>NW_017619625.1:0-603451 GCF_001879475.1 Ipomoea nil | reverse complement strand
GGAAAGTGATGATTAGCAGACTCTAATGGGATTTTTTTGGCTTTCATGGCATCCTTATTTGAACTTTTTTTTTTTTTGGGTTGGGGGGGGTGTGGGGTTATACATGGAGGTTGAAATGTGGTGGCCAATGCACCAAAAAAAAAAAAAAAAAAAAAAAAAAAAAAAAAACTATCTGAGATTGGATTCTCTTTCTGTTCTTTATCAGTTTGGGAATCATACTAATAAGAAAAAGTGAAAAATCTGAATGAGTTTTTCATTTTTTTTGTCCATTGTTTTTTGTTTTTTTTACTGAAGTCCTGCTGTGGGCCCCACTTTCCGGTGGTTTCCCACTTAGAGCATCTCTAACCCATCTATCTTCAAAACACTAAATTTTTTCAGCAAATGTCACATCAGAAGAAATATTCTCAGCATATTTTCATACCAAATTTTATTCATCTCTAACTCATTTACACCAAAACACCAAACTTATACACTAAAATAATTTAATTTTTCAATTATTAGTTCGAATTTAGTTAGTTTAATATAATTTAGTTCGAACTTAATTAGCTAAATATAAAATATAATTTGTAATGTAAATAATAATTTTTATTAACATTAATTTTTTTTATAAAATCGAATTCAACAATATTTTTGAAAATTAATTTATTCCACAATAATAATACAACATACAACATCTAATACATTTTGTTATGTTCTAATTATGTTTAATGTATTTGAAATTTTAATTAATATATATTTAAAATTAGTCTTGTTTCGATCGTCTCAATGAGATCTTTCAAATGATATAATTTATATTTTATAATACAAACTTTAAATATAAGTATTTAAAAAAACAAAAAATTATATATAAAACAAATAAATGATATATTTGTAATTAAAAAAAAAAAAGAAGGGCAAAAAAGTCAATTTTCTCCCTTCTCCATTTGACATGAATGAACAGTGCCACGCCAAATATGGCGCGGCACTGTTCATTAACGCAAAAAACAATAGCGTTATGGCGAGATGGCGCTCCACCTTGGAGTGACAAAATTTGCTACTTTGCTGATTTGGCGTTGGAATATGGCGTTATGCCTCCCACCTTGGCGATGCTCTTAGCTTTATTCAAGAATTTCAAATCCCTTTCTCTATTACCAGATTGGATTGAATCTTTAGCTATTTTATAGCACTTCAAGGCTTCATCTTTGTTCCCATCCATCTTCCAAAAACAAACAGATCAATTTCAACAAAACAATATATTGTTGAAGAATAAAATAAATCCCCCTAAATCTATTAATAAAGAAAAGTAGATGACTTAGGCTCTGTTTGGCAGAGCTTATTTAAGAGCTTATAGCTTATTTTAAACTACTAATAAGCTATAAGCTCTGTTTAGTAATGTTTCCAAAATAAGCTCCTAGCTTAAAATAAGAGCTTATTTTGGAACGCTACCTAAGGTAGCGTTTCAAAATAAGCTCCTAGTTTCTTAACTTTTTTTCCATCTTTATCCTTATTATTTTAAAGAAATGACATAATTTACCCTTCTCAATTAAAACCCTTTTCTCTTCTCCTTTTATCTGCAATTTTCACCGCAAATATTATTATTATTATTATTATTATTATTATTATTATTATTATTATTATTATTATTATTATTATTATTATGCGATTTGCAACAATATTGCTACTTCATTATGAGATGCTAGATCATGATTATGCTAATAATTTTATTTCAAAATGTTAATTTTTTTTAAAGACAAAATGTTAAGTTTTAATATGTAAACAAACTAATTTAAATTTTATGAAGATGCCCTTTTTAGTCTTTTTACATTTATCAGCTTATCAAAAAGCTAATTTTACCAAACACTTTCAATCATAACAGCTAGCTTAACAGCTCTTCAGTTTTCAGCTCCGAGCTTATAGCTTTTCAGCTTTGAGTTCCTTTTCAACTTTCAGCTCCTATCTTATAGCTTTTTAGCTAAGTTTGCCAAACAGAGCCTTATACGATGACTTAGATATTGTTTGGATGACAAACGTCATCCTTCCTTTCCTTGGGTTATACTAGTACTAGTTACAAACACGATTTGACATATTAGTAGTCTCTATTATAGTCGCATTAAAATTCATTCTCTTTTTTTCCTTAGTATAATTGTAAATTTACCTTTTATCATTCCTAACTTTAATTGTATTCTAGTTGTATTGTATTATATTTTCATGAGTTAATACTATTTGAGGTCCTCCGAGTATAATGCGTTTGTCACGTTTAGTCCTAAATTTTCAAATTGACGATTTGTGGTCCTTCGACTTTCAAATTTATCCATTCGTGGTCCAAGTTAACCACCCATGGTCCTTCAAGTTTCGAAATTTAACCAGGTGTGGTCCTCTTGAAAGGACCATGGTTGGTTAAAATTTAATAGTTGAAGGACCATGGGTGGTTAACTTGGACCAGGTTAAATTTGAAAGTCGAAAGACCACAAATGGTCAATTTCAAAGTTTAAGACTAAACGTGGCAAAAACCACTATACTCGAAGGACCTCAGATGGTACTAACTCATATTTTCATACTTAAGATATAATAATAGTGATGGGGAATAACCCCAGGTTCAGGCTCCCCGTATGCTCCGTACTCCTGTTTGGATCGAGGTCAAACGGTTCGAGTCACGGTCCACGGATCAAAATCAAACCCTCCCACACTTAAGCCTATAAATGGCAGTCGTTATATTATAGACCGTGGTGCATGTGCACCGCGGTCAAAAACGGCGCCGTTTCTTTAAGTGAAGAAACGGCCCGCCGTTAGAGTTAACGGAGTCCGCTTGTTTGGTGTATTAAATACCAACTGACACTATAATATATCTAAACCGACACTGCAGTTATATCAAAATGATACTGTAGTTATAGTGAAATGAAACTGTAGTGTATATAAAATGAAACTGAATAACATTTCACATATTTGAGTGTATATTGTATAATGAAGCTGTAATTATATCAAAATAATCATGTAGTTGTGTTTTAATGAAACTATAATGTATATAAAATAAAATTAAATAACATTTTCACATATTTGAGTCTATAAATATCAAATGAAACTATAGTTATATCGAAATGAAACTGTAGTTGTGTTGAACTGAAACTGCAGTGTATACAAAATGACACTGAATAACAGAGTTACTTTTTGCAAAAGGGTGCGAAACGGCGGAAACTAACACTGTTTATTTTCATTTAAAAAAAAAAAAAGACGCGCGGTGCATAATCAATTATGCACCGCGGTGCATAATATAATTTGCCATAAATGGGGCCTTAACCCTCCATTTAACGGGTTCCTCCTCTCTCCTCCTTCGCTCTACACTTAGAATCTCTCTAAGCACTCTATATTCTCTCTAAAGTATAAACATTGAATAAGGAGGCTTCAATTCCCAGATTCCATTCTCTATTCTTCATAGATATTTATACTTGTTCATACGCATGAAATACAAGACACAAAATACATCCAAGCTATTTTTTCCACATCAAATAGTATAATTACACAATATTAATATTTACCTAATAATTATTAATAAATTAAGTAATTAATTGTGCAGATATTAATATAATTAATTAATAATTATTATGGTAATTAAACTAATAATAATAATTATCATAATAATAGTATAATCTATACTCTATACTATCTATAAAAACAAAATTTTGAACTTTAACTTCCCTCCCAATTCTTAAAAAATCTCGCTTTCTAATAAAATATATTATTTTCTACTTTTTATTCGTACTATAATTCTATGTTAAAATTTCTATTCTAATATTATAAAATAGTGTAATACAATTCCTAATTAGGGGTGTAAACGAGCCGAGCCGAGCCCGAGCCTGGGTATGCTCATGCTTGTGCTCGTTAATGATAGCACTGCTCGAGCTCGAGCTCGTGAACTGATGCTCGAACTCGAGCTCGAGCTCGAATTCGAGCCTGAACTCGAGCTCGAGTTTAGGCTCAAATTCGAGATCGAGTTTAGGCTCCAATTTGACCTGTTTGATTTAAAATTTAAACTACTTTGTTTTATGACTTTTATTTATACATAATTATTAAAGTATTTTAATTTCCCTCCCCTAATTATTATTTTTATATACTAAATATAATATAATTATATTATATATTATATATTATATATTATATATTATATAATATATTATAACGCTCGCGAGCGGCTCGTCGAGCCGAACTCGATTTTGACCGAGTAATAATACGACCAAGTTAAAGCAAGTAAATCTTTTATTGATCGTGTCAAAGGACTTAATACAATCTAAGTGGCTATTTCGAGGGCCGACTGATTGCTGTCGGGATGCTTTGTAAATAGCCTATCGATCGTTCCAAAAGTCCCTCACACTGTTGCTGCCGTGGGTATTTATAGCCGCTAGGCCGGAGACACAGCTCCGGCCGGCCGGCATGTAACCCACGTAGAAACCACGTGTCTTCACCCCGCGAATCAGCGCGTAACGCTGCCACGTGCCTCTTCTCGGCTCTCTCGTCTAAGGGCTATCGATCGGGAGTTGAAGACGTCAGTCGGGTGATGCATCGGTCGGGTACGACCGGGTTCTTCTAAGAATATCCGACCTGTAACCTACATAAACAAGAATAAAATACGTGGCATGTCAGTCGGGGTATTCCCTATCAAGAGCCCCCCAGCCCGAGCCTTTTTAACCGCCCGGGAAAAATGGGACGGGATGAAAAGGTCCAATCGACCGCCGCCAACCCGACCGGACAGCTGTCATTCTGTCGTGCCACGTGTCAGCTTCTGCGCGCCTCGGAGTCCGGAACGGTCACCTCGCGCAAGTGGGTCGTTTCCCGCCCAAATTCTCTCCTATAAGCCCTTCTGAAATTCATTTGAACTTCTATCAACCCTCTAAGTCGATCGGAGCATCCCGAGCAAGCAACTTCAAGTGTCGGTCGAGCAACCAGCACTTCAGCATTCTCAGCTAATTGCAATCACTCGGTAAGTTCTCTTTCCTTTAGCTTTCTACTTTTTTGCTTTACATTACCTCCCAATGGCCGATTACGGGCCTTAACTGACCACGACCGGATCGTACCCGACCCTAACAATATCCCGACCGCCCTTTAGGAAGACAGCATGTCAGATACAGACAGTCAGAATATCTCGGACGCGGATTACGATGACGCGGTCGAGCAACTGAGCGAAGAAATAGATGTCGAGGCATCTTCACCAAAGGTCGTTCAAAGACCACAAAGAACCTCCGAGCGACAAAGGTCGTCTAGCTCGAAGGGGTCATCTAGCTCGAGCGGATCGAGCTGCGGAAGCGGCGACGCTTCAACGAGCGAACAAAGCTCCTCGACCGAAGCTGCTCGGGAAACGCCGACCCGAGTAATTGGGAATTACCCCCAGGCAGCACCTCCGACTGACGATCGGGAGGCCACACCAGAGCCGGTCGAGGAAGACCCGACTGCCCCGCCCGCCCCGGCCGATGGCGAGTTCGTATTTTTGAACAGCGAGAGCGTCGAGCAGCAAGAGAGCCTGCTGACGTTGGGGGAAGCGGCGAGGATTTTCGTCATGCTCACCGGTCGGGTTCGCTTCGACACCCGACGACATCTGGGAAACATCATCGAGCGCCACCAAGGCAAATGGATCGGGATGCACTACGACTCACTCCAAGCACCGATCCAGTTCCCCTTCTCCGCTATCTTGACCGCGTTCTTGGGCTACTACCGAGTGGTCCCGGCCCAGATCTACTTGAACGCACATAGGATCTTGGCTTGCTTTCCCCAAATCTGTGCTCGGCACGAAGTCGCATGCACGATGGAGTTGTTCAACTTCATCTACCAGGTGAAGACCCTACCGGCCAAATACGGAGGCGGATTTCTGATGATCCAATCCCAGACGGACTTGTGCACGATCGAGCACTTGACCGGGAACAACAAGGGCTGGAAGAATAGGATCTTCTCGGTCGAGTACGACCCGTGGATCCTCCCGATCGAAAGGACGTGGAGCACCCATTATAGAAAGCAAGTTACGCCGGTCGAGACGAAGGCCCTCCAGGATGCCGTCTCCAAGATCTCGAGCGAGGTCCATGACTATAAGATCTTCCTCTCGAGAGAGAACTATGATGAGGCCCGACTACCACCGCCGCAGTATGATCTCGAAGAGAAGTATGTGCCCGAGCCAACGGGCATGACGATCGCGAGGACGGCTACTCGGGTTGAGCCGGCGAACGAAGGTCTAACACTAACTGATCGTCCCCAACCCTAACTCCCCGATCACACTCTGACCCCGGTCTAACACTTTGTTTTTTGTTTGCCAAAATGGTGCAAGGTTTTGAAGAAGAGGAAGCACCCCGAGCCAAAATCATGCTCGGGAAGAAGAAGACCAAAGCCAAGCCATCCGGGGAACAACAAATCCCGGTCGGCCGGCCGATAGGCGCATCTACAACCGTCACCACAGCCGAAGGCTATGTGGTCGATGCTTCTGACGTCCTGGTCTCCCGGGTGACTGCCCGTAAGGGCAAGGAGAAGGCATCCGAGCATGGGACCGAAGATAACGGCGCACTGAAGCGCCGGAGGAACCAGCGCAGCCCGAGCCCCCCGGTCGGGGCCATTACGGGCTATGCGTCTATCCTTACTCGGATCAGAAATCTCGGGCAGGTCAGGGAGGATATGACAAAGCAGACCCTGACCTAGGTGGCCGAGAGGATTGGCCAAGATCTGGTCGAGGTAAAAACTTTCGCCTTCATCTTTTATACAATTGTCTTTGATCGGGCTAATCCTGACCGCTTTTTTGCAGATATCCCGAGCAGCCCAACTCCTCCAGCGTCGAGCGCTGCTGGCCAATGAGGCCGACGCCTTGAAGAAATTCGCCGACCGGCGATTGGGGGAAATTACCGACCTTCAAGCTGAGCTGAAAAAAGCGAAGGAAGGTCGGGAGCTCGCGGAAAAAGCGGCTCGGGAGGTAAAGGGGGCCCAAGATCTGGCGGAGAAGGCCGCCAAGGAAGCCCTCGGGGAAGTGTCAGAGATCAAGGCCCGACTGGGCAACCTCGGCGATTTGGCGCAGTTTCTCTACCGGGACGCGGCATCAGGCACAAAGTTCCTCCGTGAGACCCGGAAGACCAAGGTCGGGGAGGAGCTGATATGGGCGTTCGGGCGTTGGGCGTTCAAATCCGGCCAGCGGAAGATGCGTGCTAAGACCCAAACAATCATGGAGGAAGTCCTCGAAGGTGAGGACCTTCAGCTGGTCTTGACGACCCTCCCTGATGAGGTTGCCGACCCCGGCCCGCCGCCGTTCGGCCCCGAGGAGGATGTAGCTGAGACGAGCGATGCTGCGAAGAAGTGGTCTAGGTCGTGTAGATTTCAACCGTGTATTTTACTTCTTCGTTCTATTTTTGTTTGTAAACTTCATTGGGAGCCCGGTCCCGATTTATACCGGGCGCCTTTTGATTTATAAAATTAAGTCTTGTCCGGTTTACTTTTTATGCGTGTACTTTTGTTTGTTTGTATGCCGGTCGTCCTTTACCCTACCATTCGGCCTAATGGCCTGGTCGTGCGTGTCCCGACCCAATGGCCTTTTGGCCTTTCGAAAACTCGAAAAAACTTTTTTGGCTTGTCCGTTCGGGGTTTTCCCCGATCGATGGCGTAAAGAAGTTGGACGGATCGGGGAGATTTTGATATAGCTCTAGTTTCCCGGATCGGTGGCGTGACCTGAGCGTCCGCCGAAGATGAGCGCAATAGCCAGTCGTTGGATTTCGACCGGCCAAGAGGTAGGTGGCTATTAGAGCCAATTAGGTAGATGGCTATCAGAGTCAATTAGCTGTTCACCCCTATCGGTCGGGACCGAGGGGTCGTGGGTTTGATCCCCACAGACGGCGCCAAAATGATAGTGTTAATTTCACGTGGTGCGGTCAAAGTAATAATACGACCAAGTTAAAGCAAGTAAATCTTTTATTGATCGTGTCAAAGGATCTAATACAATCTAAGTGGCTATTTCGAGGGCCGACTGACTGCGGTCGTGATGCTCTGTAAATAGCCTATCGAGCGTTCCAAAAGTCCCTCACACTGTTGCCGCCGTGGGTATTTATAGCCGCTAGGCCGGAGACACAGCTCCGGCCGGCCGGCATGTAACCCACGTAGCAACCACGTGTCTTCACCCCGCGAGCCCTGCCTGTCAGCGCATAACGCTGCCACGTGCCTCTTCTCGGCTCTCTCGTCTAAGGGCTATTGATCGGGAGTTGAAAACGTCAGTTGGGTGATGCATCGGTCGGGTACGACCGGGTTCTTCTAAGAATATCCGACCTGTAACCTGCATAAACAAGAATAAAATACGTGACATGTCGGTCGGGGTATTCCCTATATATATATATATATATATATATATATATATATATATATATATATATTTGTAATTATATAATTTTTTTTATTAAGTTATTTTTTTTTATTAAGTTATGTTAGCATATAAAATAATTTTGTTTCTCAAGTTCAAGATTTTAGTTAATATTTTAAAATCATGTAATTATATATGATACCGTTATCTTATTTATTTATTTTAATTTTTAAATTTATTAAAATATATAAAAATATGTTAACGATATTATAGTGTGTCATTGTGTGTATATAAAAGATAACCATAAACCAAACATGATTATATTACATACCCCCATTTTAACCAAACATATTAATTTAACATTCCTTGCAATCTAACATTCCCTAAGGTAATCTAACATTCCGTAAACCAAACAGCCCCCACAGTAATCTAACATTCATTAAGGTAATCTGACATTCCAAGAACCAAACGACCCTTAGCCCTATCCCAGAGTGCCAACCTCATCATATCAATCATCATAGTCAATCGACCAATCAACGTTCTCTTTCTAGAGAGATAATGTTAATGTAGTTGTATCACTCTCAGAAGGTTCGAGTGTTGCTGGACTCAAATCGCCGATGATATCTCTAATGTCGTTTGTTGTTGTCAATTCACTTTCATGATTTTTGTTGTCCCAATTTTGTTTCCTTTTGATTCGACAAAGAACTATATCCTTTAATGGTACCTGAATCCGACAAGGTTGTAAAACTCGGCCGCCTAGACGCTAGGCGGCACCCATCCTTGCCTATTTGGCCTATAGTCGGCCAAAACTCGGCCGGCCGCCTAGGCGGCGGCTTGGGCGGCCAACTCGGTCAAAATCGACCGAGTCGGTCAACTCGGCTGAGTCGGCCGATTTCGTCCGATTTCGACTAATTTCGTTCGATTTTGACTAATTTTGTCTTTCATTAATTATTGATTTTAATATTATTATGATGTTACGACTTATAAATTATCATTATTTCATTTATTTGGACGTGTTATTTGATTGAATGTTGAAAACAGGCTCATTAAAATTGTCAAACTACAAGTCTGTCACTATTTTTTAAAATTTTTTTGGTGCTCGCCTAGCGCCGGCTAGATTCCGCCTAAACGCCGCCTAGACCGCCTAGGCGCTAGGCGCTGCCCGGCCGCCCGACTAGCGTCTAGCGCCTACTGCAACCTTGGAATCGGAATTATAATCTAACCATAATCAGAAAAAAATGTTCATTCCACAAAACGCAACAGTAAAATGAAGACTGTTGAGATTCTTCTGATACTCAATCTCTCGACATAATGCGAAAGAGTTTTTTGCATTTTTGGTCCCACGACTATGGTATCACTAACAATTTTTATCTATGATTTTTAAAACTTGTAGAATTGGTCCACAACTATGACTTTCTTAGTAAATTATGTTCTTCCGGTGCATTTTCCGTTCAATTTTTGCTGGAAATTTTTACTCCCCGTTCTAACATGGGTAATATTGTCTTTTCCATCTCACAAATAAATAAATAATTAATTAATTAATTAAACATAACCAATAGTACGGTGATTGAAATTAAAAGTCACCCAATTCCAAATCCACTTTCAGTTTCACCCTTCTTGCTAAACGCTAAATTTTTTTTAGCTATTTATTTATTTATTTGTTTATGTCATTAGTTTGTGAGATGGAAAAGACAATATTACCCATGTTAAAGTGAAGAGTAAAATTTTCCGGCAAAAATTAAACAGAAAATGCACCGGAAGGACCAAATTTGCTAAGAAAGTCATAGTCGTGGACCAATTCTCCACGTTTTAAAAGTCGTGGATCAAAGTTGTTAATGACACTATAGTCGTGGGATCAAAATTGCAAAAAGCTCTAATGCGAAACAATTACAGCAAACTGTGATTTTTGAACTGGTTTTCCCCAGGCATGCCAAAATTTAGGAATTATATATGTATCAATTTACATCAAAAATTAATTAAAGTTGGTAATATAGATAGAGTATAAAATAAAATAATTCCCTAACACTCGACACGTCGAGAGTTGGTAGAATTCTCCATTATATTTTTCATTATGTAATGGCTCGGCAAGTCGGGTCCTTCCAAATCTGTAATTTTTGCTGCGAAAAATTGTCTTTTTTTTTATCCCTTTTTTTGTCCAACTATAAATACTACCATTCCTCTTCAAATCCTAACATTTAGATATGAGCATGGTTTAATTCGAATTGAACCGTGTATTATTAGAACCGAATCAGAACCAACCGTACGGTTTCAATTCCGATTAGAAACCAAAACCCAAAAGGTTCCAGTTCTGGTTTAAGGAATTCTAGAACCAGAACTGTCGGTTCTGGTTCGAACTGGACGGTTCCAGTTCCTCAACCGAAAAAGAAAAAAGAAAAAAAAATTTCCAAGTGACCTGTGGCTTGGCCATATATAATATTTGTTGGGTAATATGGTTGAAAAATTCCAAAATAATAATTCTACAGAAAAATTATTATCGTATGGGAAAACAGAAAAACTAGGAAGGAAAAGAGGTGGAAAAACTGGGTAAAGGTTAGCACGAGTTCGAACACAAAGTTCTTTTCCTTAAAACCTTATTTGCTACCTCCCACAAGTGCTAAGTTTCCCAGGATAAAACGTGCTACGATTCTTTGTTTAAGCACCTAAACAAAGAACCCGGCAAACAAAGCAAAGCTGGAACACAGATTGGCTAAAGAAGAGAGTAGAAGCAGAGTTTTGAGAGGATAAAGCTACTAGAATTCCTTTGTTTCTCTACTCTGTAAAATGCTACTGCTCTAGCTCTCTTTATATAGGGATGTTGGAGTGATAGCATTCAACATGACCATTAAATTGGTCTCTTTATATAGGGATGTTGGAGTGATAGCATTCAACATGACCATTAAATTGGTATTAAAACCAATTGTGTAACACCTGTAACAGCGACCCACTAAGTAGAATTAAACTCAGTTTTAAAATTGGAATTAAAACAGTGTTAATTCCAGTAACAAATGAGTTTAACCATTGGGGTACAAAGCGTGAGAGAGCCTCTATGTTATACAATTCTACAAGCTTCAAAAGAGCTCTTGTATATAAGGGGGGCAAATCTTCTTTCCAAACCAATGTGGGACAAAGTTCACTATTTCCCTTCATTTCCCAACTCAAATGGGTCTACTTTGAGAATCAATATCTCATTCACCCGTTATCCGTTTTGAGCGTACAATATATCAATCTCTTCGTCTCATTACGAAGAACCCGAATACACTTTGACCCAACCCAAATCGAAAGTGGACCCCACTGATAATTGTATCACAAAATAGCCACTTAATATGCCATTTTAAGCTATTTTTTCCAACAATATTATATATTTATATATTATATATATAATAAATAACATATATATTGGCTATGTTTGGCAAACCTAGCTGAAAAGTAGTTGAAAACTGGAAAGCTATAAGCTAGAAGCTGAAAATTGAAAAGTTATAAGCTAGAAACTGAAAACTGAAAAGCTATAAATTAGAAACTGTTAGGACTGATAAGTTGATAAATGTAAAAAGGCTAAAAAAACATCTTAATAAAATTTAAATAGTTTTAAATTTTAAATAGGATTGTTTACATATTAAAATTTAACATTTTGAAGTGTAAAAATTTATAAAATCTTATAAAACATTATAGAACTCATATGATTGTATAGAATTTTAGGGTAGATTTCAAAGATATAATCATAGGCATACAATCAAGTAGATCTCCACTGTTGGTTGGGAGGTGGAATAAGTATAAATAACTTCATGAGCTCATTTTGTAACAATCAAAGTTAAAAGCTTATAATTGAAAAATAAAATGTTTTTTTTTTCAAAATTAAATAGAGAAGAGAAAGAGCTTTAAATTGGAAGGGATAAAGGATAATCATTTATTTAAAATAATAAGGATAAAATGAAAATATATAGAATTTTAAATTACTAGCTTATTTTAGAAGGTTTATCAAACAGAACTTATAGCTTATTAATAATTTAAAATAAGTTCTATCAAACATAGTTTATAGTTTATATTATTTCTACCAAACTTATGTTTTCAATTGCACTAGCTTAGTATAATAATCTATATATATATATATATATATATATATATATATATATATATATATATAAATCCTCCTAACAAATTTTCCCTCCAAAATTTTTGTAGTAAAGCTTATTTGGTAAGTAATATCAAATGGAAATTAAATAAAATCTAATAATTGCTAATATTACATAATTGGTAATATTATGTATGGTATTATATTCTATAATATAATTGATAATATTATTGTTCAAGTATAATAAAAATATTATAAAATAATGTAATAATAATAAAATAAAATTAAAATAATAACAATAATAATCTATACTATATATAAAAACAAATCCTGAAATTTTAACTTCCCGCCCAATTCCTACAAATTCTCTCTTCCCAATAAAATATATTGATTTCTACTTTCCCATTCGTACAATAATTCTGGGTAAAATTCTATTCTAAAATTATAAAATAGTGTAATACACTTCTCTTTGCACATCTAATCTATACTTCTATACTATATATAAAAACAAAATCCTGAAATTTTAACTTCCCGCTCAATTCCTAAAAAATCTCTCTTCCCAATAAAATATATTGATTTCTACTTTCCCATTCGTACAATAATTCTGGGTAAAAATTCTATTCTAAAATTATAAAATAGTGTAATACAATTCTCGTTGCACATCTAATCTATACTATATATAAAAACAAAATCCTGAAATTTTAACTTCCGCCCAATTCCTAAAAAATCTCTCTTCCCAATAAAATATATTGATTTCTACTTTCCCATTCGTACAATAATTCTGGATAAAAATTCTATTCTAAAATTATAAAATAGTGTAATACAATTCTCTTTGCACATCTAATCTATCTAATCTATACTATATATAAAAACAAAATCCTGAAATTTTAACTTCCCGCCCAATTCCTAAAAAATCTCTCTTCCCAATAAAATATATTGATTTCAACTTTCCCATTCGTACAATAATTCTGGGTAAAAATTCTATTCTAAAATTATAAAATAGTGTAATACAACTCTCTTTGCACATCTAATCTATCTAATCTATACTATATATAAAAACAAAATCCTGAAATTTTAACTTCCCGCCTAATTCCTAAAAAATCTCTTTTCCCAATAAAATATATTGATTTCTACTTTCCCATTCGTACAATAATTCTGGGTAAAAGCTGTGAAGTGTCAAAAGTTCGGTAATGCATAACTTTTGACTCAGTTGTCCGTTTTGGACAAATGTTTTTTTGAAATTGTGTATTTTTTCGAGATATATCCACCGCAAATTGCCGTAGGCGATTTGGCCCACCAATTTCTAAAAAAAATGCTTTATTAAATAGTTTCTAAGAAAAAACTATGAGAACCTTATGTTTTATTAATAAATTTTTAAATTTTTTAATTAAAAATTTGTACCGTGCATTTTTTAATAATCTCTCTTTATAATTGGTCAAATTATTTAATTATGGTAAATTAGGGATAATTAATGATGGTAATAGAAATCCTATAAGCGACCTCTGGTGAAATTAACTCTTAAATAATTATATATCGATTTAAATATTCTTAGTATATTACAACAATTTCATTTCGTGCATCGCACGGGTGAAAATACTAGTATAATATAATAACAACAACAACAACAACAACAACAACAACAACAACAACAACAATAATAATAATAATAATAATAATAATAATAATAATCCAAACAAAACTATATATATACAAAATAAAATTTAAAAAAACACAAAGATGGCTCCCGTTAGTAAATGATGTGAGATCATTTTGATCCCACATTAAAAATGTTTGAAAAGATGAGCTCAAGAGTTCCTCTATATATTGCTCCTCTTACAAACATACAATTGCTTGCCCATCAATGTGGGCAAGTATTGAGAAGTCCAAAGGGTTTTTTTTAGTACTATTGACCCGACAAATTATGCTGTGGAACTGTGTCCACCTTGCAAGGTAGATACGGTTCAAAAATTATTCATAATTATGAATATAATCAACATAATTATGAACACAGTTATTTAATTATGAATATAGAGATTCAATAATTGTGAATATGAAGTTCAAAAATTATGAATATATATTTTTATAATTATGAACATATAATTCAATAACTATGAACATAGAGTTCTGTAATTATGAATATAGAGTTCAATAATTATGAATATGAAGTTCAAAGATTATGAATATATAGCTTTATAATAATGAACATATAGTTCAATATTTATGAACATAAAACTGTGTCCACCTTGCAAGGTGGACACGGTTCCAGAGCATAACTATTTGATTGACCCTATTACATATAATATCTGTTCATATAAACTTTCTCAATCTATTGAAACCCAACATGTCAAAAAACTCTTATTTAAGAAAACTTATCGTATTAATGGCTTCTTATTTTGGTTTTTTTTTTTAATTTTTTTTTAAATTTATTAGGGTGTTTGGAAAAAATTAACCAAAAATGTATATAAGTTGTTTTAGTTTTTAGTAGTTTCGAGCAAATTGTTAAGTTATTAAATAATATTTTTGGTATTTTGATAAAATATAAAATGTTAAACAGACGAATTTCTTAAAATATAACAACAACAACAACAACAACAACAACAAAATAAAATTAAAATTAAAATTAAATTAAAATTAAAAAAAAAAAAAAAGACAAAGGAGAGTCACGGGTTCCCTTTGTAAATGATGTGGGATCATTTTTATCCCACATTGAAAATGTTTGAAAAGAAAGCGCTCCTATATATAAGAGGAGCAATGATCCTCTTACAAACATAATTGCTTGCCCATCAATGTGGGCAAGTATTGAGATGTCAAAAGTCTTTTATTTAATAAGCCTTAACTTAGTCTTCTTATTTTAGTTTGTATTTATTTATTTATTATTAATGGGGGTTGTGAAAGATTAACACAAAATTATGTGTTGTATTAGTTTTTAGCCGTTTGGAGCAAATTACTGAGTTACTATATATTTTTTGGGGGGTTTTCGTTCGTACGACTCCAATGTTTATCCTTGCCCAGGATATTTCTCCATTGAAGACTTTCAGAGCTATTAGATGGTGATTGGTGTGCACCCATATGAAGTCCCATAGAGAAAGGGGAGTGATTTCATAAAATCTAGAGAGTGCATATTTCACGATCAAATAGTATTTTTTTTCGCTTTTGTTTTTTTCTAGAATTCGTGTTGTATATGAAATTGGGAAAAAGATTCATTACAAAGCTGCTTCCTATACTGCAAAAATAAATTGTAAAATAACACTTTTCTTTTTTACTCCATTGTAGGGAACTTCATGTTCATATACCAAGGGAGCATGTTGGTAAGTGCTGTAAGCTTTTCAAAGAATGAAAAGTTTATGCCATTAAAAATTTGATGGTGATATATTTACAAAAAATGCACTCATTATTTTATGTTGTAATTCAACTATGCTACTTTGGTTAAAGAATAAAAAAAAAATGACAGCTTTCCTAGACAAATTTATTTATTAAAATCATTTTCATCTTTGAAGTTTGTAGATGATAAACAGTTTGTTGGTAAGTTTCATTTGCAATTTTAATCTACATCTGGATTCTTCTTTTTTTTTTTTTTTTTTTATTATTAACATGTTTGAAGTTACGTTATTGGTAGGGTCGTTGAGATATAATCCCCATTGGATAAGATCTTTGTAGGAAGCCTTCTTAACTTATTGATTTCTAATTGTACGTGGATACAAAGTAAATTATCTAATTTTGTTATTTTTATTATATTTTGTATATGTATTTTTTATTAAGTAGTTTATTTGTTTATAGTGACATTCAATTGAAGGCAACAGTGTGAGATCAACATATACCAAGAGTTGAAACTTTTTTTATTATTATTATTCTGGCCTTGCAAATCTTATAGTTGTTCTTATGCAATTGTGTAGAGTTAAGAATGATACGAAGAGTAAATCTAAACATAAGTGTATTAATTTTTCTTTATATTTGAAAGTATTTGAATAAGGACAAGTAATGAATGTTCTTTTTTATTAGCCAGTTATGTCAAGATATGTAACTCTTGATACACAGCTCATTTTCAATCACGATTTTCAGAGTTTTGTGATTTTTTAGAAAGGTAAATTTATTATGTCTTAATCATTATCACAATGTTTTTATCATTTATTTTTGTACATATTTTGTTTATGATTGTCATTTTTTTTTTTCAGTTTATGTGTTGATTAGACCACTCTAAGAAACATTATTGATATTTATGAGATGATTGGGGTAAACAGTAACAATAAAACATTTTTTTTAAAAAAAATTGATGCAGTGGCATCAAATTTTCTAATCATCTTTTGCCACTTTTTAAAATGATTTATTAGTATTAAATTGTCACACTTTAAAATGTATTTTTTTAATGTTAATAAATAAATTAGCTTAAAATAATACATTAAAATCCAAAGGATAAGCAAACTATAATCTAAAGTATAAAATAAAGCCAAAGTTGTACATGTTTGCAAAGTGATGGAGCATGGTAATAGTCTCAATGCATCCAAATAAATTCATCATTTAACTGATTATTTATTTCTTATCTCACATTAAAGGTTCAATACTGCAGATATATATAAAGTATTAGTAATAAATTGGTACTGTTAAATGTGTATATAACTAATTATTTATTGATTTATGATCAAAGAGTGTCATGTATGATCTTAGAGCTTAAATTTTACTTCCAGATATATTATAAATAATCAACATACATCATTACTATCTTATCTTCGTATGAACTAAACTCATCATCCTTGAAATGGTGAAAACAATTAAGAGCCCCTCACTACAATTTTCCTCTCTGTAACCACAGTTTATTTCGTATAACTTAAAAAATAAATGATTCACATATAATAGTAAATGGAAATATAATATAGTAGAAAATAGGAATTAATATTATTGGTAAAGTATATATTTGTTGAAATTGTACTTATCTTTAGTAAATTTTTTTTTTACACTTCTGGAAGATTCTTTTGAGCCTTCAACATGTGTGCATGTGCACATACAGAACTATAAACTGTCATTTTTAAATTGAATTCATCTTTCACGCATAGTTGTATTTTCACCAACTAATTTAATAAAGGTAAAATGGATATTAACTAAAATCTTGGTAATATTGTTTCTATATTCACGTAATAAGATAATACCATATAGAAAAGACATATTGGTTATATTCTATAATATAATAATATTTTTTGGTAACATTATTATTTGCAAATTTCTCTGTGATTTTTTTTATGTATTTATAATACCGTGTACAAAAAGACATTAATTAATTAGGTAATAACAAAAAAGCATAATGGGTAATATTATGTATGGTATTACTGTGTAGAATTTTTGGATGTTTATCACCAACTAATTTAATACAACTTATTTAGTAAGCAATGTCAAAAAAAGGAATTGATGTTAGGTTAATAGAAAAAAGAAATGAATATTAATAATTGACTGAAAATAAAAATGATCCATAATTGACTAAAATGGAAAAGGAAATACCCAGATCATTGCATTGTAATTTTTCACAATAATATTATGCAGTATAATACATCAAATCACAATTATGTCATAAATCTTTCAGAATTTAAAAAAATGAAATGTAAATTAAAAATGGAACGAGAATATTTTAATAATAATATTCTACATCATCAAGTAAAAGTAAATTAAAAATGAAAACGAAATATTTAAATAATAATATTCTACATCATCAATAGTAAATGCATATTTTAAACAATAGTAAAGGTAAATTAAAAATGCAACGAAAATTAAAAATGAAATGGAAATATTTCAATAAGAATATTCTACATCATCAATTAAAAATGAAATGAAAATTGGGTAAAAATATCACTGCATCTGATATTTTAATTGGCTAATTGATTAATTGACTGAAAAAAAAAAGAATAAGTGACTAAAAATGAATAGGACATTACAAATTGACTGAAAATATAAAAAGAAATTATTACTAATAGTTGACTGCAAATAAACAATTATCCATAATTGATTAATATGAAAAAAATAAATGATTAGATTATTGCATTTTAATTAAAAATGAAACGGAAACTAAAATTGACGAAAATATTTCAATAATAATTCTACATTATAAATATTAAATGCATATTTTAAACAATATTAAAGATAAATTAATAATGGAACGGAAATATTTCAATAATAATATTATACATCATCAATTAAAAATGGAACGAAAGTTAGGTAAAAATATCACTGCATATTATATTCTAATTGACCAAGTGACTAAAAATATAAAAGAATAATTTACTGAAAATGAATTTGATATTACTAATTGACTTAAAATATAAAAGGACCGCTAATGGACTAATACTCAACTATTATATATTTTAACCCGAGTCACCTATCCTGATGGACTGAAGGTGTTAGCTCTATACGATGAGGGACAAGATTGCGTTGCTACTACCAATGTCATCTACAAAGAGGTTTCAAAAATGTGTAAATACAATCGTTGATATTAATTTTTTTAAATGACAAAATTGCTATATATCTAGACAAAAAAAAAAAAAAATCCATACAAATGAATTAAGATAGCAATTCATTCCGAGTTTCTAAAGAACGAACACATTTGCATAAATTTATATAAAAAAATATACTAAACAATGACAAATAAAATCTCAAAAGTTACAGCACCGCATGCGTACATCTACACATTAATTAGT
Organism: Ipomoea nil; assembly: GCF_001879475.1. Lineage (NCBI taxonomy): Eukaryota > Viridiplantae > Streptophyta > Magnoliopsida > Solanales > Convolvulaceae > Ipomoea > Ipomoea nil. The sequence continues at coordinate 584,421 of NW_017619625.1, read as the reverse complement.
TATTAATTTGAGAAATTATTTGCTCAAATTCAAACAATGATAACATCAAAACACATAAATAATCCAAACCATATTCAATTGCACTATATAATATTTGATGTTCTAATTTAAATAATTATATATCAATTCAAATATTTTTAATATATTATAACAAATTCATTCCGTGCATCGCACGGGCGAAAATACTACTAATAATAATATAATATTATATAAAATCTAACTAATTACCCCGTATCGTCCTACTATATAATAAAGCCATAAGATCTTGGCCAATCAAATTCTTGCAAATTCCCGCCCAATGAAAACGCTGCCGTTTGGTTTATGGCTAATTTGGAGCCTAATTTTTCTGATTGATTTTATAATAAATAATAAATACTAACTGCAACAAATTAAATAATTGTGTTTGTATTGGAATTGAAAACTAAAGCTATATTTAGAACCCTTTTGGAGTCCCAATTAACTTGGAATCTGTTCAGCCGTCGATGAGTTAAATGCTACTGACAAAGCATACGGTTATACGTAAAGATCTTCATCGAATACATACAGATTAGAGATATATTACATATATAAGCTACGGTTATACATATAATAAGATATAAATACATAAATACATAAATATTATTATCAATTCAAATTTTCTGCAGCTTTCCATATGTGTCGTTTCTTCTTCCTAGATACCATCATAATGCATCTGCAAACGTGCATAAAGTTGGGTAGATTTCAGCCTTCAAAACTTGGCTTTATAAATACTTGGTACGGCATCTTCATTCTCTACCACCATTCTCACTTTGAAGCTAGGTTTGATCCAATTTTCTGATTCTGAAAATCTGCAAATGGCTCCGCTCTTCATTCAAGGTAAAGACCTGGGGATATCTACATACAAAAAGGCAATAAGATTAAGACTGGTTCGTACCTATAATGTACCAGAAGGGAGAAATTCATAATCCATCAAAAGCCAAGAATGTTTGTTTCATGACAGTGAGGTAAGCTATTTTTCCAGTACAACTGAAAATCAAAATCAAAAATATTGTTACTAACATTTTTTTCTGTCTCTTTAGGGCACATATGTTCATGGGAATATTCCAAAAGATTGTGTCCAACAGTTTTCTAAACTGTTGAAAGAAGGCAAGGTTTATGCTATAAAGGATTTTGCAGTAATCTCACACTACTATCAGTATAAAATCACTGATCACACATACATGATTAGAAATCACTGATCACACATACATGATTAGATTCACTCATGAAACTCATGTAGAGAGACATAGGCGAAAGGGTTTTCCCAACCTCATGTTTCGGATTAAGTGTTTTTTGGACTTAATGTCTGGTAGTGTGTCTGACAAGCATTTGATTGGTATGATTTATATGTTTTCTATTATTTGTTTTCTCTATCTTATATTTACTATGTTTTAGTTTTCTAATTTATTCTTTTTAATGGCCTTATTTTCATTATAGATGTCATTGGAATAGTTGTGGAGTTCTACCGTCCAAAACAAATGACCATAGTTGGATTTCCTTCCAAACTTCTAGATTTTCTAATTGAAGATGGCCAGTAAGTTTCCTTTCTTTTAAAATTTTATCTATTTAGGTTAAACCTACTTATTCAGTTTAAAGGAAAGTAGTGAATCCTTAATGTCCTATTTAAACATACTGAAATTCTAATAATCCTAATAATATGACATTAGGTACAGTACTGCTTTTCTGTTATATACAGTAGTATTTAACCTGCTCTATTTTAATTTAATAAGCTTTAAGTAAAACAGTAATAAATACTGAATAATAATAATAATAATAATAATAATAATAATAATAATAATAATAATAATAATAATAATAATAATAATAATAATAATAATAATAATAATAATAATAATAATAATAATAATAATAATAATAATAATAATAATAATAATAATAATAATAATAATAATAATAATAATATAATAATAATAATAATAATAATAATAATAATAATAATAATAATAATAATAATAATAATAATAATAATAATAATAATAATAATAATAATAATAATAATAATAATAATAATAATAATAATAATAATAATAATAATAATAATAATAATAATAATAATAATAATAATAATAATAATAATAATAATAAATAATAATAATAATAATAATATAATAATAATAATAATAATAATAATAATAATAATAATAATAATAATAATAATAATAATAATAATAATAATAATAATAATAATAATAATAATAATAATAATAATAATAATAATAATAATAATAATAATAATAATAATAATAATAATAATAATAATAATAATAATAATAATAATAATATAATAATAATAATAATAATAATAATAATAATAATAATAATAATAATAATAATAATAATAATAATAATAATAATAATAATAATAATAATAATAATAATAATAATAATAATAATAATAATAATAATAATAATAATAATAATAATAATAATAATAATAATAATAATAATAAATAATAATAATAAAATAATAATAATAATAATAATAATAATATAATAATAATAATAATAATAATAATAATAATAATAATAATATAATAATAATAATAATAATAATAATAATAATAATAATAATAATAATAATAATAATAATAATAATAATAATAATAATAATAATAATAATAATAATAATAATAATAATAATAATAATAATAATAATAATAATAATAATAATAATAATAATAATAATAATAATAATAATAATAATAATAATAATAATAATAATAATAATAATAATAATAATAATAATAATAATAATAATAATAATAATAATAATAATAATAATAATAATAATAATAATAATAATAATAATAATAATAATAATAATAATAATAATAATAATAATAATAATAATAATAATAATAATAAAATAATAATAATAATAATAATAATAATAATAATAAATAATAATAATAATAATAATAATAATAATAATAATAATAATAATAATAATAATAATAAAATAATAATAATAATAATAATAATAATAATAATAAATAATAATAATAATAATAATAATAATAATAATAATAATAATAATAATAATAATAATAATAATAATAATAATAATAATAATGGAGTATAAAACTTATCTTTAACTTTAATGTTCCAATCTTCTGTTCTTCATGATAAGCCATCTTTGAATTTTTGGCTTAGTTCCCGTGCTCTTTTAGATTTTCTCCACTGTAGTAATTAAGTAAAAAACATAGGATTTAAGTAAACCATTAATAAATACTGAAAAAATAAAAATAATAGACATAGAGTATAAAATTTAGCTTGAACTTTAATGTTCCAATCTTCTGTTCTTCATGATAAGCTAATCTTTGAATTTTTGGTTAGTTACATTGCTATTTTAGATTTTTTCCATTGTATTAATAAAGTAAAACACATAGGATATAAGTAAAACATTAATAAATACTGAAAAAAAAAAAAAAAAAAACGAATTGCAGTCTATTCAGTTTTTATATCCCTCTTATCATTGAGACATCTGAAATCTAATTAACTTTGTTTTTCTAAGAATCTGAATTTTAGATTACAATTGAGTTGTATTCCCTTCGTGATTAGGCAGTGGTGTTCAAAGTTTTGGTAAAGATGGAACATTTAACAAACCCGGCTAAACCAATTGCAGTCTAGAAGGTAGTTAATGATGAGCATGATCAGTTTTCACCTACTGTTACTCATCCAATGAGCAATATCAGTTTGCAAAGAATTTTGAAGAAGAAGAGAAAGATAACGAAACTGAAGTATGTTATTTAAGACTAAATTGATTATCTTTGACTTTCAATGTTTTAAAAGTCAACACTTTTATTGGCTAATGTCTTATTTTTCAGCATAGGATACTGAATCTGTTTAAGATTCCAACAGTCCATGTGTGGCACCATCTATAAAGGTTACAACTGATGAGACACCTCAACAAATTGAACCCGGTTCTACAAAGTGATGTCTGTTGGATCAATTATCATCCAGTACTGTGTTGAAGAAGGCTAAGGCTGTGATAGTTAAACAATAAAAGAAATGACCATTTCTTTTAATTTTTTTGTAATGTTATTCACTTTACCATTACAAATATGTCTTTTACATCTTTACACACCAATAAAAAAAAAAAATTGATCACTAAAGTATACTCACTCTTTATTTCGGTCTTTTTCCTGTCTTTTAAAGCTAGCTAATTTGAAACATCTGCTATTAATGTAACATTGTGTACTCACCCCTGAGATGCTTACAAAAATTAGAAACTAGGATATTTGGCTCTTTAAAAAAAGATTAAAGAAAATAATAGAACACAGTGTTCAATCTGAAGTAATTTCAAATTCATTCACATATGTTTGAAAATATATAATATTACATTTGAAAATGGACATTTGGAGTAAACGACAATCGGAGAGTATTGCAAAAACAGGTACAATCATGACTTCCCTAGTCTTCTTCAATCTTTCTTTCATGTCTTCCGGTTCAGTTCTCATTCTCAATCATTAATATTCAACTAAAACATCTATAACATCTTAAGTAATTTCAAAAGTGGCATCAGAAAGTAATATCATCATTTGCCATTTTCTCAAAAAATTCTGTTAGAATTTAACTACAATTAAAAAAAAATTACGAATAAAATAGTTAATTTGCGGTACAAGCTAAATTAAAACAAATAGCAAAGTAACCCACAAATTACAGTGATGTAGTCAATTAGATGGCAGTTGTAATCAAATGTGAATTCCACAAAGTACACATCTACAAATGTAAAAGTGATTGACTATGGCTGTTATACTTCCCAATTACAGTAATCATTAGCTTTAACCAAATTCCAATGCTTTGGAATTATACTTTTAAATTAAACAATCTCAAATTTAAATTTGTAAACACTGGACAAAATTGATATTCACCTAAAATCACCACTTACACAAAAACACTGTCCAAACATACTCAGTCTAAGTCAATGCGGAAGTTAACTTCATCAATAGTCATCGGCGCAAAAAGGAAGAACACACTATCTAACAAAGGTACTTTAAATAAAATGTCAAACCTGTATTACTGTGATAGTCTTATTCGTATTAGATCATTGCTTTTGGTGGGAGATTTAGAATCTGCATGCTACTCCATCTTGCTTATATAATTAGATCTATAACTACAACCTGTTTAATCACAATTAGATAACAGATTTTTTAGTTAAATGGTAAAAATTAGTATAAGCATAAGAATAATTGAAAATATAAAAATGATTTCGAAATCTTGCAGTGAAGAAACGTTGTTATAGTAGTTGATTAAAACCTAAGTAGTATCAAAATGTTTATGCAAATGAATTAATATTTATACTGACATAGACAAAAACTATAGTAAGAACAAAATTAAAACTGAAAAATGTACTTATCTTTGTAAATGCTGTTTTTTTCTTCTCTTTTCCATGTGAGAACGTCGTGGTTTCTGACGGAATTAAACCCAGCTTAGGTTTAGATTTCCAAAAACATAAGAACTCATTCACCGGAATTTGTACCGCCTGAGGGTTTCGATTTTGGGTTTTTTTCATCTACAATAGATGTTTTCTGGCCTTCGAAGTAGAAGCTTGGAGTATTGAACAAAATTGTAGAGGATATCGAAACTCATTTAGCGAAAAATCTCTCGGTTTAGGGTTTCGATTTGGGCGATAAAACTTCGACGAGGATAGGTTTTCGTGTTTAGAAGTTTGAAAAGGGGGAAGTAGTGAGCTGAAGGTCCCTCATGGCTTCGATTTCCTGAACCGTTCATACGTCGCGATTAGGAAATCGAACTTGAATCGCGAAGAAGACAGATGGAGGATCGGAGACCACAGAGCGAGGAGGAGAGTGGATGAGCGAGAGATAGTTTGGGGCAATTTATATCCTGCACCACGGCGCGCGTTGCATTGTGCACCCAAATGCAAAACAACGTCATTTCAATTTTTTTTTCTTTTTTTTTTTTTTAAATTTCCTGCTCCAGTGTTTGGCAGTTAATTGTTCTTTACAAAAAAATCCATGTTCAAAAATGTACATAATGTTATACATGAATGTACATAATTGTATAACAAAATATACATACTGTTTTTTAAAAGATAATACACATCATCTAACATAATACATAATAAACATAAACTTTTAACATAATACACATCAACTCTTAACATAATACACAAAAATTTCCTGATTCGGATGTACATAATTGTATTAAAAGAATGTACATAATTGTATAAAAAATGTACATAATTGTATGAACAAATATACATAATTATATGAACAAATATACATAATCACAGCAACTTCCTACCGCGCCTCCCAAAACGACGTCGTTTTGGGAGGCGCGCGGCGCACAGTGCTACGCGCGCCGTGGTGTAGGGTATAACGATTGATAGTTTGGGGTGTCTGTCGGCTTGGGTGGGTTTAGATGGTTGGGCCGCATGTGGTTTTGGGCTGGGTAGAGGGTTAGGTAAATGGGTTGCAGTCCACTCAATATTTTAATTATTTTAAGATTATTATTATTATTATTATTATTATTATTATTATTATTATTATTATTATTATTATTATTAATTTAGTTGTTATTATTAGTGTTAGTAGGATTTATTATATACTCTGTTAATATTATTTATTATATACTCTGTTAATATTATTTATTAGTGTTAGTATAGATTTTCTTTTTAAATATATGAATGATTTTTAAAAAATGTAAATTAAAATTATAACTTAGTGAAATTAATAGTATGTAAAAGTGAACATGTATTTAAATTCTTATATTAATGTTTAAATTGTTGTATAATTATAGATATGGTTTATATTTTTTTTTTATTTGTTTAAAGTAATACATGCATTCATATATTTTAGTTTTAATAAGTTGCGTATAAATAATTATATCAGTACTTCATTGTTTAATTGGTTACAATTTCTTGAATTATTTTATGACAGAAAATGATTTTGCGGAAAATATAACATTTAACACACCCACACAGTCCATGTTGCATGGTAAAATGATTTTTCTCTAATTTTTGTGTTTGTGTAATTGTTTTCACATATATCAAATTTTATTAACATCGACCAAATTTATATCTTTTTTATGGTAAGTTGTATTTTTATTATAAGATTCAACTTATGTGTTCTTTAAATTATTACAATCTTTTTGTAGACTATTCAATCTCAGTAAAGTCTACAAGCTTTAGATCTCAGATTCTCAGCTTACATGCATTAATTCAGCAACTCAAAATAAGAAGCGTGTAATTCAAGGACATCGTAATGGGCTTCCAACGCAAAATTTCAACTCTAGCGATGGTATGAACAATTATATATATATATATATATATATATATATATATATATATATATATATATATATATATATATATTTACAATCAAATAAGACAACCTATTTAGGTGAGAAATAGGAATTGATTTGGAGCGTCCATCTTAGATGTTTTGATGGTTGGGATTAGCCCCCCCCCCCCCTTTTTTATTGCGTAAATACTAATGAATAGGGGCTTTAATGTAATTGTCTTGTGTTTTATTTTTATATTGGGATTCTATCCGTATCTTCTCCTTGTTTTTAGGAGTTTAAATTTTGGTAGGATTCATTTTTTTTTTCTTCCCGTTGATTCTCTTTTAAATTTCTGTAGGAATCGTTTTTTTTTTTTTTTTTCCTTCCCATTGTTGATTCTCGTTTGTCTATCATCTTCAGACGTCGGTGCACTCGTTTGCTGAAGATTGACGGCGTTCTTCACATTTGCCTAGCTATGGAATGTGTTAATGAAGGTATGTGTGTAAGATTTTCCCTAATAATATATATTATATATTATATATTAGGGCCTTAATTAAGTGGTGCAAGTTGACTAGGCTTATTAAGTGGTCTGGTTGGACTTAATAACTAGTAGTTGTTAGTCAACCAAACTCTGTGCCTAATATAACCTGGATTGATGGGATACAGGATTATGGATTAGATAGCACATTCAGTTACGGTACTCAGACCGCTCAGTAGACACCAATACACCATCTAGGGTTCTGAGTCAGGTCTGAGGCAAAACATGGCTGACGGTCTACCGTTAAGAGGCAACACAACAGGAACATCAACTATGGCTAGAGATCAACACGGCTACGCTTCCGCTATCATACGAGGTCAGGTTTCTCGTATACTGTTATTCATTATAGTTAGACTATTGTATATCTAACATTTGGTATCAGAGCCTTTATAATCTCTGCCTGGTTGGTTATTTTGCCTTAATCAACGACGTTTAATTTATTGTTATATACATCGAGTATTGTATCTATTTTGCTGCCCAACTTTCAATCATAATCTTTTAAGTCTTCAAAATATGCATACAGAATATGTCAATTTGGTTTTGATATAATTAAGCAATCTGTTATGTATATTTTGGAATTTGGATAGATTATTTGTAATTGATTGTTGTACTGGTAGAATTATCTATGATTGTTTGAACTACTGAATCAACATTAAGCATGTTCATCTCCTACTGCCATGTTTTATCAATGAGGCGGGCGACGGTGGATGGATGGAGAGACGGTGGAAAATTTAATATATATAAAAAATAAAAATAAAAAAAATCCAGTTCTTCTGTTTTTATTTGTTTTCCCTTCCGTCGGTTTTTTCCCCTCACCGGCATTAAGGATGTTGCCGGTGTGTTCTCCCGTCTCCGTCGCCATTCCTCGTCCAAAACATGTGGTCGTCTGCGGTTGGTCTGCGTTGCCACTCAGTTTTTCTGGGAGGCGTTAGTTGTTGGGGGGAATGCAATCTGAGCGAATGGCTTGCTTGCTGCTGCTTCTATTCTTTCCTTCTCTCAACGGCGCCGCAGGTGGGTTATTTGTGATTAAGGAGATGAAGTTGATGGGAGGTAAAGGCTTGGGTCGTGGTTAGACCTGGACCATTTATTCTGATATTAGGTCTATTTTGGATTTGGGCCTATTTAATTTTTCTTCCATGATTCTCTTATTTCATTTGGGTCTTTAGTTTATTCCCCAAATGAACTCTTTTAATTCATAGACTATATATTAAATTATCATTCACTTTGGAGCAAAATATTAAGTTTTAATTTGCTATTTGAATTTTAATTTAATATTAAGGTGTAAATTAAATTGCCTGAATTATCGCAATTTATTTAGAATTTATGAATTAATAATATGTGGTCTAATGGTACCCGGGTTGGACTTCCATTTGGAAGATTATAAGTTCGAGCCTCAGTGGAGGCGTTATTGGTTCTTTGTGTTTCAGTAGGTTGAGAAAGTATATGAACAGATACTACAATGTAATAGAGCCAGTAACTTTCAAAAAAAAAAAAAAAATATTCATATGCAAATCCAAGCATGCTACGTATATTCATAAATTATTGTTATAATTATACATTCATAATAGCATGCATTAAGGTTGGATTTAACACATTATTAACTCATAAATTCATTATCAACTATTGTTCAATTTTGGACCCTTATGTCAATTTTGGACATTATGACTTACTAAAGCAGCTTGTTTGGTTTCCCTTTAATTTGACATATTTTAATTTTATGTGTCTCTGGGACTTTAGAACCTATTTTGAACAAGCTATTTGGGACCTATCTTGGGTCATTAAAGTATGGATCCCACCATTTTGATTGATATTTTAAATAATAATTATAGCTCTTTTTTATTATAACATGTTTATTCACTTTTAATTATTAATAACTACCATATTTTGGTATTAATCGTTGGCAATAATATTAAGTTTGGGTCTACTTCAGTACTAGACCATTTATCATTCATGTTATAATTCACTTAGGCCATTGAGGTTTATGAGCCTAATTTGAGTAATTAAGTGCTATAATTATCGTCTTGATCTATTTTGAGACATTAAGGATTAAGGATTTAATTGTTATTTTGGCCATTAAGAATTACAAACTATTGTTTAAGTTGATTAATTTTTAATCTATCAATAGTTTCAGGGCCTTAATAATAATATTAAGTCTTTAATTTATGGCAAAAGCAATATAATTAGTATATTGCTAGAATAATGGTAATTTGGTTATTACCTAACTTCAGTCTCCCTAAGTATCATAATAGTCATGATTAATTATTATGTGGTAAAATTGAGATTAAGTATTTGACATCCCTTAATTACAGTTTTGCCACTTATTAAGTTAAATTTGGCATTATTAATTACTGTTATTAAGTTTAGGGGCTAATCTCATTTTATTACTTTCCATAATAATTATTAATGGTAATCTGCTATATTTGGTACATTGGTAAGATTACCACTTCATTTTACATGACTATTAGTGTTGGTAATTAAGTCCTACCAATAAATTTTTTTTTTAAATGTACCATTGGACGCTGCATCGAGGCTACTGACACCGACAGTGAAGATGGGAGAATTCTGGAATTTTTCTTCGGATCATCATCGTTGTTAGCGCAATGGGCAAATGCGGTTTGCATCACTAAGGTTAGTCATTAATTATCTTTTATGCTTGTTATTGATAATTAGTGCTACAGTTACAGTTAACCGCTAATTTGGACTAGTCACATATTTTATCTTTAGAAAATTGAAACATTAAAAGTGCATTACCATACTTTAATTTGTCATTACTAATGTTAATAGTGATTATAATGTTACTTATTGCTATTAATATTAATTAATGATAACATTAATATTGTTATGGTATTCAGATATGCATCTTAAACTATTTCCAAATAAATTTATGTGACAATACTCCAGTTCAGAAAATAATTTTCTGGACATTAATATTTTTCGGACTTCAAATTTTATTAAGTTTTCAAAATTTTATCCGAAAACGTTTATAAATGTTAGCGGTTTTAACCATTGTTTTTTCATATTTAGTCTCCTACTTAATGTGATAATATTATTATGGCTATTTATTGCTATTTTGGTTATTTGCAATTTTGCCATTAATAATAATAATAATATTATCAACTGGTTATGGAGAGTGATTTTGAATCAATTTAGTAATTTTGAAAAAACATGTTTGCTAGGCAATTGACTATTGCCCTTAATTCCATAATTCATTTAGTTTTTTGAATTATGATTGCCCATATTTGGTTAAGTATGAATAAATGAATATTTTGTTTAAATTCATATCCTTTAGTTGGTTCATACTCTTTAGATTGTTTTATGCATTCGATCACATTAAGTGCATAATATTAAGTTTAATTATGCAATTAGGGTTTGTGAGATTTTGATTTACAAATTATAGCATATCCTTTTGGTTTGATATTGTTTGAATTTGTAAATTCAGTTATTTCTCATAAATTTGATCTTTATGCATTAAAATATTTTCCCATGGGCTTACAGTTTAAAAATTTTAAAGTATATATTCAGTACATTATTATTCAAAATGTTAGGTCTCTTTTGGTTTGGACTCATCGGTATTTGAATATTAAGTTTATACTTTAAAATCTCATATTGTAAATTGCTTTAAGTTATGCAATTTATTTGGAATATATGAGTTTAATGTTTAATTTTATGCATATTCGTCCTAAGCATAATATTATGTTTTAAATTATGCAATTTTATTATGCCTTTATCAATGCATAATTTTAAGATGGAATTATATTAGTTCCTATTTAAGTTGGACTTATGCATAAACTTTAGGTGCGGTAGTGCCTGAATTTAAGCACGTTTAGTCCGCTATTTTTAGTTCACCATTTAAGCTTTAATCATAGGTGAACCCTACAGTTTTCTGGTGTATACCATACAGTTTACTGGTTTATACCCCAAACAGTTATACATTAAGTATATATGAATCGGTGAGGCATACTAGTTTTAATGGCCATGAATTAAGAACATCTTGTGCCATTAGTCTCCTTAAATTGATACTCTATTTAAGGAATTGGTTTTCAGTGAGACTTAGTCTCTAACCGCCTTTCCTTGGAGTATATTTAGATTTTCCCATCACAATCTGGTATAATCTGTTTGCCAAAATTTTAAGTATTTCTTGCCAATGTGATTTGATTTCGGTTCATTAAAGAATAGCCAAAGCATCTTTAATTTACTGAAGTCTCTTAAGTTTTCAATCTTGGTTAATTAAGAAAATGCTACAGCGTATTCAGCTACCTAAGATTATTAAGTTTTAATCACATAAAGTTTAAGCAAGAATTTGATAAGTGTCTAGTGATCTTATAATTTTAATTTGGTTTTGGAGTAGCCACAGCATCCTTAATCTGTTAAAATTATATATTAAGCGGTTTATTTTGATCACATAAAGTTTTGGACATATCGTTTGTGGTTAATTGTATGTCATATGATGGAATTTAGCCCACAGGCAATTTCGTTATATTTGTATAATTAATCAGGATGAAATACTAGACTACGGTCATAATTTAGCCCACAGGCAATTATGTATCGGAATGTAGTTTAGTAGTTTTATCAGTGATGATAGAAATAAATCAATTTATTTACTTTATGGTTATTTGTAAATAATTTCCAATTCTATCATGAAGTTTAATTTTATGATGAAAATTTAGGTCATATTTCTTAATTTGCCCACAGGGATTAAGAAAAGGAACATGATCTCTTAAGTTTTTTATCATAATGATAGTAATGAATCTTATTGACTAAAACTTTAGCCTACAGGCAAGTTTTATGTCATTTGATTCTTCAACTCATTTGATAATGGTTTCATCATAAATAACATTTTTCAGTTGGATCTAATTGAGTAAAATTTTAGCCCACAGGCAAGTTTTATGTCACTAGATTCTTCTGGCTCTTTAGTAATTGTGAAAAATATTATCATAAGGGTTTCTTAATTGGATTTAATAGAATTAAAACTTTAGCCCAAAGGCAAGTTTTATGTCAATAAATCCCACCACCCATTAGATGATAATTTTATCACAATTTCTTAGAGTTATAAATTCAGTTCAATTATAATTCTAAGTTTCATGGTTTGCATTGGCAAAACATGTATTCAGTCACTTCCCAAAATTTAGCAACTTTTATTAATTGATCCACGGATCTTGCTTGGTTTTTCGGACTAACTGTAGTAAGTTACGTGATTTGACATACATCTTTCAATTTTGGTCCATTGAGTATTAGTGGTGTGTTAATTGCAGCACTTGACTATTAAAACTGTTAATGTAGTACCTTGACTATGCAATTTTTATCAATTTTGGTCACACCGGCCAAATTAATGGCGAATTTCCACTGAAAAAATGTTAGTCAAACATTTCTCCGATTTGGCAGGGGCAAATAAGACATTTCATGTTGCTAATATGGTTGGTCTGTCCGGGTTGTTGACCATGAAGCTACCCGACCCGAATTAATTGGAATATAACCGCTCAACATCAATTGACTTCACATAAATTAACTGAACCAAAAAAAAAAAAAAAAAAAAATTAGGAACTAAGAATTCACCAGTCAAAACAATACCTTTAACATCGTTTCTCCTGGCAGCCTCCGTGAACCCATGAATTACTACAACACAATCAAATTTCACAGTTTAGTTTCATCTATCCAAATCCAGCGCATACGCACACTAGCCAGCAACGGAGCGACGATGGTCGAGACCTGCTACGGGTGGCGACCAAAAGCGAGATTTTCTTCTTTACACGGTCGTCGGTCGAGTCCGGCTAACGGAGATTGAAACCGGAAAAATTAAACTACGGTAGGTAGGTAAAATTTTAATAGTTTTGAAAATAAATCAAAATTATGCTAAGGCTGAAAGGCATAATCAAAATTAACTATTGTAGAATCATCATGATGTTCTTCAATGGCACGAGCTTCAGATTTAATTTCAATTCAGCAAGGGTCAGATTACCGGAAAGGCCTAAGCATCTTCAATTCAGCAATGGTAAGTCTGTCATTCCATCTCCATCAAGAAAGTAACATCTCAAGTGGTTAATTATTAGCTTCAGATTTAATTTCCCCAATAATATAATATATATAATGTTACTTACTCATTTGCAGGAAGCTAGACGAAGGAGATATATAAGACTCTGTATGTTCTTCCACCAGATCAGATAGAAGAACACCAACGTGATTGGTCTTCAGATCTGAATAAGGCAGTCGGCGATGACGGTGACAAAACGGAAAATTTTATAGTTAATCAAAGCATAGGAGAGGAGTAAAAAGCAGATCAGAGCTGCCTAGACAGATCGTTTTGAATTGGGGTCGGGTAGCTTCATGGTCAACAACCCGGACAGACCAACCATATTAGCAACGTGAAATGTCTTATTTGTCCCTGCCAAATCGGAGAAATGTTTGACTAACATTTTTCCGGTGGAAATTCGCCATTAATTTGGCCGGCGTGACCAAAATTGATAGAAATTGCATAGTCAAGGTACTACATTAACAGTTTTAATAATCAAGTGCTGCAATTAACACACCACTAATAGTCAATGGACCAAAATTGAAATTTTCTCTAAAATGTATCTTTTGAGCCAAATTCTAACTTGGTTTTGGAAGGTGTATTTTTATTTTAGTATGTCCAACTATGGTGGGGAATTATATCTTCATTATTTAGTTGGACTTTAATTGGAACCAAAAATTGATTATTTAGTATGTCCAACTAATGGTGGGGAATTATGTCTTCATTTGTTAGTTGGTCAATAAATCAATTATGAGTATGTATATTATTAATTTCATTTTATTAATTTCGCTGAAGAATGTTTTAATCAGTGGGAGTGATCATTTAGAAAAAGATCATTAAGATACTCCACTAAAGCTTATGGATTTAATTGGCTACATACGTTTCAAATTGGATTGTATGTTACACAATAAGTCCATAAGATTCCACAAGTATTAATCTTGTATTTGTTCATATAAATTCATAAGTTCAAATTATTGAACATTCGGTTGTGCAACATATTTATGAAAATGTTGCAACAATATTATGAAATTTATTAGAACAAAAGCATTTAACTTGTGGGGCACTGTCATTTAATAAATTCTTCAATGATTAATAGAGTCTTTAGTTTCTTCAAAATTGATCCTGGGCCATTTCAGTTGTAAGGCTCAAAACAATTTTGTGGGACGTATAAGTAAGACTCATTATGTTCAGTTCATTTAGAGTGGACGTTGAAGTTATTTGGGAAGTTGTGGTGTATGATTAAGATTCCAAATTCATGGACTTAGACCTTTGGTTTATTGTCTAAGTTATTGGAATGCTTCTGTGACTTGACTATCTTTTGGCTATTTTTGATGAGTGGGAGTGACAGACGTGTCAACTCCAAGCTCTTAGCTGTTAGAAATAGTACTTAAAGTTAACTTATAAAGAAGTCATGGAATATAGTTAGCATTATGCTAACATTAAGAGATCTCTACTTAAGGCATGATCATAAAGTTTTAGAGATCATACAGTGTACTCTTTTGTACAATTTGGATGCGTTTTCTCCTTCAGTTGTGCACATAATGTATTTTGAGAAACATCCCTTAAGGTACCGAGAATAAACATAGGGTTTGTTCATAAAGGACCTAAGTTGGAGATTAAAATGCATGTGACCATAATGGATACTACTCTGATTAAATAGAGGACGTATCACTATGATTCGTGTGTTTTGTTCTTTGATGATGGTTGTGCTAGTACTTGCACCAAGTGGGAGAATGTAAGATTTTCCCTAATAATATATATTATATATTATATATTAGGGCCTTAATTAAGTGGTGCAAGTTGACTAGGCTTATTAAGTGGTCTGGTTGGACTTAATAACTAGTAGTTGTTAGTCAACCAAACTCTGTGCCTAATATAACCTGGATTGATGGGATACAGGATTATGGATTAGATAGCACATTCAGTTACGGTACTCAGACCGCTCAGTAGACACCAATACACCATCTAGGGTTCTGAGTTAGGTCTGAGGCAAAACATGGCTGACGGCCTACCGTTAAGAGGCAACACAACAGGAACATCAACTATGGCTGGAGATCAACACGGCTACGCTTCCGCTATCATACGAGGTCAGGTTTCTCGTATACTGTTATTCATTATAGTTAGACTATTGTATATCTAACAATGTGTTCCTAAGTTTTTCTGAGTTTTTTGTACTGTGGTTTAATTATGGCATGTTGCGTGTGATTGTGCATGTGGGATCATTGTCTTTGTTCTGTAATTCGTTTTTAAGGGGTTGGAGTGTTTTGGTTGGAAGCATTTTGTTGTTTATGTTTGAGGGTTCAAGTTGCATGCAGTGCTCCGGTTGTCGGTCATGTTTGTATTTTTTTTTTTCCCGCCGGTGTGTGCATGTATGGTGTCCGCCGTGTGCATATCCGTGTTTTCACCCTGTGTTCATGTGTACATAGTATTTAATCTAACGTGTACATTACCGTATTCTGTCGTCCTCACATGTGTCCTCGCATCCCTATTACCCTTATTTTTGTGTTTTTTTTAAAAAAATTTATACGTTAGTTTTCCAGTAGTTTTGTGGCGGATTAGATTTCCGTATGATTTCCAGGTGGTGGCATTATTTGGTTGTTATAAAGTGCATATGGTTGTTAAATTATGTGCACACAGTGGTTTTCGGTTGCTACTATTTTTATTATTTCTCAATCGTCGGTGTTTTTAAAATTTTCCCTTCACCATTTGGCAGTGTCGCTTTGTGGTGATGAAGTTTCTGCGAGTGATAGTCGTGGGTGCGTCATGGATATTTCTCCAGGGAAAACGAATTATTGGGTGCCGGTGTGTGACAATGCGATCAAGCCATTCGTTGGTCAATGGTTTAGCAAGTTGGACGATGGTGTTGAGTTCTATATCCGCTATGCACGTACTGTTGGGTTTAATGTTCGTCGTGGCTCGGATTCAAAGAATAGTTGTGGGGAGGTATTGAGGAAGTATTTATTGTGTTCTCGAGAAGGATTTAAGCAGCCTGCTAAGGAGTTGTGTTCGGGTGGTGACGTGGTTAATGACCCCTCAATATCAAAGAAAAGGCGTCGGGTTACGAATAGGGTTGGTTGTAATGCGAAGATTATTTTCAAGCTTAAGGGGTATGGGGGTTATTCTGTGTTCTATTTGGAGGAACGACACACACATTGTTTGTACTCGGAGGCATCCAAGCCATTTATGAGGATTAATCGCAAGTTGGATCTTGGGCATCAAATATTTGTCGCTAATTGTGCGAAGGCAAATATTGGTTCTATCAAATCGTGGAAGCTTTACAGGAAAATGGTTGGAGATTATACTGATGTTGGGGCCACCGGTGTAGACTTTCAGAATTTTAAGCGTGATTTAATGGCATACATTCGCGGCGGCGATGCACAATTGATTGTTGAGAAGTTCCTTCATAAAAAAGAGTTATGGTCTTCATTTTTCTTTGACTATGATGTGGATGAGTATGATCAGCTTTCACGTGTGTTTTGGGCAGACCCAGTAGCACGACGGAATTTTGCGTGCTTTGGGGATGTGGTTTCTTTTGATGCAACGTATCGGACGAACATGTATGTGCATCTGTACTCGTTGGCGTGTGCATCTGTGTTTTGTTGGTAGTTTGTTATGAATACCTTTTTACATACATGTATGCATTCTGATTTTTTTCCCCTTTCTTATATTTTTGTAGGTATAAGCTTGTGTTTGTGCCATTTACCGGCATTGATAATCACAAGAAATCAGTCACGTTTGCCGCGGGGTTGATTGCGAAGAAAGATGTTGAGTCCTATGTCTGGTTGCTTGATAATTTCAAACGAGCTATGGGCCACGAGCCAACATACATTCTCACCGATCAAGATCCAGCCATGCGGGTGGCTATCCCCACAGTGTTCAATTCTGCACGTCATCGCTTCTGCATGTGGCATATCATGTCAAAGGTTGGTGACAAGGTGGGTTCAGTGGTTGCCAAGGATCAGTCGTTTCGCCGTGCTCTTAATGATGTTGTTTGGGACTAGTCGATAACAATAGAGGAGTTTGAATCTAAATGGCTTGGTGTTATGGAGGCCTATGGTCTCAGTGAGCATAGGTGGTTCCGCCAGATGTTTGATTTACGTGCATTTTGGATTCCAGCTTTTTTTCAAGACTTGCCTATGTGTAGTTTGTTGCGAACGACTTCCCGGTCGGAATCGCAGAATAGTTCATTTGGGGGTTGCACTAATTGTCATGCGAGCTTAGTGGAGTTTTTCTTTCATTTTGAAGGTGCTATTGATTGCCAAAGGCATAAGCAGGCTAAGCTCAATGCGGCATGTGAGGGCCATTTGCCAGTGGTGAAGACGCCTTTGGCAATTGAGCGATATGCAGCTGCTGTTTATACTATTACTGTATTCTATGAGGTGCAGGTAGAGATTGTGGCTGGGTGTTTTGATTGTTCTGTTGTGTCTTCCGTTGTTGATGGTGTCTTAAAACGTGTTGGAGTAGAAGACACATATGGTAATGTGTATATTGTTGTATATAATCCAACCGAAACTACAGCAGATTATTCCTGTCGGATGTTTCAGCGTGTGGGCTTGTTGTGTAGGCATATATTTCTTGTCTTCAAGGATGCTCGTTTGGATTCTATTCTGCCTTGCTACTTGGTTTCTCGGTGGACACGTGATGCCTACAAGCATCCAATTTATGATATAGAAGGGGTTCATGATGATGTTGTTGTAGGTGTGGCCAATAACAGGGGTGATTCGAAGCAGGTTTGGAATGATTTTTACAGTTGTGTTGCTCTTGCTGGGCATAGCTCGGATTTGTATTATGGAGTTGTCCCGTGTTTTGAAGGAGTTGAAACTGTCATTTGTCAATGCCGACACTAGTATTGGTACGTCCGTTGGTAAGTCTGGTGTTGTTCAAGCGTTTGGTGGTGTGATCAGGTCTCCTAATATTCTTGTCCACCCACCAACCGTTGCTAAGAATAAGGGTTCTGGGAAGCGGTTCAAATCAGCCAAAGAGCTTGCTGCAGAGAGAGCTGCAAAGTCTACACGAGAGTGCAAGACTTGTCACAAATATGATGGGCATGACAGTCGTAATTGCCCGCTTAAAGACTTGTTTATAAAATAATTTGTATGACAACCGTGCGGTATGATGGACATCATCACGTGGGCATTTAGAAATTGTTTTGGATTTATATTATTTTACGCAGTTTAAGTACGTACATTGGCTGTAATTAAGTTAATCTGGCTACTAGTATATACTTGTCTTCTTCTTTTTTTTTTTCCTACAATGAATATACTGATGTTTTTTCAATTGGTGTCACTGGGTGTGCTCTGTAGTTTTTGGTTGTGTGCCGTTAAGCAGTCGTGCATTTCAAATCAGTGAGGAGTGCACATTGCTACTCACGCTGTCAACTTTTAGTGATTATAATTAATTTAATCTGGCTACTAGTTTATGCTAATCTGGTTTTTTCTTTTTTTTTCCTACAATGAATATTGTTAGAATATGTTGGCATACGTTTGGTTTGCCATGCGTGTGCACCTAAGGTATTCAATGCTTGCATGTTCAAATGCATTGAGCTTATTTCCAGTACGTGGAGTGTGCACTTCAGAAGCCTAGTGCGTTCGATTTTGAGTGATGCTTTATTACGTGTGGAAGTGTTCACCATAAGGGTATGCGTGTGTGTCTGTGTGCCATTGATAGTCCTAGGGTGTGCACTCAGCGCTAATGGGGTTGCCCGTCGTCACAGCCGCAAATGTCTATTCTACTAGTCGGCCTTTATTCTTTACTGCTGTTTTTTCAATTGGTACCGGTGGTGTGTGCTCTTTAGTTTTTGGCTGTGTGCCATTAAGCAGTCGTGCATTTCAAATCAGTGAGAAGTGCACATTGCTATTCGCGCTATCAACTTTTATTGGTTTGCATTGTATACCATGCCTGAACGTTGTCTGGTAATGATGCAATGTAGCAAAAATATGTGTGTACTATAAGCTGTTTCAAAAATACAGATATGAAGTAACATGTGCACCACTACATTCAGTATGCTCAAAAAACCCATAACTAAGTCAACATAATTAACTATTTCGTAATAGATTGGCTGGTTCTAGTTCGCTCATATTCTTAATCTAATCCCAAAAAATAAATCACTGTCCACCGTTGCTCATTGTCTCACCTCATGTCAGTTGTGGTGCGTCACATAATTGCGGAATAGTCCATTCTGGAAATCAATTGCACGTTTGATGTTTTCAGTTCGGTGGTTGTTGAACTCTGACATTAGGATTTCGCGCATGTATATCATTCTCAGGTTGCGTATATATGAAAGATCCCCTTTTTCAGTCCACACTTCCATGTCGAGTAAGTCTGGCCCACAAATGTTTCCATGTGTCGCATGGCGTAAATACCGCAGTCAATTGTGTTTTTTGTCTCTCCATGGCATTTGCATTCTGGTTGGAATGATTCTTCCGATGTCGGCACCCTTTTTAATTGAGACTTTGTCGTCTATGAATGTGGCTAGTAGGTCTGTCTGCTCGTATTAGTGTGGATAACAACCCGTTAAAGTTTGTTTGAAAGTTGGATATGTTGTTGTCAATGTAGAAAGTATGGTGGGGTATGCTTACCAAGTCCTCTGGGATCTTCAAGTACTTTTTCTCATGGCACTGTGTGTGCACTTTTCTATCTCATCGTGTGCCATGAATTATAAGGGCAACAGTCCTAATACACATAATATTATTAAAACACATGCTGATGCTGTGTGCATCTATGCTTTGCCCTGTGTGCACTTCTGGGTGCACTCATGTGTAGTGGTGCCCCTATATATGATACCGTTTGTGCACTGGTCATAGTACCCGTGTGCCATCAGCTTAACTTTGAATAATGGTAGTGCACATACCTTCCCCCCCCCCCCCCCCCACTTGTTTGGTGAGAATTTGCAGCATCTTCCGGTGGATCATCATCTACTCTCTCTTCACCTTCCGGATCAGCGGGTAATAACTCTCCTTGGCCGAACCCCCCTAGTCGTATCTCTTTAAATTCCTGATCTCTCATGTGTCTACATGTCCATCCTTTGATGGCTGGTCTTTGACAGGGTACTGCGTTGCCAACAAACTTCACACGATCCATATACAACACCTGCATTTTTTTAAAAATTATTCACATCTCCCTTGCACATTTTGGTTCTACTACAAGTCTACAACATTGTTCCCCGTCGTCGTTTTGCCCGTATTTTCGATCCAGACATAGCTTTGGGACGTTGGTAGTGCGTTACGCCGTATGGTGGTTTCTTCTTTGCTGGTTTCTCGGGATCCGACGTATGTGGACTGGTCACACGTGGTAGAGTGAGAGTCAGCTTGTGAATCTGATGTTGAACAACGCGTGAGCACCCTTGGACCAAATTGCCCTTTAAAAGATTATTTTGAACATTAATGCTCGCAAATATGCCGTGCTATATTAAAATCTATACATCTAATCTCAACCCTAGGTCCCTCTAAACGAATGGCTATGATTAAGTTTTATTTCTCATCTGCCATGCTTGTCTCATATGAAGCCTACCCTATATCTATATATATATATTATATATTGTTCCAAATGATTAAATTTTTATATATTATATATTCTCTTCTTATTATATTATACTGTGCATCGCACGGCTACAAATACTAGTATACCTAATAACCCTAGTCTTCTTAAATCTAAATTTCTAATTACAACGCCACCTCCACCTCCGCCTCTCCCAGTCTCGCCTACTCCCACCGGCCACCTCTCCTAGTCTCGGAGTCTGTCGCCGATAGACGGTCTCTCCGGTCTCGCTACAGGAGCGGTCTCTCCGGTCTCGCTACAGGAGTCAAGTCCTCTCCAGTCTCGCCTGCCTACCGGAGTCTGTCGCCGATAGACGGTCTTGCTGAGTCACTGATAGCCCCTCTCGCTGGTCGGCCCTCAAACAGTTATATATACAATTTTGCGAGCACGCATAGCAGCATAGGAGACATGGCGGAGATGGCTGCTTCAACACCCTGCCAAATCGACCTCGGAAATCTCATGGCTTACAACCCACATCACAGCTTTCCAACTCCTCCTAATTCCAGGTTGTGTTTTCCTACACCTACCCACTTTATATCCGTATGAACAATACTAACAATACTGGAAACTGGAAACGATGTTGGACGTTATTTGAAAATGTTTTTTTTATTTTTTTATTTTAAAGTTCTGTTTCAGTTCATCTTTTGCGTCATTTATAGGTCTGAAAATAAGTTTTTTCTCCTTTTAGTTCTGGTTTTTTCCCCTTTTGGTTCTGGAACAAATTATAGGGAAATATTTATGTTTGCTAAAACTTGTTGTTGAGTAATATTTTTGACTTTTGTAGTATTACAGAGAATTTGTTCAGAGTAAATTGTTTAGCATTATGTCATTCTTTAACACTTTCAGCCCTTACATATTATGATATGAAGTTCAAGCTGAGTTAATGAATTGAGATTAAAGTTAGTAAATGAACTTAATAATGTATGCTTAGTTGCTCACTAAGGTGTTTAATGCAGGGAGGAATTAGCATGGGAGTGCTTGCAGGACGGAACCAAATTAGTACAAGCAGTAGCAGATGCACTTTTCAACCTACCTTCAACTGAAGGCCTGGATGGCCCAATTGTCAAATTGCCTCCACCCTCAACAAGATTGCCAAGAGAGAAGCCTGTATGCTATTTAATCTTCTTCCATAAGAAAATTTTCCATACAAGCTAGTTTTTACTTGAATCGTGTTTGGATGTCTACTGTATTTTTGAAGTATATAGCGAAATGAAACATCCATGTTTCTAGAGCACCGAAGATACATAGCATTTGCTTATATGTTTTACTAATTATGAACAACTGTTTTTTTTTTTTTTAAATTACTTTTGAGCTCTACTGGCTTCTCTGTATTCTTGTTGGCCTTTCTCTTTCTGAATATATATATATATATATATATATATATATATATATATATATATATTTATCTAGACTATAAACACTTCTTATCTGGGTAACACATGCCCAGACCATGTTTGAGTGACTGAGCTGTTGTTGTTGCATAGTCTTGTCTTTGGTTTTATTGTTTATCTTTAGTTTTTAGCTAGGCATTGAACACTTCTTATTTTAAAACACAAATAGATGATTAGCACTCTGGTTGTTTTATGTTGGTATTGTTGGATTTGGTCTGATCCTGCAATCTAATGAATTTCATTTTCTATATATAATTATATGATCGAAAACTCTCTCCTTTTGATTTCAGCTCCCAAAGCCTAAGCCCCCAACAAAATGGGAGTTGTTTGCCAAGAAGAAAGGTTGACATTAAAATTAAAACTGCTACACATGTTGCAGGATTTAATTTTAAGCTTGATAAACTAACGAAGTAGTTATTTACTACTTCCATCCCAATTTCTCCCAGGTATTCAAAACCGCAAGAAAGACAAGATTCTTTTTGATGAACAGACGGGTACATGGAAGCGCCGACATGGATATGATCGCGTGAATGATGACAATGATATACCAATTATTGAGGCAAAGGAAACTGATGGTACGTAAGGCTTTCAAAATTGTTACTGCCTTGGTTTAAATGCATTGACAATGATGGATTAAAATATCTTATGAAATATTGATGTAACCTGTAAGTAGTTGTAATACTATTTATTTAAATGTAAAATGAGATGTAAATCTATTGAGTAAAATTTTGTGCCTTGTGGTACTTGTGATGGTAAGTAATTGAGTTCATTGGATTGTGCTGAATAAGGATAAGGTAAAGCTTACCTATGAGGGGGTAGGGATGTTAATTATACTTTCTGCCTATAAAAAATGAAAATGGTAACAATTGTACTTAACTATTTATATTTGTTTTATTTTTCCAATAAACTCAATAACACTATTATTTTTCTTCCCTCCCTCCATTGGCAGGTTTTCACCCACGAAAGTCTTCTCCCCTTCCCCCCTCATGCTTAATTTCATATCTTCTCTTTGTTTTGCAAAGAAATTGATAGCAAATGGACTATGGACCTTTCCTTCACTATTTTAATATTATCCTAATTATCATATTTGTTTCTTTTCCAGCACCTGGAGAAGATCCTTTTGCCAAGAGAAAGGAAGAAAAGAAGAAGAGAGTTGATAAGCAAGAGAAAAATAGATTGCAAAACTTGAAACAGGCTGCAAAAGTTGGTGCAGTGCCAAGGTCTCACTCTTTAGCCTTTTGGTGTTTCATTTATTTCTTTTACTTTTATCAACTTGGTATGCGCTGTCTTAGCTTGTGGTGGCTCTTTACCCTTGTTTCCTCATTGACATCTTATGCCCTCTTATAGTTTGTGGTGGCTCTTTCTTTTCTTGTTCCCTTTGCTTCCCTTTTTTCACCCTATGCCTTTGTTACTTTGTATGGCATATTGATATGTACATCTCTTGATGGTATTCTCTTGTTCTTAGTATACCTAAATCTATTAAAAGTATGGATTCTCAGTGTCCTGCCTCAATATCTAATTAAGTTACTGCTTTGCAGCCATATTCAGCTTGCTGCCACTTCATTACCTATAACAGGGACACAAGCTGCACCTAGAAAAGTTAGTAAGGGTGAACTAGGACATGTTGCTGGAATGGCAGCAACTGCCACAGCTAGTGGTGGAAAGTTCGACAAGAAGTTGGCCGGAGAAAAACCCCCAAAACATGAAAAGAAATATCGGAAGGTTTTTAATATGACCTTTTTATTCTCTTTGTCGTTATGTTGCCAAGTTTTTTTGGCTGTGTATTGAATTCACCTGTTGTTTGTTTGCCTCTAGTTTCTACCAGTTGCAGAAGGATCAGGAATGGGTTCATTAGAAAGACAGCAAACTGATAAAGTTCTGAACAAACTAATATCAAAGAATTCACATGACATACTCAATGTTAACAAGGTCCATCTATTCTTCATTTTTCTCCTTTCTAATAAGTCCTGTGAGATCTAAGGTATAATTTTGGTTGCAAAATTCATGTCTGATTTTTTTTTTTTTTGGGTTTTTGGTTTGTTTGCAATGGGATGCAGGCTGTGACCATGTTCAATGTGAAAAAGGAGAAGGGAAGGAGGAACCGTGAAGGAAAGTCTTCAACACCAAACAAGTTGAAACCAAGGGGCAAACCTCTTAAGAAAACCTTCAAAAAGGGATCTTCAAAAGCACCGAAATCCAAGTGAATTCCATCTTAACAATCACTGAATGAGTGAAATTTTGGTATTCAGCAGTAGCTGGTACTGCAATAGAGAGATACCCCCATCCTTCCTACCCCTTTTTTGATTAAAAAAAAAAAAATAGTAGGTAGATAAGCTGAAACAAATGAAAAAGACAAAAATGTGGGGTTATACATGGAGGTTGAAATGTGGTGGCCAATGCACCAAAATGAAAAAGACAAAAAAATAAAACTATTTGAGATTGGATTCTCTTTCTGTTCTTTATCAGTTTGGGAATCATACTAATAAGAAAAAGTGAAAAATCTGAATGAGTGTTTCATTTTTTTAGTCCATTGTTTTCTTTAAAGTCATATATTGGTCCATGCATGCAAAATTGTTAACATTTTGGTCCCTTGTTATATCATGAACTAGGGTCTATCTAACATGGTGTTTCTAAGATAGACTTTAGTTCAAAATTTTTAGAAATGGTGTTTCTAATAGCTTCAGTTTTTTGGCAGAATCATATCATAAGCAATTTTAGTACAGTAGATGAAAAATGTAAATACATAAAAACTGAAAAACTGGCGCTATATAGAGTTGCTGTCCATATTTCTTTAAGTCAAATTTACTTACCAAGATTGACGGCCTACGTTGAATTTCTTGAAATGCCAGCCAAAATTCAGATATTTCAAAACAGAATCTTTTACTTTAATAATGGAAGTGCCTTTATTTCAAGTTCTCAACTGAAATCTACAGGCCGGGCAATAGATACCATCCACTCCCCATAACTCCAAGATTCTAATTTCAATGTATTGATTCATTAGTTATACACATATTGTTCCAGGCATAAACACGTATATATACGGACAGTTATGCTGTGGGCTCGTGCCCAGCGTGCTTCATGCGCACGGATAATGGTGCCGTTATCTTTCCTTTTTTTTTTTTTTTTTTTTTTTTTTTTAATTTAATTTCAGGCCGCTTCGTTATAGGAGCATATATTCACAGCTTTGTGTTCATAATTTCATAACTGTACATTCATAATTCCATAACTGTACATTCATAATTCCATAACTGTACATTCATAATTCCGTAACTGTACATTCATAATTCAATAACTGTAAATTCATAATTTTCGAAGCTCTATGTTCATAATTGTAAGTTCATAATGTCAGAGTTCTATGTTCATAATTTCATAACTGTACATTCATAATTCCATAACTGTACATTCGTAATTCCATAACTGTACATTCATAATTCCATACTGTATATTCATAATTCCATACCGAACATTCATAATTTTCGAAGCTCTATGTTCATAATTGTAAGTTCATAATTCCATAACTATACATTCATAATTCTATAACTATACATTCATAATGTCATAACTGTATATTCATAATTTCATAACGAATATGCCGTTAACGCCGTTAACGGCGTTTCGAACAATTTTTTTTTTTATAATTAAAACAGCGTCGTTTTCACGGAAAATGACGCCGTTTTAGCGCCGTGCGCACCTTGCAAGGTGCGCATAGCATAATTTGCCTATATATACGTGTGGTGGATATGATATGAGTTCTACTACATAGACTCTCAAAAATCTACTCCCTCATTTATACTCCTTGAGATGACAAATCAGGATTGATTATTTTCATCATGTGGGTCCACAGGAAAATGTCTATATCAAGAGCATGTGAGAGGGAGTACAAGTTGAGAGTTTAAAATAAGAGTACATCAAGTATTTTCCTATTGATATGATGTCTGGAGTAACGATACCAGATCTTTTGATAGTGGCCCAATCAAGATGACGAATTTTTCGACTTTTGTGCCCATATATGATCACAACTTTAGTTATAGGACTAGTAATTTTGTTATACCAGGTATTATCAATATATGTGTTAAATTTATATATGTATATTTAAAGGATTTTTGGAGTATTTTTGATGAAAATGGAATATGGGATGACTGATGAGAATGAGGCTACAAGGCGTGCTCATTTTGCAGCATCTGTTCATCAAACCATAATTATTATTTCTGTTTATGCAAGTAATGTTATGTACTGTCAGAAGCTTAAAATACAAGATTATATAAATATTAATCAAGTGTAATATAATGATTGACATTGCAACAAATCATAAAGCACACCCCCACGGCCCCACCCCACCCAAAACAGCTTTTTTGAATACCTTCTTTATCATATCTATTTTCGGAACAAAAATATTATTTGTATCAAAATTCAAAATTAAATATACGGAGTATATATGTCCTGTTTGGTAACATAGTTAGATTATCAGTTAATTTTAACTTATTTGATCACTATTAGATGTTTGACTTGGTCAAATTGTCAATATAATAAGTGTTTAATTAATTAATTTTTTGTAATAACTTAGTAATCTAACACGCTAAAATTCAAAACAAAACCGTTTTTACGAATAACTTTTTTAAAAAATCCTTTTACATGTAATCAACTATAAACTAATAACTAATTTACTAAATATCTTTTTACAATCAGCTAATGATATCAACTAACAGCTATTTACCAAACAACCTTTCTCTCTCTCTCTCTCTATATATATATATATATATATATATATATATATATATATATATATATATATTTAAATATCATAATATGTTATATTTATTAAGTACCTGTAAATTAATAAATTTTATTATGGAGTACAAATTAATCTTCAGGGTAAAGTAATGTCATTTACTATGGATATGCCGTAATTTCAAATGTAGCCTTTTTAATATTCTAAATGTCATCATTTGGGGAGGTGGCAAATGATTATTTGTCGGCGGAAACAAGTGTAGCCAATAAGCAGAGATAAATATAATTTGTCTTATGAAAAAAAAAAAAAAAAAAAAAAAAAAAAAAGAGAAGAGAAAAGTAACATGTTTGGCTGTTTGCATTTGGATCTTGTCTCTTTCATACCAATGTTTCTTTGGAATATTTGAGCACCGATTCGGTGAAAAAGACATTCCGCTGTAAACCCACTGTTTGAATTTAGATTAATTTTAGGGATAAAGTAAAAAGAAGTCATTGAACTATTTGACAAATAGTAAGGGGCTGTATTCAATCATGACTTTCATAAAGTTTTAAAGACTTTTATGAACTTTAAAAGTTTGAGGGTATTCAAATTTTTAAAGAGTCTTTAAAAGTCAGGCGGTATTCAATCAAGATTTTTAAAGAGTCTTTAAAAGTCGTGTGGTATTGAATTAAGACTTTTAGAGCATCTACATCAATGAATAATGGAGAGTTAATGTCAGAATAAATCACTTGGCTAGAGTTATTCACAAGTGTGGGATGTGGTTATTAGATGAAATAATCCTCCTGCAAATTACAAAATAATGTCAGAAAATAAAGGAAAAGAAAAAGTGAAAGAAAGAAACGTTGTGCGCGTTTCGCGCACAACGTGGCCATAAGTCGGGCGCGTACAGTGCACGCGCCCAGTCAGGCTGACTTACATATTTTATTTTATTTTTTGTTTTTTTTTTAATTAAGTTTTGTTTTATTTTATTTTTTTTTCTCTCCCCTCCCACCTTCTCTTTCCTAATCACTCTTACATTATCCCCACATTCTTCCCAACTAATGTGGATGCTCTTAGAGAGTCTTTAAAAGTTACGTGGTATTCAAAAAATTATGAACTTTTGTAGACTTTTTAATTTTAAGATTTTTGTAGACTTTTTCTTCTCAAATATAAATAGTTGAAATCCAACCATCAACCCCCGGATTTCAAAATTTTCTTTCTAACAACTTTGAATGTTTTCTCTCTCTATTTGAACTCTAATTTTCTCTCAATTTAAACTTTATAAACCTATATAAATTTAATAAAATTATTGTTTTTCTTCATTATCCTATATATTTTCCTTATACCTAAACTCTACCAATTTTTCTCTCTCTCCTAAACTTTACAATCTTCCTCTAAAAATTTGAAATAATATTATTTTTATTTCATTATTGCTTGTTTATATTGATTTTTATTTTTTTTATGAATTTTTTATCCCTAACTTTTTCTAATTCTCCCTAAATACATGAACAAAGCAAAATTTTCATCATCAAATTTTAGTATATGTTTCATAATATTCATATAAATACTTATATATTTTGATTTTTATTCTTTTTATGTTTATATTCGTAATATATATTTTTCCTTTTTTTTTTTTTAAAAACAAGTTACCATGAATAGCGAACTACTGTTCGCAACAATAATTTGGGGTTGCGAACAGTAACACCTTGTTGTTGTGGACAGTCTCAAATTGCTATTGCAAATAATAGTTCTTTGCGTGATGCCTAGCAATATATTAAGTATAATTATATATATATATATATATATATATATTATATTTTTTATTTTTATTTTATGCAACTTGTAATTATATTTTTAAATATTTTATTTGATCAATTCTTTTATTATAAATTTTATTATTCAATATTGTTATGAATTTCTAATGAAATAATTTTTTTTTGATGTTTATTAATAATATATATAAGTAATTAGCATATAAGTCTCAACATACTATGGATAAAAATAATAATGTTGAGAATGTTGATGTGGGTGAAGAACTACATAATAAGAAAATTTTATGATATATTATAAATGTTTTGTAATAAAATTATAAATGATAAGAATCAAAATCATTGAAAGTTTTTAAGGATGTATTCAATTTAGAATTAAATGACTTTTGTAGACTTTTTAAAATAAAGTCTATGAACAAAAACCTGAAGTTAACATGTTAAAAAGTTAATTACTCTTTTTCCCGGGTTCAGTTGGCTTATTTGGAGATTATTTGAGCTCGATAGTTTAATTGTTGTTTCTCAAATAGTTTAGTGGATTTATTTGTATTTTATCCCTTAATTTTATAGTAATAAAAATTAAAAATATCAATCGTTAACTTATAAAATATCACAGTTCTCAATTAATTTAACAAGAGGTTTCTAGTTTGAGTTCCGCATAATTAGTCACAGTCATCGTCAAAGGGGATGAAGAAATCCTTAACGACAGGTACTCATACGCCATATATGTGAGGTGGTTTCTTTGTACTTTTATCAGTTTGTTGGCAAGCGGATGGCCTACGAATCCTTTAATTTTTTTTTTTGTTAAAACGAATCCTTTAATTTGCTTCCTCCCGCTTGATGTTTTAGTATCTTTGTTTCATCGTTTAAGAGTTAAGACCTTAAATGAACCGCAAAATAAATTATTTGTACTTTAACAAATATGAGAAAATATTTAATATATATATATTATCAGTATATTAAATATTGTCACGTCATTAAAAAATAAATTAATTTTTAAAATGAATTAAACATCTTTTTATGAATAACGATGTATCAAGTGTTTTCTCGGAAAATATACCTTTCGCTACATATCAATGATTAAAATGAACTTATCAATTATTGACTGAGGCGACTTGTAAGGATACTCTATCATGGATCAAGAACAAGGGTTAAGCAATGTTTATGTGGAAACTAATTGTCAGAATCTCTTCTTCAGTATCATTAGAAATCACAATAACTCTCGTACATCGATTTTGTCTATCGTGATTGTGTTTCTCTTTTAAAGCTTATTAATTCTTGTTTAGTTTGTTTTGTCACTAGATCTGTGAACCAAATTATTCATGTTTTAGCTAAGGCAGTTAGCTCTCAGTCTGGTCCTCTAATTTGGGCTTCTTACCCTCCTAATTCTATTCGCCGATGTATAAGTTGATTCATTAATTTATTAAGGTTTTTTTCTTTAAAAAAAAAAAAAAAAAAAAACTTATCAACATGCCAACGAGGCAACGACAAAAATAGCATCTCATATAACTTTAAATTAAAGAAAAATAGTTAAATCAGCTCCCAAAATCGAATGAATAGTGCATTTACATCTTTAATTGAAAAAAATAAATATTGGACCTCTCAAACTAGTACATAACTGTAATTGTGTTATGAAAAATACTTCACACCCCATAATTACCAGTTTACCACTTCTTATTAGTACAAACGAAAATTATTCAATTATTACTGATGAATTGACTGATCCTACTATAAGTTAATAAGAAATCTTTGTATTTAATAAAATAATGATATGTCATAAAGTGATAATTGTAAGGATCTCTTAAGTTATATATTCACTATGTTACCACTTATTTAGCAAACTAGTTTTTCACGCGCATTGCGTGATTGGGATAATGCCCACTGTTTTGTTTTTTTGTTTTTTTTTTTTTTAAATAAGTAGTTTAAATTATATCAAGGCAAGATTATATTGGAATTATTCATGCATAGATAATTGAATGTTAAATTTGCCTATTTAAATAGGCAATTCTAAGTTTACAAATGCAAGATAATATAGTCAAGAATGATTATAATTATCAATAAAATAATTGTATAGGTATGATTGAAACCAAATACGGGACATAAGGGAGAGCAAATAAAAATTAGGGCATAAAATATTAAATATATACTAATATTGAAGAGCTTAATTCCTGATTGCCAAACAAGGACATTGTGAGATAGTTTCCCACTTTAGTTTGTTGTGTGATTTGAATACTCTTTTTGTCAATAAATCTCCCAAGTAGTTAATATGATTGGCTTAATTATATATTTTTTTATTTTTTAAAAACAATTAATATATATATATATATATATATATATATATCCTTAGATCATTTTACATGTTAATCTAAACAACTAATTTTTTAAAATATGTTTTTACCAACCGTTGATATAATTCGCTGGTCAAATTCGCTAATATAATCCGCTAACGCTAACCGCTAACTGCTAATTGTCAAACAAGGACATTACGAGGTAGTTCTCACTTCAATTTGTTGTGTGATTTGAACATTCTCTTTGTCAACAAATCCTTCAAGTAGTTAATATGATTGGCTATATTAATTATATTCTTTTAATTTTTTCATGGTATTAATAAAATACTTGGTAAATAAATATATAGCATTATTTTGTATTATAACTTCGATATTTAATTAAAAATAGTGCACAAAAAAGATAATAGACAATGTAGTGAATATAATCAATTGATGAATTTGAATGTAAAGAATTTTTACATTGGAGAAATATAAAGACAATATAACTAATAAAATGATTTCTCTTAATTAATTTATTAATAATGAATAATTTTTTAATAAAGACATTGTAGAGACAATGTAACGAATATAATCAATTGATGAATTTGAATGTAAAGAATTTTTATATTGGAGAAAAATAAATACAATATAACTAATGAAATTATTTCTCTTATTTAATTTATTGATATATAATGAATAATTTTTTTTGAATAAAGACATTGTAGACACATAATTCTAAATTAAAGAAATGTATATGTATTATTTTGTGTTGTAGCTACTAAATTATTATTTAATAATAATTTAATAAGAGTGAAATACAGTACTAATTATGGCAACTTTGATTGGAATGAGGTTCGAACCTAAGGGCTTTTTTTTTATTGAAATCAATGAGTAAGTTAAATGTGAACTAACAGAAATTAACGGAAAATGTAATATTTAACAGAAAAGTTAACGGATAATCATATTCATTAAGGATAAATTAAGAAATATTAATGAAAAATTAAAATCTGATCAATCTGAGCTATTCATTTGATTAAAAACTTTGACCGCTATTTTTCGATCCATTATAGGTCTAACTCTCTTGGGTTCTTATTAGTATAGTAGATAGATAGTAGATATGTAATTTTTTAAATTTTTATGCTTGTGTGACTAACAAATTATTTAATAATAGTAATAATATTAAATTCTTTAAAACAGCTAAAATTTGTTTTTATTTTTTTTTTCTTAGTTTTTTAAACACATGGACTAGCAATCTTAAAGATGGACACTTGTCGCCCGCCCACGGGCTTAACTAACTGGTTCATTATGTAGTATTTGGGAGAAGAGACCCATGTTCGAACTTTGGCAATAACAGTGTAGCCATTATGTCCAAAGTGGGCAAATCCTTTTTCCTTGTGTGCAACGATATTTGACCATGTATGCTGAGCCATTAAGTCGCCGTGATTTCGCAGTGATTTACATTCTCTTAAATGCTTTGTTGGATGGGGTGTAGGAACTCTGGAGGAACCCTTGAATCGGAGATTCAACTTTTGAGAGAAGAACGAAAAATGGACACTTGTGATTGTTCATGATTAACTTTGTAATAGTTGTGGTTGTTTCATTTTTTTTTTTTAAAACTAAATTTGTCAGATAATCATGGTTGTCAAAGCTAAAATTTATATCTTTTGACGTTTTTATATAATGTTTTTTAAGTTAAAAATAACATTTTATTTGAATTTGATGTCAATATAAAAATGTTAAGTATTTATCAAACCAGTAATTTATTAATGGGTGGGGAGACTGTTAGTTAAAATAATTGACTTAAATGGACAATTTAGACTGATGATTCGTATTTTTGTTGTTTTAAGAAATCCCAATAAAACAATTATAAATTGGGATTATCTTTTTAATTTTAAAAATTGTTTTAAGAAATCCCAATAAAACAATTATAAATTGGGATTATCTTTTTTATTTTAAAAAAAATTCATAATTGATCACCCATTTGGAATAATTTTTTGAAGAAAGAACCTTAATTCATTCAATCATAAGCAAGAGCAGGAACAAGAATAAGGGGCGGCATGTCAAACTACTCCCCGCAACTAGCCATAGAAACGGCCTCCCTAGCTAACACATGGGCGGTACGATTCGCGGATCGCTTAACAAATCTATAGTTGACCCCATTCATCGTCTCATCGACATACAAGGTAACATCTTTAACATCATCTACTAAATACCCAAAAGCAGAAAAAAAAAGAATTAGAATGCAAAGCATGAAAACATAATTGTGAGTCCATTTCGACATCCACATCCCCCAACCCAGTGTTCTTTAGCTAGCGCCTCCCGAATGCACAACATTTCTGCCTCCACCACACTGTACTGACCTGGCACGCACCGGTTTGAAGCCGCCAAAAAACGACTTTGATCGTCTCGGAGCACCCACCCCAACCCCATTACATTATGTTCACGACTTAGTGCCGCGTCAGTGTTGACCACATGGAATGTTTGGTTCATGGAATAGGTCAGGAATGAAATAACATTCATTGGAATAGACATATTCTATTGTTTGGTTAGATCCTTTGTCACGGGAATAACATTCCTAGGAATGAGCTATTACCTTCGCAAGGAGAATAGTCATTCCTAGGGGAGCCTTGGTATTAGTTATCCCCATGCCATTGGGAATAACTTTTATATCAAAATACCAAAAAATACCCTTTGCACATTATTTAATATTTATATTTAATAAATATAATGTATTATATAAATGTATATATTTAATTAATTATAATTTTTATCTATCAATAAATATATATTTAAATAAATTATATGTATATACATATATATACACACAAACATTTTGCAGCATTTGCAATTGGCATTTTGGAGAAAGAAAACTCTTTCCCCAAAACACCCTTGACATATATATATATATATATATATATATATATATATATATATATATATATATATATATATATATATATATATATATATATATATATATATATATATAAAATTAATTAACTGTATAAGGGCATAAGACTCCTTAATTATGGAGCCTTGGCTCCTAAATTAAGTAGCATGCCCATCCGCTTGCCTAGCGGATGACATTGCAATTGAAATTATGAAGCCTTGATGCTCCTTTTATATGAGCCTCAAGTCTCCATTCCCTACTTCTTCAACCAATATGGGATAAATGGAAAAACAAATATAAATATAAATATGTGTTATTATTATTATTATTATTATTATTATTATTATTATTATTATTATTATTATTATTATTATTATTATCTCTCGCACACATGCATATACATGTATATAAA
Source organism: Ipomoea nil (assembly GCF_001879475.1). Taxonomy (NCBI): domain Eukaryota; kingdom Viridiplantae; phylum Streptophyta; class Magnoliopsida; order Solanales; family Convolvulaceae; genus Ipomoea; species Ipomoea nil. Next base: position 549,622 of record NW_017619625.1, on the reverse strand, counting down.
TAAATAATATATATATATATATATATATATATATATATATATATATAACATTCAATATATCATAATCATATAACCATATTCACTATTATTATTATTATTATTATTATTATTATTATTATCATTATTATTATTATTTTGTATAAGGGTATTTATGTCTTTAAAACCTATTCCATTTTTATTCCTTTAACCAACTAAATATTGGAATACAATTATTAAAGTCTATTTCTTCAGTGAACCAAACAATAGAATACAATTCATATTCTATTCCTTACCTATTCCATTTTCTGTGGAATAACATTCCTATTTCTTTCAAATTCATTCCATGAACCAAACGTGCTGTAATAGTTGGCTGTTTTGATTTAGATGACTTAGGCTCTATTTGGCAAAGCTAGCTGAAAAGCTATAAGCTAGGAGCTGAAAGCTGAAAAGCTATAAACTCGGAGCTGAAAACTGAAGAGCTGTTAAGCTAGCGGTTATGATTGAAAGTGTTTGGTAAAATTAGCTTTTTGATAAGCTGATAAATGTAAAAAGACTAAAAAGGACATTTTCATAAAATTTAAATTAGTTTGTTTACATATTAAAATTTAACATTTTGTCTTTAAAAAAAAAATATTTCAAAATAAAACTATTAGCATAATCATGATCTAGTATCTCATAATGAAGTAGCAATATTGTTGCAAATCTAATAATAATAATAATATAATAATAATAATAATAATAATAATAATAATAATAATTGCCGTGAAAGTTGCGGATAAAAAGAGAAGAAAAAAAAATTTTAATTAAAAAAGATAAATTATGTCATTTTTTTAAAATAATAAGAATAAAAATTGAAAAAAAAAGTTAAGAAATTAGGAGCTTATTTTGAAACGCTACTTAAGGTAGTGTTTCAAAATAAGCTCTTATTTTAAACTAGAAACTTATTTTGAGAACATTACCAAACAAAGCTTATAGTTTATTAATAACTTAAAATAAACTATAAGCTCTTAAATAAATTTGCGAGAGCCTTAGATACGGAGTATTTGTTTCCTTAAATTAAAATTCGGAAACTTTACTAAGAATATCATTATTACCATTCTACCCTCATGGGTCTTTCTCCAGCCGGACCTGCGGTCTTCCATCAAACAGAGAGTGTGATAGAGACAGAGAGTGCAGACTGATACGAAATATATATTGCTGCATTTATATATATACACTTTTGTACGTATATTCAGATAACTTAAGAGATAGAGAGAGAAGGTTCATTTCCATGGAGAATCTCTCGCATTCTTATTCCAAGAGGAGTTACCATGGAAATGGCTTCACAACCAAAACGAGCAAGTCTCTTTACGACGACGTTTTCGGAGGTCCGCCGAAGTTGGGTGTGCCAACGCTCTCTCCGCGCCTCGAGGACTACACCGAGATTTTCGGCGGCTTCCACTCCTCCCGAACTTCCTCCATTCCGATTCTGGATCTCCCGGCGGTCGACGAGGAGCTCCCTCTCGATGTCCGGACCTCGCAGTTCGACTACTCTGAGATTTTCGGGGGGTTCAACGTTGTAGATTTTGCGCTTTCCTACGAGGATTTGGTGAGACAGTCCAGTGCTGGCTACAATTCTTCTGATGAGGCCTGGTATGATCACTATAGCCTTTTGTGATTTGTCTCATTTGCTCTATCCAATATGAAGCCGAAATTTTCATGTTTCTTTTTGCTCATTTATGCATAATTGTGAGATATGATACTAACAAGCTACTATGCTACATTGGTGAAGACTGCTTGAAGAACCGAGTTGCTTTTGTCTTTGTGCTTTAACTAAACTTTTATTGGCTTCTGGATCGACAATTTAAATATAATTAGGATGAGAAGGGAAGGTGATGGTAGAAAAGTAACAAGTAAAAATGTCCTAGCAGGCTATCATTTCTTATTTGGCAGCAGCTTAGTGTCAGCATTTTTGTTTATTTTGAGGTTTATTCTGTTCCAATGTGCTAAACTTTGCTTAAGATTGAACTGGATTGAAAATTTAAGGTTCTTGCACTGCAACAAGACAACAAGAAATTAATCTGGATTTGGGAAATTCAGGAGTGGTTAAAAGTATGGCATAAATGTTTTGGTCAAATTTGATGCTGGGCCATCTTATCCGGTGGGAAGAAGAAATTGCTCCCTACACTTCCCAAGGGGTTTGAAATTTTTGTAAGGAAGATTGGTCCCATAGGTTTGCGTCTTTTCCTACAAAGTTGTGGGGATAAAATAAAACACCACATGGTTATGAATATTGTTTAAACATTCTCGTTTTTGTACATTGTACTACATGAAGATGTTACATGTGAATATCTGAGGAAAAAGCTCATTTTATTTAGTTTTTAAGAATTACGTTTTTGTCAGTTATAAATGGAAGCTGAATTTTGCTGTTAACTTTTTCTTCCATCTCATGACCATAGGAGTCCAGCTCAAAGTGAATCTCTCTCAGATGATTCTGATCCTTCTGCTTTTTCTGAAAGGAGTCAGAGCATGCCCTATGATGATATGCAGTACTCAATTAATGATGTTAAGCAGTTCAATGTCTCATATCACGGGTCTAATGAGAGAACTGATGTGGATGGTTCAGACGTGATGACAGATCGGTTGCAGGCTGCTTCGGGATACCAGAGTTCAAGAAATACAGAAGATGGGAAGTTTCCTATAGAGGCAACTATTGATGTCAGCCAGGGTATGAGTTTTGGTGGAAGCATTTCAGAAGAAAACCAATATAAGAAAAGTGCTTCCCATTTCACAAACAGCAGTTTTGGAGTTTACGGAGATGATCCAGAACCTACAAAGCTGCCCTTCTTCAGTGTGACTGACATCAGCTTACGAACTAGGCCTTCTCAATTGCCACCACCATCAAGACCGCCGCCTGCGTTTGCAGAGACAAGCCAATCTAATAGACCAAATTCAAGACTCCATACTTCCAAGAATTATGCTTGTGAACGAATACCAGGTGAAGCTCCATTGCCCTTTTTTGCTGCGGAAGTCGATGCAAGTTCATCTACTGAAATGATAAAAGATGCAATGGCAAAAGCGCAAGCAAAGGTTCGAAGTGCAAAAGAATCTATGGAAAAGAAGAAGCAAGATCTAAAAAGTTGTAAACAGCGTCTGCAGAGCAATACTATGGAGGGAATTACAAGCAAGACTTTTGATGAACCTGCCCATCACGAGGATAATAGAGTGCCAGGAAAGTGTGAAAAAGAAGCTGGTCAACATGAACCATTTTCTGAAGAAAGCAAAATAGTTAAGAAGACAAATAAGGTTGATTTAGATCTGTCTGAAGGAGGGAATTCCATCAATTTTGCTGGAAAATCTTCAGAAATCAAGCAGGAGGAAGGTTATTCTCAAGGAGCTCATAAAACTGACAGAACTGTTGCATGGAGGGAAGCAATGGAATTCTTTGAAGTGACTGAAACATTCCTACCTCAGGACGCATCTCAGAAACTTAAATATGAGATGAAACACATGGACTCACATGAGCACCAACAGCCAATTAGAGCAGCTGCTGATGCATTTGGACAGCATGAAAACTGCAAAACATTTAGACCTGCCAAAGGGGCTCCTGACTGGGAAGAAAACAAGGAACAACTAAAAATGAACAAAGAGGCTTTTGAGTTGGGTGAGGAGTGTGGAAGATCTGGTAGAGTGGATCAAGATCCATTTGAACTTGATTTAAATTTGGGAGAATCACAGCAGCAGGGACAAATTTCAGGGTTAAATAACAACGGATATAAACATGATGTGGTCCCCAGTGAATCTGAGCAGAATATGGACAAATTTAGAGCTAAACCAAAACCAAACCATGACTGTGATCGATTTGATAATGAAAAGAGTGTCATGGATGATGCAAGGGAAGTGAATGGAAAAGAGCCAAAAATGGACTTGGAGAAGGAAGAATATGAGGGAAGACATAATGCTTCTGTTGAAAAAATATCAAATGAAAATATTTTGAAGCATGGTCTTGAGCAGGAGAAAAGAGATGAGCAACAAGAAGGGGACTCTGGAGGAAAGGAAAAAAATGTTGAACAGGAGGCTCTTGAAATAAACAAAAATGGAAACAGAATTAAAGAATCTCTTTGGGAAGAAGATGTTGAGCAGGAAATCAAATGGGAAAGCAAAATGAATGACAAGATATTGAAGATGGATCTTGAACAAGAAGAAAATAAGGGACACAAAGAAGTGGCTTCTAATAGTGAGGATCATGATAAGATCAGGGATGCTTTTAAGTGGGAGCATGGTTGCAAGCAATTTCCTACAGCTTTCCCGAAGAATGAACCTGAAGAAAAAAACCAGGATCATGAAAGAGAGGAATGTCGGGTGGGACCTTGTAATTCTTGTGAAGGAAATGGAGGTGGGGTGAGAATCACAAAGTTTCAAGAGCAAGAACAAGATGAACTGAGAACAGCCACAACTTCTGAGGTAGAAGTTGATAACATATCTGAAGAAGCTGATGAGCTTGATGATATTGATTGGATAATTGAAGATCACTGTAAGCTCGAAGAATTGAGTGAACAGGCCAAGAACAATGAAGTGATTGGGATGGATGGGACGAATGCTGCTACATTTGATAGGGCCTATGAACCAAGTTTTGATGAGAAGGTGGATGTGAGCCAAATGTCTGAGAAGCTTGAGAGAAGTTTTAAAAAGCTGGAAGAAACTGAAGTAGCCTTTATGCATGACAATGAAAAGATAAAAGCTGAACATGAAGATGGTGAAGAAGAAGCAGAAGTTGGAGTGAATAATCTGCCGGTTGAAGAAAGATTCAACTCATCCAGTGAAAAACAAGACAACTCGCAACGTAAAGTTGTCAGAAATCCACCATCTTTGGATGGGCATCTGACAAACTCCCAAGAAATTGGCATTGGCATTGGGAAATTGCATGTTGAAAAGGAAAATTTGGCCTCTCAAATGGCATGCCATTCTGAAAATGTAAAAGCAACAACTTTTGAAGGGCAGAAAGGGAACAGCAATGGGGGATTGCAGTTTCCCATCAACAAGGAGGTTACTAAAGAGAAGTTTTCACGTCAAGTTGTTAGGAATTGGTCTGACAATGGAAGGAAAATTGGAGAAGCTCTGTCAGCTGTTCTAGAAGATGGTGAGACCCCATCACAGACAGATCAAAGAAGCACTAACAAGAGCACTGGAAGAGAAGAGATTATGTCAAATGAAGGCAGGATTCCTAAAGAGCTAAAAGTCGAAAGACAGGCAAAAGAGCAAGATCTGGAGGGTGAATATCTAAAAAAGATAGAAGAAGAGAGGGAGAGAGAAAGGGAAAGAGAAAAGGACAGGATGGCTGTGACTGGTGATACTCTTGAAAAGTTGTATGCTCAAGCCCGAGAGAGATCAGAAAGAGCTGCTGTAGACAGAGCCGCTACTGAAGTAGGGCAAAAGGCTACAGTAGATAATCGAGGAAGATTAGAGAAGCCATTCGTGGATGCTAGGGAGAAATATTTAGGTGAGAAGGCATCTGCAGAGTCTAGGCTCAGGGCAGAGCGTGCTGCAGTAGAGAGAGCAACTGCAGAGGCTCGGCAGCGTGCCTTTGAGAAGGCAATGGCTGAGAAGGCTGCCAATGATGCACGAGAACGAGTGGAGAGATCATATTCTGATAGATTTTCTGGGAGTACAGAAATGAGAACCCGCTCTTTCTCTTCTGTGAGTATCTTTTTCGTTTTGTTTTTGTGTGTTTACATACAATCCTACAGCAGTCTATTAATCAGTGATAATGACAGAATATTCCGGACCAACAGAATCCACAACCCTCGAAGTTGAGATATTCATATTCTTCAGCTAATGCTGGTATGTAAACAAGGGCTTTCCCTTATTGGTTATTAATCCTGCATATCACTTTTACTTTTTGTTGGGAACTTTTTTTTTTTTTTTTTTTTTTTTTTTTTTTCTGTTGCAAATTCTTAATTTAAGTTGTTATAGGCATTGAAGGTGAATCACCTCAGAGATGTAAAGCTCGCATAGAGAGATATCAAAGAACAGCTGAGCGTGCTGTATGTGATTTCTTGTCTTTACCCCATTACTTTTAAAGGGTTTATTTTTTTGGAAGGGGGTGGGGGCATTTATAGAGCTCTTATGTTTACCTGTCTATACATCTCATGTTTTATGGTGTCACTTCAGGCCAAGGCTCTTGCAGAGAAAAACATGCGTGATCTTCTTGCTCAAAGAGAGCAAGCAGAGAGGAATGTACGTGTCATTCTACTTGACATAGTTTACATATTTACCTATTTATTGCATATGATCTTATGTGATGGTATGCTTGCAGAGATTGGCAGAAGCTCTAGATGGTGAAGTTAAGAGATGGTCAAGTGGGAAAGAAGGGAATTTGCGGGCATTGCTTTCAACATTGCAATATGTATGACATCCTTACTCAATGCATGATTTATTGCTTCTCTGGCTTTACTTTTTGGTTTTTTTGTCCCCCCGAATTGTCCTGTCTTGAGGAATTCCTTGCATTCTTACTTCGTACATCTTTTCCTTCATATGTGGAGTGTCAGTTATATGAAATATTTACAAGATTACTAATGTTAGAAAAGGAGGCTAAACTGGTGTTCGAATATGTCTTTGAGAAGCAAATACCTACCTATACGTTTTTATTTTCCCGTTGAAGTGAGTTGCATAGTTTTCTTTTCTTTGTCAGTGTCTGTCATAAATGAATGACTAGATTAAGTTGTTGACAGATTCTTGGGCCTGATAGCGGTTGGCAGCCAGTTCCATTAACAGAAGTCATAACTTCTGCAGCTGTAAAGAAAGCTTACAGGAAAGCCACTCTATGCGTCCACCCTGACAAATTACAGCAACGGGGCGCAACCATTCAGCAAAAGTATATATGCGAAAAGGTCTTTGATCTTCTAAAGGTGTGTTCAGATGCCTGAGTCTTCAGTTTTCTACACCACCCACGCTGCATGATGCTATGTTCTGTTGACAAAAGGTTCCCTGATTATATCCCTTCTAATTTTATTTTATTCTTGATTTTTATAGGAAGCTTGGAACAAGTTCAACTCAGAGGAGCGGTAGGCGGTAGCCAAGACATCAATCCGGCTATAGTGCTGCTGCAGCTGTAATTTATACCATTACCAAGTCAGGGTTTTTTTTACCCCTGGCTATCTTTTACTCTTTAGCTTTGTGAATGTAAGCTCCAGGCTTCCAGCTCCAAGAAATTTGGATTTTAAACATATTTCACACGAAGACAAGAAACACAAAGGTTTTTTCTTAGTAATGCAAAGGTTTTGAATTTAAATTATTCTCCCCTTTTTTAGTGATTTAGGACCAATCTAGATATCAGACTATAAAATACTTGCTGACAGAACTGGTCCACCAGGAAGAAAAAGGCAGAAAATTTTGATTAAATAAAATAATTTCAATTCAAAACCTATGGCATTACCAATACATATATGCATTTTGGTTGTATATTGGTTTTCTTGATTTGAGTAAGTTAATTATAGGTAATTTAAGTTGGTTTACCTCCTTACGTCCTGTTTGGTAAAATGGTTGTTAGCTGATTGTGTTAATTAGAGAGTATAAATAGTTGATAACATTAGCTGATTGTAGAAAAGTGTTTGGTAAATTAGCTGTTTGTTGATAGCTGTTCGGTATAATTTCTTTTCTCAAAAAGCTAATTGAAAAAGTTGCTAGGAGTAGCTTTTTTAATTTTAGCCTTTTGGAGTTGCAAAAAGTTAATTAACTAAACATTTATATTGATATTTTAACTAAATCAAACAATTAATAGTGATCAAATAAGCCAAAATTAACCTATAAGTTAATTTTTTACCAAACAGGGCCGTAATCTTTTACCGACTATAGTCATAAAATAGTATTCACGTAGAGCGTATTTTCAAGTTCAAATAACGAGTTTTACCTTCAGGTAAAGATGGTATAGGGTAATTAGACAAAAGGTATTAGTACCAGTCTAATATTAAAATTTATCTTTTGTTGATTTAAGAGGCCGGTTGAGACATTTCAAACTATGATTCAACGTTTTGACATTTCTATGCGCCAGATGTTACATGGTTAGCCCCATTTAATATAAGAGCAGCAACATTTGACTAATTGTATAATGTTTTTGAATTTCTTGGGCAATCAGTGCCTTTTAAACGTAAACTACTCAACCATACGCTTTAAATGTCTCAGGAAATAAGTCGCATGCACAAAATTTAATAAACAATACCAAATTTTCTCACTTCGGCGTCTCATAATGTTTGATCCACCAAGAGTGCTGTTTGGTATGTCAAGTTATTAATTTGGTAACTAGTTATAAGTTCGACTTTTAATAGGAGTGACTTATTAACCCTTTTGATTTGAGCTAGTTAATTATGTATAATTTAGTTAGGCAAACTTACCAGTTACCACAAAACACTTTTTGATTTTATTTTATATTATTAATATCTTTAATTCCACTTTTCTGAACAATATAATCCAAATCCATCTGGACAGTTCAGCTAGTCATAGGGATGAAGTTTGGAAAGAATATAATCCAAATCCATGTACCAAAGAACCAAACGGCGGTCTACTTCTTACCATAAAAGAATGGCGCCTGATAGCTCGCATGATCAGACTTTCTGCACCCACAAGTCAAACAAATTAACAATTCAAGCTTCTACTATTGTCAAACCTTTTGCATGAGTTCCCACCTAATTGATTACTACATTCTTACGAAAACAAACCTAACCAATACTCTTCTTCCTCGCTATATCATTCCAAACTTGATAACCCCCATACCATCCCATCCCATTCATCATATCGCCATTGATGCTGCAGATCAGATCAGTCAAAGAAACTGTACTGCTGCTAGCTAGCTTATTATAACAGTCGGTAGTTTCAATTTAATGGCGATGTTGAGATCACTAACCACAAGAAAAAGCCCACTTGCCTACGAGCAGTTAACGGATGAAGCCCCGCTGTTCGAGCCCAAGTTGAGCAGAACGACGAGCGTCCCGTCTGCTAAAAATGGCGGCGTCTTTACTTCTTCATCGTCCAAGAAAGTGACGATGTCGTCAGAAACGAAATCGCAGGCCAAGAAAGCGGAGAAGGCCAGCAAGATTCACCCCATTTTCAGCCTCTTCGATGGGCGCCGGAAGAGCAAGAAGGTTACGGCCAGGCCGGAGTTCTCCAGGTACATGGAGTATCTCAAGGAAGGTGGGTTCGGAGGTATTATGGACATGGCCACTAAATCAAATATGTCTGCAAATTGAAGTTATGGTCTTTCTTACTCACAATTTACCATCCCGAACCAACTGATCCAGCTACTCGTGCCAGTGATTTATGCTATTTCTTTTTGGTGTAATTATTATTATTTGGTTTGAATTTACAATCCTCATGAACGTACTGGTGATGATAAATTTGTGTTAAATCTCACTATTTTATTTACTCTCAGATTAACGAATAAAACTTTTGTGACATGTCCAGATTTTATTAGTGAAATTAAATAAAGGAAAAATGTAATTCCATTTTTTTTTTTTTTTTTTTGGAATCAAGCTAACTAGCTAAGCAAGTAAGTAAGCATGCATGTTAGGTCAGTAAAAAGTGGCAGCAAGGTAAATAATTACTTTTTCGTTATTTAGGTGTATAAAGATGGATTTCATTGTAATATGTTGTGTAAAATTGTTTCTTAAAAAGGGATAAAACACCTTCAATTGTTGCTTCTTTTACTTTTTTCTGTTTCAGAATCGAAGAGTGTGTGTATATATGTATATGTGGAGTTTTTTTCCAAAATGATCCATTGACTATTGCTCATTCTCAATTTTGCATTTTGACTTTTAATTGCATCAAATCTGGTCCCTCGACTTTCAAAAACTCACCCAATTTGATCCTCCGTTAAGTTTTCCGTCAACTCAATGTTAAAATCGAGGGCATTTTCGTCCGTTTACCTATTTTATGTCGATGGACCATTTTGGTAATAGTCAAGGGACCATTTTGGGAAAAACTCGTTTTTTTTTTTTTTTTTTTTTTTTTTTTTTTTTTTTTTGTGTAATTGAACAATCGTTATGCTATGGATCTTTGTCCAGCATGCATTGTGGACAGGTAACGGTGCCGTTAGTGGCACCGTTATCTTCTACCATTTTTTTTTAAATTTCAGACCGCTTCGTTATAGGAGCATATGTTCATAATTTTATTACTATATGCTCATAATTGTAAGTTCATAATGTCAGAGCTCTGTTCATAATTCCATAACTGTATATTCATAATTTCGTAATTGTACATTCATAATTCAATAACTGTAAATTCATAATTTTAGAAGCTCTATGTTTACAATTTTAGAGCTCTATGTTCACAATTTTAGAGCTCTATATTCATAATTTGATCCCTATATGTTCATAATGTCAGAGCTCCATGTTCATAATTCCATAACTGTACATTCATAATTCCATAACTGTACATTCATAATTTTTGAAGCTCTATGTTCACAATTTTAGAGCTCTATGTTCATAATTTTATCACTATATGTTAATAATTGTAAGTTCATAATGTCAGAGCGCTGTGTTCATAATTCCATAACTGTACATTCATAATTCCACAAACGAATAACGCCGTTAACGGCGAGACAAAATCACATTTTTTTTTTTAACTGGAATGTCGTCGTTTTCCCTAAAAACGACGTCGTTTTAGACCCGAGTCCCCAGCATAATTTGCGGTAATTGAATTGAAATTCAATAAAAGCCTCAATTACATTGTTTGGTTGGAGGGAATTGCAATTCCGTCGAATCGCAATTCACTCAATTAAACGAGTTTTTCTCAAAATGGTACCTTGACTATTACCAAATGGTCCCTCGACATACAATAGGTAAAAGGACGAAAATGCCCTCCATTTTAACACTGAGTTGACGGAAAACTTAACGGAGGACCAAATTGGGTGAGTTTTTGAAAGTCGAGGGACCAGATTTGGTGCAATTGAAAGTTGAAATGTAAAATTGAGAATGAGCAATAGTTAAGGGACCATTTTGGGAAAAAAACTCTGTATATGTGTATGATGCTCAACATTTGGGAATAATATATAAGACGTGTAGAATGCTTTATCTACAAATCTAATAAGAGGTCAATAAAATTAGGTCACTAACGAGAACTAAAAAATATTAGTGTAATTGTTTGTCGAAATGAATGGTTTATATGATTTTAATTTTAGTATTTTTTTTTCCTATTTTACCCTCTATTATATCATTTACTTTTCTTAAATACCCTTGTATTCCGTCAGTATACACTTTAGTAACGGAATATTCCGTTAACTATTTATTATTCTTAACTTACTCATTGATTTTCATAAGGAATGTCTTAGGTTCGAACTTAATCCCAATCAAAATTGACAACATATACTGTGGTTAAAAAATTATTAAAAAAATTACAATATAAAATTTAACATGAACTTTGGTTAATTATTTAGAATCACGCATTAGGCATTGATAAAATGGTACACCTAATTACAGTATATATTCAGCACAGATGAGAAACTATGTCTATTATCATTGTTTTTTTGGGGAAGGAGGATTTGGTTTTATTTTTGAAAGTGCACTGCGCCAAGACACTAAAATTGCAGCGGAGCACACCAAGGGACTAGATCAGATCAAATCAAGAATTCATTTATTGCGAAAGTGGCAACAAGAGGAAGCATGGATCACGCCCATTAATAGGGTTTTATGTTGCAAAAGTTATGCTTATGGTACTATCCAATGAGGGTACTTCCTTCTAAAATTGTTATTGCATGCACTAGTTAATCAAGCATTTCTACCACATATCATAGTTATGCATTTTTAAAATATTTATTTTTTATAAAAAATTTGATAATCTTGCATTGATATATGCCATGATACCGAATAATATTTTGATAAACTTTGAAACACTAATTTAAAAATACACATTAAGCATCAAACTATTTGCGCAATGCGTGTGGTAACCAGTAATTTATATACAAAAGTACAAAAGAATAACAATAAGTAAAAAAGTGTGTGTGTATATATATATATATATATATATATATATATATATATATATATAGGGTTGCATTCACATGCAAACACACTTAAAATACAAACGTGTGGACAATTTGAGACCGTAGGATCATTGGTTATTAATGGCTGAGATTATTTGGATACAAATAGATAGAATATACTAGGGGTGTAAACGAGCCGATCCGAGCTCGAGCCTGGGTAGGCTTGAGCTCGAGCTCGTTAATGAAGGCTCGGCTCGAGTTCGAGCTCGAGCTCGATCGAGTTCTAGAACTGATGCTCGAGCTCGAGCTCGGTAATTTTTGGGCTGCTCGAGCCGAGTTCGATTATTCGAGTTCGAACTCGAGCTTGATCTTGAGCTCGAGTTCGAGCTCGATTTTGACATTGAATTTGACTTATTTAATACTTTTGATTTAAAATTCAAACTACTTTGTTTTATCCATACATAAATAATAGAAATCTTTTAGAGATTTTAAGTTTAAAATTTTAATTTCTAATTCTTATTTTTATATATTATTATTATTATATTATATTATATTATGTATTATATATATATATATATATATATATATATATATATATATATATATATATATATTATATGGCTCGCGAGCGGCTTGACGAGCCACGAGCCTAGAATATCTAGGCTCGCCTCGAGCTCGATTACTAAACGAGCCGCTCGAGCTCGATTCGAGCTTGATTTTGACCGAGCTCGAGCCGAGCTTTGACCGAGCCACTCGCAAGCAGCTCGCGAGCTGCTTGGCTCATTTACACCCCTAGAATATACTGTTCGCAATAAATAAGGGTATTAACGAGAATAGACAATGCATAACAAAGTTGCAGTAAAAATGAAATAGGATACTTAGCATGATTATAGGGTGGTATTTACGGTAAGAGTGGACTCCTCCAGAAATCTTCTGTGTGCACCCAGACGAACGCAAAGGAACGGAAGGTCACGGACATATAATAGAAGCCGGCGAAAGAGGTAATATTCTCGTAATTTGGTACTCATCTTCAGCCCTGAACTAAGTTTAATATTCATCCACGGTGTAATGTTGAGATGCCATTTTTTGTAAAGGTTTGAGATAGCAATCAGTCTGCCTAATATGGCGAACCCAAGACTCTGTTTTTTCCTTTTTTTTTTCGGATGGGAAATATTTCTCAAAACATGGAAAAAATTAGGGATGGCACCGACCATGCTGGTTAAAGAACGGCGTGCGCACCATCGATAGTGGGGGGGGGTGCATAAACCGGTGGCGGTTTCAATACTCATGTCATGGGCACACAGAACTGGGGCAGTTGCACACACGAACCCCATCATGATATGGTGTGCATTGCCTAATAATAATGTATGCACCGGCATCACACAGTACATAGCTCGAACTGTGGTAAATGGAGAGACAAAGCCCGACATGATGTGGTGTGCATTGCGTGAAAACAGTGTGTGCACCGGAGACACATTACACAATGATAGCATTGTGGTTGATGCATAGACAATTTCCAGCACTTTCTGGTGTGCACTTAGCCCTCAAATTTTGTGCACCTGGGACACACATCACAACATAATGATGGAAACAAATATTTGTTAATGGAATAAATTGTGAATGTTACGAGTAGTTGAAAGCAGAATTGAACAAGAGACATGTGAGATGGAAATCACTGAAGATGGCACACAATTATGGACCCCAGTATGTGAAGATACAATCAAACCGTTCGCAAGAGAATGGTTCAACACATTAGAAGAAGGTATTGATTTCTACACAACATATGCGGCCGTTGTCGAATTTGATGTTTGAAATAGCACAATGAGGAAGAATAGGGTCGGGATGGAGCTGTGGGCATAAAATATTTATAATCAAAGGAATAAAACAGTATAATAATGAGACTCATGTTGGGTGCATGGAACTATAACTCTATTTATACTAGAAGTTTATTTATTTAATTTGTTTCAAATTCCCCTTGTGTTTGTGTTGAATTAGCATGAAATATTTGAGAACATTTTGTTAGTACTATATGGTAGACTTGTGGCAAGAGTGAACTTTCACTTTAGACTCTCACTTACGTATCCTCATGCGTGGTTATATTTTGATTACAAATATAGGTGTGCACACGCTAGGGTGGAAGTGTGCACTCAGAGTACACGACATCAGTAACCGAAAAACGCTATTGCCACGTTCGTGTATAAGAAATGAGAGGATATATGTGTGTGCACATTGTCAAATATGAGTGCACAGTACGGAACCCATTAAAGTATGCAACAGTAGTCCTTGTATCATGCTTAGGCACCGAGAGAAAATATGTGCACCCATAGTAAATTTCGTGTGCAGAATAGTTAAAATTCGTGTGCACTACAGTTAAAATCGATGTCCACCCTTGTTAAAATATGTGTTCACAATTAAAAAAAAAAAATTGATGAAGAATGGCATCTACTAATCAAATAATAAAGAAGGGAAAATCCAGTCGCAGAGAGATCCGGTGCATACGCCAGATACTGCATATGCAAAACAACTACCTCCCAAAACCTTAGTAAATCATACCAACTAAATAACACCAAGTGGACACAAAAATCACCAAAAACCCAAATAATCTTTATAAACAAAAGCCGCCTAACTACAACATTTCCTTTCTCAAAAAAAAAAAAAAAAAAAAAAAAAAAAAAAAAAAACTACAACATCGCATTACAAGACTAATTGGTATAGAGTGCGTTGCTAACAAACTGGTACGCTCACTAAATGTTCTTGCATCGGTGCACATTAAAACAGAATGTGGCAATTTGCTTCATGTACAGAAATCGGAGGTGCTACAATTGCATTGCACCACGAGCAGAATTGGATACCCCGGTATTCTTACCTACAAAGAAAATATAATGACCAACAACATCACTCCAAGCCCCACCGAACAACATAAGGCAAACAACAAACACTTAAACAACAATGACCGAAGGCATACTCCCTTCCTCCCAAACAATTATAGTTTGAAAACACCCACAAGCTGCACACAATACTATACACCCTATACACCATTGCACACTGCCAGCACCCCAAATCATAAGAAAAATCACCATCCCCCCAAAAATTTGTACAGGAAAACACCCACCTGCTTCACACACGACTACATATCAATGTACAATGCAAACGGTGCACAGACCATCATACACGCATGCACACCAACAACACCCAAAGCCGAAGACAAAACCACCACCCTCCCAATATTTGAATAGAAAAATTTCCCACCTGCTTCACACACAACAACAAATGAATGCACATTGCCATTCCACCCATTCTGAAGCCAAACCACCACCCTCCACCAATGAGAGAAATGATGCACACATTGTTTCTGACCTATGCAGTTTCGCACCCAGAAGTGCACACACAGTAACGTAGCCCATATTTACGTATATGGTTAACAATCTAAGACTGTATTGTAATGCATATCTCAGTTATGTGCACTATAAATTCCAAATGCCGTTCCAAACACAGAAAACGAATGCAAAGCAACAATTTATAATCTTAAAAAAAAAAACTAAGTTGAGTTGATGGTGAATTATACAGTACTACATATTAATTAACCAGCGGGATTAATGACTAATGACCAACCTCAACAAGAAATATAGACAGGGAAGCAACCAAAAGCATTACCCAAAATGAACTTAACAATGGACTTTGAAAAAAATTAGTTAAAAAAAAAAAAAAACCAGCAGACACTGGCAGTAGAATTGAAGATAGAAAAAGCATCTCTATCTAACTACATTTGTTGCAGAAATGCAATAAGGAGGGGTCCTACCAATTCAACACTTAGCTATAGATTAAGATGATATTATTAAGATGATATTTTAGGTACATCGAAAAAGAAAAGAGAAAGACTATTGTTTAATCAAATTTAGGACATTTACATCCTCCCATTTGACGTAGGTTTTTCAGAGAGTTGCCCCCAAGCGTCGGCCAAACACCACCAACAGCAGCTCTCTACCCCCAAATCCCCTCTCTGAGCTTCGCACAACAGCCGCAGGTCCTCGCAACCACACCCCCTACCAGCGCACCCCCTGCACCCACACACACCTCACAAAAGACCCAAAATTGAGCAAAAATGTACTGCACCAGTACAAAAAAAAAAAAGTTTTTAAAAAAACCCTAAATCTATTAAACTCGCCCCAATCCCGCCGTCCGACAATTGAACCACCGTAAGGCCCCCCCCCCCCCCCCCCACACACACACACACACAACTCGCCTAAGATAGAAACACACATGCATAACCACCCTCCCCCAACAGACGACAAACAACCTAAAAAAACATAGGATAAAAATAACGAAACAAAATTCGAAAAGGAGAAAAATGGGTAGAAAATACATCGACCTACACCCCGAATTGGTGGTCCCCGTCGCTTGGCTCCACTGCGGTCTCCACCGATGACCATCGTCAGCTGCTGATGAAGAATGTAAATTGAACGGCACGGGAGAGTTTTCGACCGACGTATGGTAAACAGAGAGAGAGATTGGGAAAGACGACAAACCTGATGCTGTTTGAATTTCCCTAGAATTTGATCCGGTTAAAAGCATACTAAAAATCCAAAATTACCCCCTTAACATAAAAACCAGGCACACGGTTAATTAAAAGTCCCATAAATAATTAAATCAATCATACCCATCAAATCTCAAAATCTAACGATCCTAATCAATCCACACGTTTGTATGTTAAGGGTTGTTTGTATTTGAATATAATCCTCTCTCTCTCTCTATCTCTCTCTCTCTCTCTCTCTCTCTCTCTCTCTCTATATATATATATATATATATATATATATATATATATATATATATAATATCTAAAATTTAATAAGAGTCAATAACGTTATTAGCCCTTATTTGAAATGAAAATTATGTTGGTACGTAGTATAACTTGTATTAACTGTTTGCTTTTTGTGTTATTTGTGTCGTTCATTCACAATTTATTTTTTTAATTTTACCATTTACATTTTTTCTTTTGACATTTATTTTAACATTAGTCTTTAACTGGAATTAAACATTTATTAATAGTATAAGTAACAGTAAATGTTTATCTTTGATACTTTTTGTGTTATACATTTATAATTTCTTATCAAGTTTATCCTTTTTTTTAAAATTTTTTTTTTATCAATTCTACTACCGCTTTATAAAATACAAACACATGAATACATGTGTGTATATGTAGTTTCTATAAATATGATTTAATTTAATAGTACTTTTTAATTAATGAATAGTATGTGTCTATTTTGAAATGATTTTATTATTTCAAAATTTAACTTCGATTCATTTAAACTTCTTTTTTTATAAATAAAAGTTTTTTTTATGTGTATTTTATTTGATGTGGAATATATGGATTATTGGCTTATTGTCAACAAAATATTTTTCTTTTATTTATTATGGTATTAATATTCAAATTTAATTATAATAGAAAAATTATAAGAAAAAATAATTACGTTTGCTAAAAGTTAAATCTCATATTTTTGGAACACAATACCTATTAAGTCCAATGCATCTCTTTAAAAAAATGGTAAATAATAATATTTATTATCATAAAAAAAAAAAGTAAAAATTCATCTTCTAATATTTATAAGATTCATGTATTCCTTTATTTATTTCAATCATTTAATTTTTCTAACTTTTGTATTGTTCATCAAGCACTATTCAATCGTACATGGTGCATATTTAAAATTAGTATATACATTATAAATAAAATTGTGATTATAAAAAATTATATTGTGGACTATGAATAAATGTTCATTATAATATACTGAAAATAAATTATTTGTGTATTAAAAATTTGTTGTTCGGTATACTACCAAATAATGAATCTTTAGTACACAAATAATATATCTTCAGAAAAATGAACATTTTGTATATTAAAAATGTAGATTTGTATGTTAAAAATATATCTTATATCAATAGCTCACCTTACAATAATGATTATGCAATTATATCGTGCTACCACTGAATCACTGATACTACCCACCAAATATTGACAAATTATTCTGTGGACTCGTGTTCACCTTGCAAGGTGGATTCGGGATTTAAAATACACAATTTACATATTCAATGTTACCAATTTACATATTAAATGTTTACAATTTATATACTAAATATTCATAATTCAAGTTGTAAACATTCAATTATAAATTATATATTTTGAACACAAATTCACCTTGTAAGGTGGACACGGGTCCATGGTATAACTGCTGCCAAATATTCAAGTAGGCCTATTGTAAGATGAAATGGAGCAGAAGCCTAGAATAGCCCATACCAGTTGGGAAAGGAATAAAACGGCCCAAGATTTTCTCTTCTTTTATTTATTTATTTTATTTTTTAAGACCAATCTATATATTATGGGCTAGGGTCTACTATGGAGCATTATGCTGTGCATCATGCATGATGCACACGGATGCAAAAACGACGTCGTTTTGATGTCGACTTAAAAAAAAATTCATAACTTCATAACTATACATCCAGAATTGCATAACTATACATCCATAACTTCATAACTATACATCCAGAATTGCATAACTATACATCCATAACTTCATAACTATAAATCCAGAATTGCATGCATAACTACACATCCATAACTTCTTAACTATACATCCAGAATTGCATAACTATACATCCAGAATTGCATAACTATAAATCCAAAATTGCATAACTACACCATGCATAATTACACATCCATAACTTCATAACTATAAATCCAGAATTGCATAACTACACATCTATAATTTCATAACTAAAAATCCAGAATGGATGAACAACATAATGATGTTGATGGGAATCGAAACTGATTTTTTTTTTAAAAGTGGGACGCGCGTTTTTAGTCAAAACGACGTCGTTTTTCATCTGTGTGCACCATGCATGGTGCACACGGATGCACATCATAATTTGCCGTCTACTATGAGTATTGTCAATATTATTGTGTGGACCATGGCCATACAAGCTGTGTGAACCATATTTTTTTATATTATAAAATGATGTACATTTAGTTCAAAAGCAATATACGTTTAGTATATTAAAAATGTACTTTATATTCAGAAAAAATACATTATTTGAATACTAAAAGTACATTATTTTAGTTTTTTTTTTTAAGTACATAATTTTATATATGTACATTCAGTACACAAATAATGTATTTTTAATATATTAAAATGTACTTTCTTTTATGGTCTATACACACTATGTGGACCATGGTCCACACAATAATTTGCCGAGTATTGTAGACTCAGTTTAGATTATGCACATACAGTTAACATATTACTCCATATATACTTTCAGTTAACAAATTATGTAAATTCAACTATAATATACATAATACATTTAGTTAACAAATTTGCACATTCAGTTATAGCTAAATGTGCCTAATAGACCATGGTCCACGATATAATTTATTAAAAAAAAAAAAAGACATAATTTTTCCAAAAAAAAAGAAAAAAAGAAGAAGACATCATTAGTATAAATAAATAAAGAATAAGAAAGATTGTACAAGGTGGCTCTACATGTAAATAAGAGACTTATATTAACAGTTTTGATGAGCTGATTATATTAATAATTGTAAAATATATTTAATAAAATTAATTATTTATTATTAACCGTCTGAAATACGTTTTTTACATGTTTATCTCATATACCACTACTAAAATTGTTAAAGACGATAACATTATACTAGTAAAATTTGTATTGACCAACTCCATCATTCAACTTATGCCAAACCATATGTAACACCTTCGTTTTCCAACCCTAGAGTCTAGATTAAAAACATCTTATACAACAGAAATAAACCAAAAGAATTCTATATATTATACCAATAATAAAGTCTAGAATCCATAACTTTAACAAGAAATGTTACTGCCACACAAGTACCCACTCTCAAGTAATTGCTACGGCTAAAACCAAACAAAACAACATCCACATGCTAAAAGTAAATAAGGGTTCTAGGACCCGTACGTCTAAGCTTCATACAACCCATAGGAATAACAGAAGAGCTACTACTGCAGTAGTACTGAATCCACAACAAGTACTACAGAATTCACAACCAAAGTCTAAAAGTTTCAGGCTAACAAGTCACAAAAACAAAAGGGTCCATCTAAAGGGACTAAACTAATCAAGTAGAACTACCAAGGAGTCAAACTTCTAATGCGCTCTCATCATGTATCGACCAAACCTGAAAGGGGGTTACGTTTTAAAACATAAGAAACAAACAGTTAGCATAAAATGTTAAGTAAGAACCATTCTGTCCCGTAAAATAAATATATATTTTAGTTTAAAAATATATATACACTTTGAAAAATAGGATTTGGTACTCGTAAAATCAGGACGGAGCCAAAGGGGGGCAGCTATCCCCCCCCCCCCCTCTCACCCCATCCCCACCCCATATATAACCTTTGTATGTATATATGTATACATAGTACATGTTTTAGTATTAGTATAAAAAATAGATAAATGTTAAAAAGAAGTGAGTTAGATTAGTGGTTAAACATGTGTTTGGTTATAATAATGAAGGTTATGGGTTCAAATCTTAACTTCAACACAATCATGTTTTTACTTTTTTTTTAAAAAAAATATTTAATAGACACACATTACACATATATAACATTCTCTTATATTAATAATGAGATGTGCAATTTATAATGTGTTTTTTATTCAAATTATTTTATCAAATTAATTATGTTTCATATTTTGTTATGAATATCTTTATAAAGTTTCTATGGATTTTATTTTTTGCTCATATCCAACAATATTTATACCTATATTTCTTAGTTTTTTTTTTCCAAATTATCTCTTCTGTTTTAAAAATTCGCCTTCATTAGAAAAATTTCTAGATCCGTCCCTGCATCTTCGCCCCATCCCTCCCCCCCCCCCCAACGAAATTCCTGGATTCGTCCCTGCGTAAAATCATAAGTTTTTTTTAAAAAAAAAAAAAAAAAAAAAAAAAAAAAGATAACAAAAGATTTTAGTAGGGCTTTTTCAAAATATTTTACGAGACATTTTTATACTACAAAGCACCGAAAATGATGATTTATAGATATGGTTATAAAATCATGACTTAACTTGTAACGCACGCTAAAAACCAAAAGAATTTCCAAGAACGAAGGTTAAAGTTCAAATTTAGACATTTCATGCATAACACAAGGCATTCAAGGCAAAATATTATGTATTACACTCAAGGGTGGAGCAAGAAAGTCTGGGTAAAGGGGTTGAATTTATACAAGAAATTTATATCTAGCTTAATCGAAATTAGTACCAATCATACAATATCATTATATATATCCAATAATGAAGAGGGGGTAGGGGAAGGGCCGGCCACCACGTCTTTTTTTTTTTTTTTTTTTTTTTTTAATTATTAAAAATGTCAACTCAGCTGCCACGTAAACAGGTAACCTGCTAAAATTGATGATAACCTACTATCAAGTGAAATTACATACATTTAGAGTGTTCAGTGGCCTAATTGTACCCTCTTTTTTTTTTTCTTTTTTTTTTCTTTTTTTTTTCGTTCAGTGGCCTAATTGCATTTTCAGATTAAGTTCAGTGGCCAATTTGAACCTTATTCCCATAATAATATGGGGGAATCTCAATCATACTAGTGGGAGGATGGGTCACCACCGCAACGATGACCAACTATGAATCGATAACCTTTTGCAAAACACAATCTGCTCTAATGGAGAAGACCATGCCACCAATCTGGTCGAGAGAAGGCGACCAGTACGGTAAGACAATCGTCCGTTCGCCTTCTCCAATAGAGAAGACGAGCAGATGGTTGGAGAAGACGTCGGTAGCATGACGTTCGACGGACGCCGAAATGTTGGACGGAAATTTAATGACCGGCTGTATTAGGTGAGCAACTGGTTATTTGGATTTAAATGTATTAAAATGATAAGTTTGAGTGTTTAATTAAACTTTTTTTTAATATTAAATTACTTAATTATACTTTTGAGTAAAATTTGAGAGCTTATTTCCACTTTTTCTAATGTATGAAAACTTTAAAAATGAAACGTTATCTTATATTTTGCTATGTTTTTTTTAAAGAATATTTTTCTATGTTTTTTTCGTTTTCCTGTTACTCGAAAATACATACTTTAATAGTTTATTTTACATTATTGGCGCAGTATCGTCTGGATAGTGGTACACAAAACTATGCAAATTTTGGGCTGTGCCTCGAATTCAGAGGTGTTTGGCAGAGCAGATAGCAAATAAGTGTACAATATCATTATTTAAAATATTACTCCGTAAAATAAATCACATAATTCTTTTCTTTATTAATTATTTTTGAATTTATAGATTTTATCACGAATTTTCAGTAGCATTTTTTAATGTGATTTTTTCATTTGCTCATAATGCGCGGTTAGAGCAAGACACATCTGGCGCCGCCATAATAATAATAATAATAATGAGACAAACTAAAAAAAGTCAGATAATTGACTTGATAATTATAAAGTTCAAAATTTGATTCTAGATAAAGGACTTATGAGTCCCTTTGATTTAAGTTAGTTATGAAAAACTTAGGTTGGTTTATCTCTTTTTAATCTTTTGTTAATAGAGTCACAATGCAAGGTCTACCCTGTATACACTATTAAATAGTGATTAGCGGGTAAGGTTACAAAGTGAGACTGTGTGTTTTCATCCTCACAAAATGTAATAATAATAATGTAATTAAAATTATTGGATAAATCTTACTTAAAAGTTCGTTTAAGTGCTGCAGGCATAAATTTATTGACTGCGTTCGAATCAAAAAAAAAAAAAAAAAAACTTAGAAACCTTTAATAGCTGCATTATATCTTTGATAAATAATACCGTCATGTTTGTTGGTGATGAATAAATCAATTTACCGAATATACATATGCAATATATATATAACGCAAAATGAAATTTAATTTTTTAAAAATTACAACCAAAGTTTGGTACGAAACCAAAATTTATTTACATAAAATAAATAAATAGTGAAAATAATGGTTTATAATTTGAATATAAACCCGAAAGAGCAAGTTGCGTGTAACACACACTTTTTTTAAAAAAAAACCGAGTCGTTACCTCCCGAGGGTGCAGTGCTAGGAGCGTTATTATAGCGTCAATCTCTCAAGATATAATATATCACAGCTTAAAGTTTGATCGAGCACTCAAACTAAAAGCTTGATGACAAAAACAATAGGCAGACATTTCAACCTTTTAACAAGAAGTGTGGGCAGAGTTTTGATTCAGCCCTTTTTTAAAAGGCTCTTGTATATATAATGATACAAACCATTTTCCAAACCAATGTGGGGCAAGTAGTATTTTTCCAAAACTTTTTCACCATCATTTTCTAACTCAAATGAGTTTACTTTCAAAATTAATTTTTCATTCACCTATTATCCGTTTTGAGCGTACAATATATCAATTTCATCGTCTCGCTATGAAGAACCTGAATCCACTTTGTCCCGATCTAAATCGAAAATATACCACGCATATATTTGTATCACAAAATAGTTACTTACATGCCGTTTATGCAAAAAATTCTATCAATGTATATATATAACTTTTATTTATTTATATTAAAACCAATTTAAAAAATTATTTAATATAACGTACTTTGAATTATATAATTCAATGAAAATGACATCTCCATCTACTTTCGGCATCCGGTATTGGACAATAGGAACCAATTCACTGACTTTTGTTCTTACTTTGAGGTTGTCTCTAATTTTGAATTTTCTTGACCACTTTGCTTAATTTGAATATAATGAAATTTTTTACCCATTTTCGCCGCTGATTACGCGGATAATATATACTTAAGTCCCCTCTGCTACTCCATCTTTGGTGACGCCATTATCAATCAAATGTGACAACAAAAATTTACAGTGTTCATTCGATAAATCTGCTTTTGTAATAATATGTAAATAAAATAGGTAATGCCAATTTTCTTTAATCACAAGCAAGGAAGCAACGGAGATCAGGTTTCACCGGCCGTCGGGATTGGTAAAAGATTTTTTATTTATTTATTTATTTTTTTTTTTTTTTTTTGGGAATAGATTGGTAAAAGATTAAACACTAGTCTTGTGAATTTTCATTTGTTTGGTTGTCTCCTAGTTTATAATCTTATTGAATGAGGTAAATAATAAAATGTATCTCAAATAACTTACAAGTTCTTTAAATTGTTTATTCACTAGTGGGATGTAATTAATTATATACATACTCTTAATAAAAAAAATTAAATAAACCAAAATAACAGGATGACAAGGTTGTCCGGGACACCAAGATCACCTCAGTCCCACCATTCCACATGTAGTGATGCACATGGGTGGATCTAGAGGGGAACAATGGGGGCAGTTTTCCGGGAAATTTTCTCCCCCTTCCCCACCCGGCCCCCCATTATATGTGTGTGTACACGTGCACTTTAATATACATAAATAAAGAATTATTATACATAAAAATTATTGATAGTTAAAGTATGTAGTTTAATTACTAAATTTCTCTTGATAGTTGATACAAACAAACCTTGCATGGATTACCTGGTTTTATGGCGAAAGAAGCTGATTTATAGCAAAGAAAATTCACGAGGACCAACCTCCCCACCCACTTTTACCATAATGGTGCCCTCACTAATCACTCTCTTGAGCGTACTTGCGTGTCTGTTTTATGGTTCAGAGTTCAGCCTAGTACTGTATTTGCAGGGGAAAAGAGAAAAAAGATAAAACGGTTTCAGTTTCTTGTGTTATTATATATATAAATTCATTTAATTTACAGTTTCCTTTTTCTTTTTCCCTTTTTCTACTCAAGATAAAAAAAGGGTTTCACGTTCTTGTGCATAGGCTTTTAAATACCAGTTTTATTTGGTTTCCCCTTCTCATCTGATCTGCCATTAGAAAGATGAGGCATTTTGTGTTTTTGGTCCTTCTTCTTCTTCTTCACCAAAATTGCTTCCTGTTCCCAGCGACAGCAAGCGATGA
Source organism: Ipomoea nil (assembly GCF_001879475.1). NCBI lineage: Eukaryota > Viridiplantae > Streptophyta > Magnoliopsida > Solanales > Convolvulaceae > Ipomoea > Ipomoea nil. The sequence goes on along the minus strand of NW_017619625.1, from coordinate 524,743 downwards.
TGGGTTCATAAGAACCAGAGGAATCCATTTCTTGTTGAACGGATACCCTTTCTATGCAAATGGCTTCAATGCCTACTGGCTTATGTACATGGCTTCTGACCCTTCTCTGAGACCAAAAGTTTCTGAAGCCTTTAGAGATGCCTCTAGCCATGGCCTCACTGTGGCAAGAACTTGGGCTTTCAGTGACGGTGGCTACAACCCTCTTCAATATGCCCCTGGCTCTTACAATGAACATATGTTCAAGGTATTAATATTCTTCCTCTTCTGATCCATTTTCTTTCCATCTCAATCAATTTGCTTTAATTTAAAGCTGACATCTTTTTGGGTTATGTATTGAAGGGGTTGGATTTTGTGATAGCTGAGGCAAAAAAGCATGGGATTAGGGTGATATTAAGCCTGGCAAATAATTATGACAGTTTTGGTGGAAAGAAGCAGTATGTGAACTGGGCTAGAGCTCAGGGACAGTACCTTACATCAGAAGATGATTTCTTTACGAACTCTGTTGTTAAGACTTACTACAAAAACCATGTTAAGGTAAGACTGTCACTTTGTTTTTTTTTTAGTGATAAGAGAAATTCGCAGTCACTACTCTTGTCATTTCTTGTAGTCATATGTTTGTGTGTTTGCAGACTGTTCTGAACAGACTCAACACTTTCAGTGGAGTTGAGTACAAGAATGACCCAACAATCATGGCTTGGGAGCTGATGAATGAGCCTAGGTGCACATCAGATCCATCTGGGAAGACCATTCAGGTTCATATGTTGTTTTTTTTTGCTGAACATCTAAAGAATTGTTTGGTTACTGTTGTAGGAGTTTTGAATATAGTAACTAGTATTATTTGTCTGGCTCCATTAAATTTCAAATTGTTAGGTGTTTTTTTTTTATAACTTTTCAATAATTGTGCTTCCCATTTACCCACTTTCTGCATCATAGTAGGCCAGAAATGAATGTCACATGCTACTATGTTAGTACTAGTATTTCAAATTTTGAAATAGTTAATTGCATCTTTAGTCCTCGAATACTTTGTACATTTTATATGTAGTCACAATTTTTCAAAATTATCTCACTTAGTCTATGTTTTTAGTTTTACTCTTCCATTTGCGTTCTATGAATTCACAATCAATTACAATTAAAGACTTTAGTCTTTTCTTTTTTTCTTTTGGAATAAGGGTCAAATAGGTCACTCAACTGCACACAAAATTGCAATTAGGCCATTGAACTAAAAAAGAATGCAATTGAGCCATTGAACAACACAAAAACATACAATTTAGTCCAAAATAACTTGTTTACCTGATGCTACAAATTACCGATTTTAAAATAAATTTTTAAAAATAATTTTTAATAAATAAATAATTAAAAAAAAAAAAACAGAAACTGTCGAATCGTCTCCGGCCGGCTTCGTCTCCATGGCGGGAGACGAACCTCCATCTCCAGCCATGGAGATGAGGTCCTTTCGTCTCCCTGGCCATGGAGACGAAGGATGGCCGGACCCTTCGTCTCCATGGCCAGGGAGACGAAGGGACCTCATCTCCATGGCTATGGAGACGAAGGTCTTTGTATCCATGGCTGTGGACGGAGGTTCGTCTCCAGCCATGGAGACGAAGTTGGCCGAAGACGATTCGTCTTCGGTCGGCAATATCAGCTTTTATATATATATATATATATATATATATATATATATATATATATATATATATTAATTATTTATTTATTTATTAAAAATTATTTTAAAATCGGTAACTTGCTACACCAGGTAAATAAGTTATTTCGGGCTCAATTGCATTCTTTTTTAATTCAATAGTCTAATTATAATTTGGTGCATAATTGAATGGCCTATTTGCCTTTTTTTTTCTTTTTATTGTTGGGTTATGTACTTATGTTCAAACCCAAAAGCTTTATTTAGATGTGGAGTTACTAATGAAAGAAAGTTGCATATTCTGAATTAGCTTATATTTGTAGTTAATGGTAAGTTCGCAAAAGGCAAACATATGACTAAGAATGAAAAATATAGGATTATATATCTTGATTTTGAAAGATTAGGACTAAATGTGTAATTAATGTCCTAATGGTGAACTGAAAATGAAATTTACTGTAATATGAAATTATTGCACCAGTTGATGTTAATGATAATCCACCAGTAGGTCTTTTCTTGAGGAGTTTTACTATGCAATAATATATAATTTGACTAATTGAGTGAATTGGATTTATTTGGGTGATAGTGGGTTGTGAATTAGCGGGTAAGCATAGAGAATTATACCTGACCCATCATGTAATATCTGTGCAACATTTCCAGTGGGGATTAAACTAGGACCTTCCATTTGTAAGAGTTACTTCATGCACTAAACTGCTTAAGTATTAGTAGTTAATTAAGATTCTATAACTCACACTAAATTTTAATGTTGAATGACAGTCATGGATAACGGAAATGGCGGATTACGTGAAGTCCATAGACACAAACCATCTGGTAGAGGCTGGTTTAGAAGGATTTTACGGCCAAACATCTCCACAAAGGACCAATCTCAACACAAATCTCAACGTAGGAACCGATTTCATTGCCAACAATGCTGTCCCTGCCATCGATTTTGCCACCACTCACGTCTACCCTGATCAGTGGTAAGTATATATATATATGTTTCTTCATCCATTTTCTTGATTATATTCTGTTCCTAAACTTCATGTTTTTCGATCCGTACCAGGTTGACTAGCTCCAACGACCAAACCCAACTGTCATTCCTCAGCGACTGGCTCAACGCCCACATTCAAGATTCTCAGGACATTCTCAAAAAGCCTTTGCTCATCTCGGAGTTCGGCAAATCCCAGAAAGACCCGGGCTTCACCGCCGACCAGAGGGATCTTCTGTACAAGAACGTATACTACAACATATATTCGTCGGCCAGGCGCGGCGGCGCGGCCGCCGGGGGTCTTTTCTGGCAGCTCTTGGCCGAAGGGATGGATAATTTCGGCGATGGGTACGAGGTAATCTTGAGCCGGAAAACAACGACTGCGAATCTGATTGCCCAGCAGTCGCACAAGCTTTATCAGATTCGGAGAATCTTCGCGAGGATGACGGACATTGAGAGCATGAAGAGAGCAGGGGCTGTCAGTAGGGGCAGGGGAAGACAAATTGGAAACTGATGATAAAATTTTAAGATTGGATCATTGAAGTGTGTGTCTTTTGTAAGTTAGTGTGTGCACTAAATTTTAGTAGTGCGAGTTTTCTTAGAGATGAATGTTGTTCATCCGGGATGATATTAATATTTAATTATTTATTTATGCATTCTAATATTAATGGCCATGTTTTATAAGATGGTCTTTATTATGTATTGACGTGTTGTATTATATTACATATGAAAAAAAGTGTTCATTCAGTACCATTTTATGTATTTAATTCGATTTTTTAGGATTGACTGAAATTATTTTTTGTTCAAATTTTCATAATCTTTAGGGTCCGTTTGGAAAACAGGAAAATGACTTTTGAAAAATGAGTCATTTTTCGAAAAACATTTTCCTTTTTAAGTGTTTGGTTGCATTTGAAAAACTATTTTGATGTGTTTGGTTCATTTTCTGGAAAATGAGTAGAATGGTATAATTAAATATTTTAATTATTTTATTTAGAATAAAAAATACATTTTAAATCTTTAAAACTATATAAAAAAAAATAAATTATGGAGTCCGGCGGAAACCAGTTCGCCAGAAGCTTTAAAAAAAAAAAAAAACAATGGCGGAAATCATTTTCCGCCAAATTGAGCACATTTTCACCAGTCAACGGAAAATGTTTTTCGTTGACTGGATTTTCCAGGTGTAGCCAAACACCAAAAACCCGGAAAATAATTTACAGAAATCATTTTTCAGATTTTCAAACACAACCTTAGTTTAGTACTCTGTTTCCAATGTTATATAAAAATGTATATACTAAGAAATTATATTAAAAGTATTACTAGATATAACAAATTAAATTTAAAAAAAAAAAAAAGACATAGTTAAATCTTGACAATAAATAATAAACAAGACATAAAATGAGATAGATAGAGTAAACAAGAAATAAAATGAGATAGATATACATTTATTGATGAAAAAATAAACTTTTAATGTATATAATTAATTAAATAAAATGTTGATGGCCCTTTGAATTGTTTAGATGATGCTCATCTCGCAGAATCAGTGACAGTCAAGGAAGCTTTGTCGTGGGCTAAGGAATTGAATTTTATGAAGGTGATAATATTCTCTGATTGTCAGACGATCTGCAATTTGTTCAAGACTTCTTTGCCAGACTATACTTATACAGGTTGTATCCTCAAGGAGTGCCAAGAGATTCAATGAGACTTTGATTATATGTCTCTTTAGTTTGTTTCTAGATCAGTAAACACAATTGTCCATGCCTTGGTTAGGATTGCTCGTTCTTACCCTGGTTCCCTCAATTGTTTTAATTCTATTCCGCATTATATTGAACATGGAGAAAACACACAAATTTTCGATTATAAAAAATATTCTAATATCTTTTAATTACTAATTATAATATGAACTTTATTTATCGCCACAAGTAGCAACAAATTGGCCCTACAATATAAGAATCCAAAAAAGCTAATCACTAGAAAACTGAAAAGCATAATACTAGAAAAATGTTGAATTCAAATTTTCAGCTTCTAGAACCTAAACTTATTTATTTTTCCTCCCTTTGAATTAAGCACCTTATTAAAATTCAATAAGTCCATAATTAATCTTCACAAGTCCAATTCGTGCTTCTATCTTGAGCGATGCGCATATAGCTTTACCTTACTGCTTGGATTAAAATTTCAAAAATCTCAACACTAGGTTATCAAAGATGATTTAACATACAATTAATTAAATGACTTGTAAACCTTAAGTTGTTACTATTCAACTAAACAGGGGCGGACCTATAATGAGGACAGTGGGAGCAGCTGCCCCCACTCCCCCCACCCCCACCCCCACCCCCACCCACTATATAGCCCTTGTATGTATATATGTATATATAGTATATGTATTAGTATAAGTAAATTAAACAGATAAGTATAATCAAAATATTGTCTAGACTAGTTGGATTGAAACACGCTTAAATATTGGGATGGTCAAGTGTTTGATTCCTTCCTTCAACATGGTAAACTTTGGCTTTGCTAACTTTATAATGGCCCGTTTGGTTCACGGAATAGGCCGGGAATGGCATAGCATTCTCAGTAATAGGCCTATTCCTTTTACCAGGAATAATATTCCTATTACTGAACGCTCAGGAATAGATTTTAGAATCTATTTCCTTTTTTACCCATTTCTTTAACCTAATTTTTTTATCCTATATATAAATTTATCCTATTTCACCACCGTTGTCGCCAACACCACCATCACTGCCGCCGCCACCATCGCCACCACCACTATCGCCGCCGCCGCCGCCGCCACCACCACCACCGCCGCCCCACCACTGCCACCGCCACCACCACCACTACCACCCCAGCACCACCGCCGCCAACACCACCATCACCACCGCCGCCCCTACCACTACCACCGCCACCACCACCCCAGCACCACAACCGCCACCACCACCATCACCACCACCGCCACCACCATCGCCGCTGTCGCCGCCACCACCACCACCGTCACCAGAACCACCACCCAGCAGCACCACCGCCACAACCGTCGCCGCCCCCACCACCACTGCCACCACAGCACCATCATCGCCGCCACCGCCACCACCACCACCACCACCATCGCCGCTGCTGCCACCACCACCACCATCGCCACAACCGTCGCCGTCCCCACCACCACCGCCGCCACCACCACCATCGCTACCACCACCATCACCACCACCGCCACCACCATCGCCGCCGCCACCACCACCACTACCACCCCAGCACCGCCACCACCACCATCACCACCACCGCCACCACCACCACCATCATCGCCACCATCACATATTTTTATAAGGGTATTTATGTCTTTTAAAACATATTTCATTTCTATTCCTTAAATCAACCAAACACTGTAATATAATTCCTAAAGTCTATTCCTTATGCGAACCAAACAATAGAATACAATTCTTATTCTATTCCTTGCCTATTCCATTCATTATGGAATAACATTCCTATTACCTCAAAATTCATTCCGTGAACCAAACGTGCTGTAAGAGTTTAATTTTGGCACATATATTTATTTATTTTTCGCTATATCCAACAATATTTATAGTTATACTTTTTAAGTGTTTTTATTTATTTTACGCTATATCCAATAATATTTATAGTTATACTTTCTAAGTGTTTCAATTATTTTTTTTTAAAATTATTTCTTTTTTCGCTATATCCAACAATATTTATAGTTATACTTTCTAAGTGTTTCAATTATTTTTTTTTTAATTATTTCTTTTGTCTTAATGTTGCGCCTATACTTTTTAAGTGTTTTTATTTATTTTTCGTTATATCCAATAATATTTATAGTTATACTTTCTAAGTGTTTCAATTATTTTTTTAATTATTTTTTTCGCTATATCCAACAATATTTATAGTTATACTTTCTAAGTGTTTTAATTATTTTTTTTAAATTATTTCTTTTGTCTTAATGTTTCGCCCCGACAAATTTTCTGGGTCTGCCACTGCAACTAAACCACTTTAAATTTATGTGATTTTTTTTTTTTTAATAAGATCATTTTTTGGAATGAGAAAGTATAATAATAGTTGTAAAAAATGACTCAAATATTGATTCACTTTGTCAAACTTAAAGGATTTTATATATTAAATCGGATGCATAAAGATATGGATAATAAATTTGAGAACAAATTGCACTTTTGGTCCTGTGACTATTAGGGTACTGATAATTTGAGTACGTGACTTTTAAAACTCTCAATTTAAACCTTTAACTACGCAATTATTAGCAGATTTGGTCCTGCCGGCCAAATCGCCGGCCAATTTTGGAGTTCCCGTTTGCGTTTGGCCCTGGTCATTTTTTCTTCATTCTATGACTTTCCATGTTTCATGGCGACCGGAGTTCCCGTTTGCGTTTGGCCGTGTTCTTCCCAGGTACTTCCCGGATTTCTCTGCTTGCTTCTCTTTGTTTGTTCCCTCGTTGTGGGCATTACTACTTGGAAATGGTGACTGGAGTTTGGTCTTCGTTGGTGATGGTCGTGGATGACTCCTACCGTCTGACCTTGGCCTGTGATTTTTCCGGCTATTTTTGTGTGGTTCCCGTCCGTATCGTGGGTGGCTGCAAAGGTGATGTACTCGGTCTCTGGACTGGGTCCTTCTTCTGCTTGTTTGTGAGGTTTACTTCGTGGGTTTGGTCTCTGATTTTCTGGGTTTCTCGCCGGCGGTTGTGGCTCTCATATTGGACTGCTCTTCATCGGAAATGGTGGCTTGGAGGTTGGACAGAGTTGGGGGTGGTGTTTGGTAGCCGATGGTGCATCAGAACACTCTTAATGGTGAAGTCCTTGTTTTTTTCCGGCCATTTTTGGTGAGTATCTCATTCGGGTTGGTGGATTTTCCGGTGGGTTGTCTGGGTTTTACTTTTCCGGTGGTTGCCGGGATTTGCTTTTCCGCAGACGCAAGAAGAAGAAGAAATAACGTTAAATGACCATTTTGCCCTTATAAATAAATAATTTTAAAAGAATTACATTTTTCCGGTCAAAATTGGCCGGCAATTTGACCGGCAGGACCAAACCCGCTAATAATTCGTAGTTAAAGGTTTAAATTGAGAGTTTTGAAAGTCATGTACTCAAATTAACAGTAGCCTAATAGTCACAGGATCAAAAGTGCAATTTGTTCTAAATTTGAACACCAACTAACATTAACTACTAGCTACGACGTGGTAGCTGGGCAAAACAAGCAAATGCGGAGTAGAAGAGAAAAGGGATGTTTCCATTCAGCTTCTCCAATAGGCAAGCTAGGTGGCAAGATCTTAGTGGCCTACGTGGCAACAGTAAGTGGACGCGGAATGGGCGCGGGTTACGGGCCCATTTGTGCCCCACATTAATGGGTCAATGGGCCCTACTTAACCCAATTTGGATAGCATATACGCAATGTGGTGTGTATAATTAAGTATGGATTGTGTCGGCTATAGAGTATAGACTATAGTCAATAAGCCTATAGTAGAGAGCAAAGTGGAGACTGGGACAGCAAAGCAAAATTTTTTAAATATTTATACTTTTTGCTATTTTTTCTTATTTCAAATAGTTTTTAGTTGAGAAAATGTTTTTATAAGAGCAGCAAATAATAAATAATCGTGTAAATTACGCTACAATCGTAGGCGCCGTGCACCACAGCTCGTTAAGTACTGAAGTTACGTCAAGCCCATTTTAAATTTTAAAAAGTTAAACACATTTACAAGTCAAACAATTTTATAGTTTTTTTTTGTTATACTACTGACTCTTTTACAGCATTTTATATGTTCTCTAATTTGATAGATTTTTGAAAATTTATTTCTTCATTATTTGGATAACCTTTCCACAATTGTTTATTGACAAATTCAGTCCACACAGTTGTGTGGATCACGAATTAAAACGATGTCAATGAATTTTATGAGTTAGAATAATATACATTATATGTTAAAATAATGAAACTTCTAAGGTAAGATAATGTACATTATGTGTTAGAATAATGAAATTTCTAGAATAAGATAATGTACATTATGTGTTAGAATAATGTATATTGCAGCGGATCACGTGAAAAAAAAAAAAAAAAAAGCGAAACGATTTCGTTTTTGGACCGTGATCCACAAAATAATTATTGATAATTATTATTTGTGATATCAATACCCCGCAAATTATGCTGTGAGCACGTGCCCACCTTGCGGGGTGGGCACAGTTCATATCCATAATTTCTATACTGTAGATTCATAATTTATATACTTTAGATCCATAATTATATACTGTAGATTCATAAAATTTATACTTTAGATTTCAATTGTTGAACTCTGTTTTCACAAATCAGAGAACTATATGTTCATAATTTGATAACTATACAATTTAGAAATTATGAATTTACAGTACATAATTTACGAATCTACTGTATTTAAATTATGAATCACACGGTTTAGAAATTATAAATCTAAAGTATGAATTTTATGAATCTACAATATAAAAATTATGGATCTACAATATAGAAAATATGAATATAAAATTGTGCCCACCTTGCAAAGTGAACACATGCTCACAGCATAACGTTCCATCAATACCGTATTGGGGCTGTTTGTTACTCGGCCCATGTGTTAAGGGCCTTTAGATGCATTGCACACTTCATGTTTACATTTTTTTTTTTTTTGTGACGAGAAAATCTTGCAGCTTTTATTAGGCTCAACTGAGAGTTTGTTTATAATAATTAAACTTGTGATCTTTAACTACAAAATCATACTCTATCAATTTGATCACTCTCTTCAAAACATTTTTTTGAACATTCTTAATCATACAAATATACAACATATCATGTTAACTAATCGGCTAACTCCAAGAATTAGACTTTCTCACCTAACCTTATTAGTCTATAATAACTTTGACAAGTCTAGGGGTCTCGATGTGGTTCATATGGCCGTCTAGGGTGTCCGGCTAACGTTCTCGCCCAACATCCTCAAATAGGTAATTAAGCTGGATCGGAAAAGCAAACATTGTTGAATGCAAATGAGACACTTTATAACTACTTTATGACAATAATAATCACTTGGTCATTGAAATGTAGAAATAGTAAAGGGAATGTCCAACATTAACATTCTAAATTCAATCCGTAGTCTCAATCTCTCCTAGTAAAAAGACTCCAAAGCTTGAAACCTTGAAAACATTTTCATTCTTATTTTACATCGATGCTCTTTAAAAGTCTTAATAATTGATTGTTTTGTGGTTCATGTTGGACCAATTGTAATAAAACTTCCCCTAAAGGTTGAATCTCCAATCTCAAGGGCCCCACACTCCGACGTGACAGAGCAATTGAATCTCCAACCTCAAAGTCCCCCACACTCCGACCCAAAAAAACATTTGAGAAAATGTAAATCACGGTGACTTAGTAACTCAACAGACAGGACCAAATACGGGTGCGCACAAATGATCTGTCCACTTAAGCATAATCCTCAAACTGTCATTGTCGAGGTTGAAACCTTGTCTCTCTTCCCAAATAATGCTTACTGAATCAGTGAGCTAAACATGTGCAAACACCAATTGTAATAAAACTATTAGTATAACAACATTTTGACTACTCTACCGTCTACAAATTTAGACTTGAAACTCTAAAATTATAATATAAGTTTCAAGTGATAAATAAAAAGTAGAAATATTAAATTCAAAATTGAATAATTTATTCGATTTGATTTTAGGTGGGTGCAGATAATGGTGGGCCAAAAAGATTATCAACTTTAATTAATTTAATACTCCGTGTTTACATCATATCCTTTGCTCGATCAATCTATTCTACTTGGATCCACCGCCCATTTCAAGTTTTCTCTAGACCTGCAACTCTGCAAGTAACTGTCACCCACCACCAACCGACATTTTTTAAAACAAACTAAAACTTAGTAACGGTTATTACCTGCCGACACCTACAACGTCCTGCGACGTCGTACGTACATTCTGCATGGCAGATGTCCTAGGTTTATCCAAAACACTTTAGGAAGGATCCACGAAATTGTCTGCCCTGTTTATTATTATTATTATTATTATTATTATTTTAAAAAAAAGAAATTTTAGAATTTTCCCCAGCCAAGAAAATCTATATAAACCACACAATCTCCCTGAACAAACCCCAAACTCGACAAACATTGATCAGAACAAAAGAACAAAAGATCCTCTGCTTTTTCAGAATCTTTAATTTGTTTCCTCTTCTTTTCCGAGCAAACAGAAATGGCTTCTCAAATCGTTAATTCCACGAACAAGGCGGGCGGTTTGGCCAAGGCGATGAGTCTGCAGAGCCGTGCCTATGTTACCTTCTTGGCCGGCAATGGGGACTACGTGAAAGGTGTGGTGGGGCTAGCCAAGGGGCTGAGGAAGGTCAAATCTGCTTACCCACTGGTGGTGGCGGTTTTGCCGGACGTGCCGGAGGAGCACCGCCGCATACTGCTAAGCCAGGGCTGCATCGTCCGTGAAATTGAGCCGGTTTACCCGCCGGAGAATCAGACTCAGTTCGCCATGGCTTACTACGTCATCAACTACTCCAAGCTCCGCATTTGGGAGGTAATTAATTAATTAATTAAGCATTTCTTACACTACTGGAAATTATGCAATTTCCGACCACCTGAAAGTGGTCAGAAATAGCAACAAAAGTTTTTCTGGATACCAAAAGTGATCGGAACAAGGCTTTCGACTCGATTTAAGATCACTTTCAATGGTCGAAAATTCCATAATTTCTAGTAGTGTTAAACCATTTTTTTTATTTAATATTAGATTTTCAGCTTAGATCAGACTAATTCTAAAGGATCTTTGAATAATATATTGTGACAGTTTGTGGAGTATAGCAAGATGATATATTTGGACGGCGATATCCAGGTGTTCCAGAACATCGACCACCTCTTCGAGTTGCCGGACGGCCACTTTTACGCCGTCATGGACTGCTTCTGCGAGAAGACATGGAGCAAAACGCCGCAGTACACGATCGGGTACTGTCAGCAGCGCCCAGATAAGGTCCAGTGGCCTGAAGAGCTCGGCCCGAAACCGCCACTTTACTTCAACGCCGGAATGTTCGTCTACGAACCCAGTCTCCCTGTGTACGATGATCTTCTCAAAACCCTCAAAACCACTCCTCCCACCTCGTTTGCGGAGCAGGATTTGTTGAACATGTTCTTCAAGGATGTTTACAGGCCGATCCCGAATGTGTACAACTTGGTGTTAGCGATGCTGTGGCGCCACCCTGAGAACGTGGAGCTGGAGCAAGTTAAGGTTGTTCACTACTGTGCGGCGGGGTCGAAGCCGTGGCGGTACACCGGCGAGGAAGAGAATATGGACAGGGAAGACATCAAGATGCTGGTGAATAAGTGGGTGGATATATACAACGACAGGGCGTTGGATTACAAGAACACCGCCGCGGCCGCCGCCGCAGGCGGTGGTGGTGTTGAGGTTGGTGCCACCAAGTTCAAGGCGGCGTTGCCCAAGGCCGCCGGCGCTAATCGCTATGTTACCGCCCCGTCCGCTGCATAGGCGACTAATATTATATTGCGGCTGGTCTAGGAATCTTTTATCATTTCTAAGGCCATATACACACTTTGATCTCAGCACTTATAGTTTTTTTTTTTTTTTTCTTTTCTTTTTTTTTTTTTAAAGAGTTATGAGTATTATTAAAACCTTAATTAAAAAGGAGCTGTGCTCCCTATCAATTTGATTTAGGAGAACTTTGTATTTGTAGTTCTCCTAAATTTGTTGTGTTTCTTTTCATATTTCCGGCCTTGTGAATATTGGAATATATGTTACATTGTATAATGAAAACTATATTTGTTTGTATATATGTGTATCAAATCTTTATTTATAGTGTTGATTTCCTAGTTAATATGACCGGTGAGATACATACTTTGATATTGGATAACCCTCTAAGAATATAAATATCTCCTTTTGTTATCCAATTTAGATGGTTTAGCATGGTGTGTTTTCCTGTTTAGTTTTGTTGGTTGCACAAAAAACAAGTACTATGTGTTTTAACTCTTCAAAATTAGCCTTTAATCTTAAATTGCCTTTAGATTGATTCGTAGTCTTCTTAATTTCGAAGTGCGTGTATAATAACTTAACATTCATCATTTCATGCAGCACTTTAGCTAATATTTAGGTTTGTTGCCTGTTGATTTGCCATGATTAGCAAAATGGAAATATACTTTTGATTTAGGAACACATTCCTAAATCAAGACCATTCTTTTACTATATATATAAAAAAAAAAAAGATCCTTTGATTTTTTGCCACGATTAATTAGCAGAATGAAAATATACCTTTGATTTATGAACACATTACTAAATCAAGATGATGATCTATAAAGAGATCCTTTTAATTTACCTAATATTTCGATAAATCACTCTACTCTACCTCTCTTACTATATCTAGCTAAAACTCTAAATTACTCTAAAAGTTTACAACTCTATCTATAATACTAACATATCATTATTTAACTTATAAACAACCATGAAGTATCATTTATTTAAATACTCCCTCTTTCCCATTTTATCTGTCATACTTATTATTTATTGGTCCATGGCTGAATTTTGAGGCGTGCAGGATGGGCAACAACAGAGGGTCTAAGATTTACACCGTTCATACTTATTTGAAATAAAAATCATATATTTTACGATAGGAACTGTGATTTTTGCATTCAGCAGGTGTTACATCGTTCATACTTATTTGAAATAAAAATAATATATTTTACAGTATTGGTTTTAAAGATTGCGCATAAACTTTTGGTAGGGCCTCATTAATTTATAAGAACGGGCCAAAAAAGAAAATAATAACCGGTCCTGCATTGGTCAAACCAACTATTTCTTCTTTGTTTATTTTCTTTTGTATTTTGTACTTATTTTTAAATTTGATTTTTTTTTTTGTGTCTAATAGTATTTATAGTGTAGTTTCTAAATATATAAATTTTGTATATTAATAGTAAACTTAATATTATGAAAATTGGATTAAAAATATATTCAGTCAAACATCGTTAACCGAACTAGACACATAAAATGAGACGGAAGGAGTATTATTTTAGTTTTTTTTTTTATTTTCTTTCACTAAAGGAAGTAAAATTAATACTGCTTTTTTTAGGTGTATCGCTCATATTTTTTTTCTTTATCTTATGTTATACTTTAAGCGTTTTTTTATTATTACTTGTTGTTTATCACGATCAAAGCCTTTAATTTATTGGAACATGCAAATAGGCTTAGATTTCCACCACAGAAAAAAGTGTACATGTCAAAAAATCAGCAGGCGAAAGAATAGCGAGTAATCAAAGCCCAATTAACATAACTGCCGTTGTCTTCAACTGCCGCATCTGGGAAGTTACCTGCTTCAATTCGTCCAACGTGGCATTTCCCAGCACTGCGGTGCGATCTTCTAAGACAGCTGGACGGTGGGGACATATTTCATTGAATCCGGTGGACCCCAGCAGAAGCAGCCCGCGCTTTCTTTGGGACCCACTATTTCATTCAACTCAGTTTTTTTCTTAACGGATATTCGTATATTCTTGCACGAAACGCCGTGTGTTCTGCCACGTGGTTAACTACCCCTACTGAATCTCAAGTATATATTGCGCTGTGAGTGGCAGTTAGCAGTTGCTTTGTCGGTGACGGTTACTCTTGTAGATGGTCAAAACTATAGGTGTTACCGTTGGTAGTGCGTGTAATGTTGTCAATCAATTAGCCGAAAAATAAGGCAAAAGATGTGTAAAATAATAATCCCATCTCTTTCTACCTAACCTTACCCTTAGGACAGGGGTAAGTCTGGGAGGTAAACAACCTTTAATTACAAATTCTTTTGACTCAAGGGAATATTCTAAAGTTGTGCTTTATTAAGATATTGACTATTTTCACTATTCTCATTAATTACATATTGAAAAAATTTTGTTGTGATAGAGTTCACCTACACAAAGGAGATTACAGTTTGTACGTGGAAGTTAGAATGACACAAGCTAAAGGGGAGATTTGAAATTTGAACCCAACAAGTAGATGTGATGATTGTCAATAGCATAAATTAAATCGAGGTGCGAGAAACACAGTTATATAATAGGTAAATAAGATATATAAGTGTCAATTCGTTGGTCGAGAGATACTTGAACGATTGGATACAATGTTTGAGTGGATATAAGTAGGGAAGTGAGTAACTGAGTATATGATGTCCTTGTATCAGACCAATCGGACTGCTTATTATACATATGCTAAAGTCGGTCTTTGCTAATTAAGTTGATACATGCACTTCCAAGTGTACTTTCTTGATTGGTCTGTCAGATCATGAGTCCGGAAAGTTTGAAATTTGAATCCGACAAGTAGCATTGTTGATTGTTGAGAGTAAATTTGATCTGATTACTACGATATAATAGGTAAAGGGTTATGAATTTATATATATAAGATAAGTGCTAAATTGTCACAAATGCTCAATTGATTGGGTATAAGGCATTGGGTGAGATAATACTCATAATAGTAAAGAAGTGAGTATATTATGCCCCATGAACAGGATCCGCCAGACTATTTATGTTTATGGTAAGCTGATTCACTGACAGGCTTCTAAGTATGTGCTTTAGATTAGAGCATCCACTATAGTGGTTTATTTGGGGTTAATGTCAGAATAATTATGTGAGATGAGATTATTTGAGAAAAGATTTGTCCTGCAAAACACAAAATAATGTCAGGAAAAAAAAAAAAAAAAAAAAAAAAAAAAAAAAGATAAGAAGAAACAAACAGATGTTGTGCGCGTTTGCGGACTGCATGCGCCCGTGTGGTGCGTCAGGTGCGCTGACAGCGCTTTATTTTTTATTTTTTTTAAAAAATTAGTTTTCTCTTCTTCTTTTTTTTTTTCTCTCCCCTCTCACATTCTCTTTCTTAATAACTCTTACATTATCCCCTCATTCTCCCCAATTGATACGGATGCTCTTAGTGGATTGACTAAATTAATTGCTTTGCCACTCACAACCTCCTATTCAGCCGGTCATGCCTATCTAGTTTGTAGGTTGGACTACACGACTGACCGGTTGGTATAGCCAAACAATTGTAAAGTAGTAATGCAACACCTTGACTTCATAATATAATTCACCCATCCAAGTATAATCATATAAAACTATTTTGGATTTAATTATGTAGAATTCAAAACAAATCCAACAATTAATATAATAATAAAATGAATCATTTCCGTGACACCTTATTCTATTTCCTACGTACCTATCATGCGAATAAAACCTGCCACATGCAGTATGTAGCTTTATGATAAAACTATATATTAATCAAGGCAACTACTGGTAGATGAGGCCAAAGGGAAAGTGAAAGAGATAAGTGATGACGCTTGAGGGGTGTTGGATCGGAATTTGAAGATTAATTTGTCGTTTGTTTTAGGTTTCATGCATGGGCATTATGGCCCCATGCATGCGATTTTTCATAAACAAAATATTTTTAGATTAGGATCTTAATTAAGTGATACAAGTTGACTAGACTTATTAAATGATCTAGTTGGACTGAATAATAAGGAATTATTAGTCAACTAAATTCTGTGTCTAATATAAATTTGGATTGATGGGATACAAGAATATTAAATTAAATACCATCTAGAGTTCTGAGTCTGAGACAAATAATAACTAACGGTCTACCGTAACACAACAGGATACGAGGTCAGATTTCTCCTATACAATTATTCAGTATTGTTGGATTTAATCTAACATGCAGTTCCATCCTATATAAATAATAAACAACACAATTATTGCAGGCTCTATCAGTCATAACCTACTCCCTCAGACGCAGCCAATTCAATACTACCAGCAGAAATATAATCAAACTTGTTTCCTCCCCATTGAAAATGGCTACACAAAGTATTCTCGTTAGTGCTAAACCTTGCAGGTTTCTAAGTAATAATGTGGAGAGTCGTCTGATCAGCAGCCGCGCTTATGTCACATTCTTGGCCGGAAACGGGGACTCCGTCAAAGGCGTGGTAGGGCTAGCCAAGGGTCTGAGGAAGGTGAAAGCGGCTTATCCACTTGTGGTGGCGGTTTTGCCGGACGTCCCGGAAGAGCACCGCCGTCTACTGTTGAATCAGGGCTGCGTTGTCCGTGAGATCCAGCCGGTTTACCCGCCTGACAACCAATCTCACTACTGTATGGATAGCTACGTTATCAACTACTCCAAGCTCCGTATCTGGGAGGTAATCAATAAGCTTTAGATACTTTTAGTTAATTTGCTGGTAGTTAGTTGATTCTTGGATAGCAGAGTGTGGACAAGAACGTAACGAGTAATTACTGATTTGGTCCCTCAACTATGAGAATTTCACTAATGTCTTTGACTTTCAAAATTTTTCAATTTAGTCCTCAACAATGTCTTTTTTACCTGAAATGATCGTAACCGTTAAACATCCGTTAACTCGGGACTAAATTGGTAATTTTGCTATAGTCAAGGGACCATTTCGATCACCATATGCACCATTTTCTCCGAAAATTAATTACTGAAATGGTCCATTGACTATAACGAAATTACCAATTTAGTCCCGAGTTAACGGATATTTAACGGTTAGGACTTTTAAAAAAACATAGTCAGGGACTAAATTGAGAAATTTTGAAAGTTAAGGACCAGATTGGTGAAATCTTCATAATCGAGGGACCAAATCGGTAATTAATTAACTCAATATAATTCGACTTTGACTGTCATAAAATATTAGACCCAATGCAACGTGGTGGGCTCTTTGTCGGCACCAGACATAGGTAGATTATCAGACTGGTTAATATAATATTGATACATTAATATTTTTTAAATTTCATGCAGTTTGTGCAACATAGCAAGATAATATACTTGGAAGGGAACACCCAAGTATTTGTCAACATTGACAGCCTCTTTGACTTGCCAGATGGCTACTTGTATGCAGTAATGGACTGCTTTTGTGAAGAGAGCTGGAGTCACACAGCCCAATATAAAATTGGGTATTGTCAACAGTCCCCAGACAAAGTTCAATGGACTCAAACATTGGGCCTTAAGCCACCACTATACTTCAACACAGGAATGTTTGTCTGTGAGCCAAATCTCTCCACCTGGAATGCCCTCTTCGACGCTCTCAAATCCTCCCCTCCCACCCCTTTTGCCGAGCAGGATTTCTTGAACATGTTCTTCAGGGATGTGTACATGCCAATCCCAAACGTATACAACTTGGTTTTAGCCATGTTATGGCGCCACCCGGCGAACGTTGAGCTTGGCAGAGCGAAGGTGGTCAACTACTGCGCCGCCGGGTCACGGCCGTGGAGGTACACCGGCGAAGAAGAGAACACAGACAGGGAAGACATCAAGATGCTTGTTCAGAAATGGTGGGATATATATAACGATGAGTCTTTGGACTACAAGAATACTGTCAATGTTAATGGTGAAGATGAAGCTACGGAATTCGATATGAAGCCTGGTCTTGCTCAGCAGTACATAACCGCTCCACCTGCGGCTTAGGTTTCTTTGCCGGTCGTACTAGGTTTCTCGCCGCCATATACAAGCTTGCTCTTTTTTTGAATGGATATACAAGCTTGCTCTTAGTTACATAGCATTTTATTTTGTGTCCAGTAGTATATAATAATGTATGGGATTGGTTATATATATATTTTTGGATTCCAGTTTATACAACAATGTCTATGAGTGATTAATTAAAGTTTAGTTAAATTAATTTTACCTCGCAAGATATAGAAACTAATATTAGTAGTATTGTTTTTAATTAGTAGAATTCATTTTTAATTTGAGTTGGGTACAAGTAGCATATTCAGATTATTATAAGTGAGACGAATTTTACATATTATATATGATTCTCAAATTGTCTTCATTTGAGTTAGAAAGGTTTTGAATAGTCTTCATTATTCCACATTGAGTTAGAAAAATTTTTATAAGATCCAACATTCACTTTATCATCCACTACTTTTTTATATGAATAGGAGGGGGGCCAAGAAACCCCATATACAGCATAAACAGCTCTCTTATCACTCTTCAAAAGGGAATAACCTATACATATCGAACTCCAAAATGACTCTTAAATTTGTTGGAGGTTTGTTGAAGAATTTTGGAGATTTCGCTTGGTAACTCAATCTCATAAATTCCTTTTCCGAACAATTTGATTTTTTTTTCAAAGTTTTTATGCATTGACTTAAATTATAATTAGAATTAAATCATCTAAAATCTTAACAAAAATATATTATTAAAATTATATATTACATAAAAAATCGTGTTACATATTTAACTTTTTCTAATAAGAAAAAATTAAAAACAATACAAAAAGTCGTTTATTTATTTTTTTAAAAAAACAAAAAGAAAAGGTAGAATAAGAGAAAAATAAAAGAAAATCAATTAAAAAATAGATTTAGAGTGATCGTCAGCTAAAAGCCACTCTGAAGTGTTCTAGTAGGCGCGTGTTAAGGTAAGATGTGCGCTACAAGCACGCATCTCTCTCTCGCTCTCTCTTTTTCTTTTCCAGTAAAAATCAAGCACTTGTAAGAGAATTTTTTTTGTAAAAACCAGCCTCCCCATCAGTCAAAAATCATCAGTTTTTTTTTTTTTTCAACAATCTTAAAAAATCCACTATTGGTGTTGTGCTCTTAGGCTATCATTATCCTTGAAAAGAAGGCCTTTGCAAGATGACTTGGCATGCCAAGTGGAAATTTTTTTTTTCTTATTGTTTGGGTATAAGAGCAACCCCAATAAGGAGGTTGTGCACAAGTTTTTAGGAAAAATTGGCAAGGTAGAGGAGAGAAAGAGAGAGAGAAGAGTGTGTTGCAGGAGATTAGGGTTCTTTGTCTCATTAGGCTAAACTTATCCCTGCAAATATCTCTCACTCTAAAAAATGGATCCCACTTCCACATCATTCCATTTGCAAATCATCTACTATTAACACTACATCTCTGCAAATTCAATCAACTTTCAAAAGTGGGCCCTAATTTCACATGACTTTAAAAAATTAATATTTTTTTCATAATAAATATTATTTTGTCTTCAACATTATTAATTTATATAAATATATAAATTATATTTAAATATTAAAAATAACAAAATTGAAAATCTAAAAACAAACCATTTTTTAATTTTAAATCTAAAACGGTAAATGTAATTGTAATTTACGTATATCAATCTTTCAAAAAAAATGTATGTATATCAACATAATTTTTAGACACGTTAATTTTAATTTTATTTATTTAAAAAAAATAATTTAAGAAATTATTCGTATTATGTATTGTATATAACCGAATGTATATTATACCACGATTTGAATTATAAAATTAAACCTCAAATGAACCTTACGATATATTATTTTATTAAAAAAATGTATTACTATTAAATAAAATAAAAAAACAAACTTCATGCGGCAAATTGGCAAAATACAAAACAAACTAAACAAATAAAATAAAATAAAAAAATTTGTACAAAATAAACTAAATAAAAAGAAAAAAAAAAAGTTACCGCAACGCTGCAGCTTTTTGTACGGTTGCAAGTTTGCAAGCAGAGCAAACTTGCAATCCTAATCACTATTAAAAAAATAATAATAAAAAATAACATAGCTGGCAAATGTCCATGTCATTTTGCAAAGCCCATGTTTGCTGGGTACGTAATCCCAGCCTTATGTGGACCCCACAAAAGAAAGAAGAAAGCAAACATGTTTATATGGCCTGCACATTTGCGCCTAGCCAGTCGAGCGCTTTTAGACTTCTTTTTATTTTAATTTTTTCCTTTTTTATTTTTTTTCTAACATTTCGTTTTTTATTTTTTTGTTTTTTGTTTTTTTTACCTCCTCCTCCATTTTCTCTTTCCTAATTACATTTCCAAAAACGGCTCAAAAATCACACCAAAATTCGCACTATTGAGGATGTCCTAATGCAAGCTTGCTAGTCTTGCAAGCTTGGATAGTACATAAAAAGGCAGACATGCGGGAACCTTTTTGTACTTTCTTTATTTATTTTATTTTATTATACTCTGGTGTGAAAGTGAGTCCAATTTTGAAAATAGGAGAGTATTGTAGAAATTAATAAAAGAATTATAAATTTAATGATATAGGAATAAGAATATTTTTAGGCTATATCCTCACATCTAAGGCTATGTTTGGGAACTTGGCTTAAAGTTGAAAAACTATAAGTTAAGAGCTGAAAACTGAAGAGCTGTTAAACTAACTGTTATGTTGAAAGTGTTTGGTAAAATTAGCTTTTTTTATAAGTTAATAAATGTAAAAAGACTAAAAGAGACATTTTCATAATATTTAAATTTTTTGTTTACATATTAAACTTTAACATTTTGTCTTCAAAAAAAAAACATTTTGAAATAAAATCTACTATCTACTATATACTATACTAATAAGAGCCCAAGAGAGTTAGGCCTATAATGGGTAGAAAAAATGGCGGTCACAGATTTTAATCAAATGAATGGCTCAGATTGATAAGATTTAAATTTTACACTAAAATTTCCTAAAATACCCACACACCGTTACTAATTCCGTTAAAATTTTAAGAATTGCCGTTAGTTCACCGTTAACTTACTCATTGATTTCAATAAAAAAAAAAAGTCTTAGTTTCGAACCTCATCCCAACCAAAGTTGGCATAATTAGTACTCTATTTTACTCTTATTAAATTATATAAATAATAATTTAGTAGCTACAACAAAAAATTATAGATATGCATTTCTTTAATTTAGAATTATGTGTCCACAATGCCTTTATTCAAAAAAAAAATTATTCATTATCAATAAATTAAATAAGAGAAATAATTGTATTAGTTATATTGTCTTTATTTTTCTACAATGTAAAAATTCTTTATATTCAAATTTATTAATTGATTATATTCGCTACATTGTCCTTACAATGTCTTAATTCAGTGAAAAAAAATTATTCATTATCAATAAATTAATTAAGAGAAATATTTTCATTAGTTATATTGTCTTTATTTTTCTCAAATGTAAAAATTTTTACATTCAAATTCATCAATTGATTATATTCACTACATTGTCTATTATCTTTTTTGTGCACTATTTTTCTAATTAAATATCAAAGTTATAATACAAAATAATGCTATATATTCATTTACCAAGTATTTTATTAATACCATGAAAAAATTAAAAAAAATATAATTAATAAAGCCAACCATATTAACTACTTGAGAAATTTTGTGACAAAGAGAGTATTCAAATCACACAACAAATTGAAGTGAGAACTACCTTGCAATGTCTTTGTTTGACAATCAGTAGTTAGCGGATTTGACCAACGAATTTATTTAATTATTAACATTGGGTAGAAAAAATGACCGTCAAATTATTAAATCAAATGAATGGTTCAAATTGTTCAGGTTTTAATTTTTTTAAATGTTTTTCTAATTTATCCTTAATTATATGATTATCCATTTAACTTTTCCGTTAAATACCGTTAATTCACCGTTAGTCTAATTCTAATATTAACGTCTAATATAGAATTATAATTACACCATTAATCTAATTCTAATATTAAAGTCTTAATAGAACTTAACCACAAATCCTAATGTCGAAATCTCCTCAAACAATATTAGTATATATTTAATATTTTATGCCCTAATTTTTATTTGTTCTCCCTTATGTCCCGTATTTGGTTTCAACCATACCTATACAATTATTTTATTGACAATTATAATCAATATTGACTATATTATCTTGCATTTATAAACTTAGAATTACCTATTTAACCCGCACGGGCTTAGCTCAATGGTTTAGTGGGCAGTATTTGGGAGAAGAGACCAAGGTTTGAACCTCGGCGGCGGCAGTGCGGGAATTATGTCAAAAGTGGGTAGATTCCTTGTTCGCACCGGCATTTGGTCCTGTCTGCTGAACCATTGAGTCACCGTGATTTACAACTTCCCACAATGCTCTGTCGGGTCGGAGTGTGGGGGGCCCTTGGGGTTGGGGACTCAACCTTTGCGAGAAGAATTACCTATTTAAATACGCAAATTCAACCTTTAATTATCTATGCATGAACAATTTCAATATAATCTTGCCTTAATATACTTTAAAGTACTTATTTAAAAAAAAAACATTGGGCATTATCCCAATCGCGCAATGCGCGTAAAAAACTAGTTATTAGTATAATCATAATCTAGCATCACATAATGAAGTAACAATATTGTTGTGAATCTCTTAATAATAATAATAATAATAATAATAATAATAATAATAATAATAATAATAATAATAATTGCGGTGAAAGTTGCGGATAAAGGAGAAGATAAAAAAAAAAATTAGTAATTGAGAAGGGTAAAAAATGTCATTTCTTTAAAATAATGAGGACAAAGATAGAAAAAAAAAAAAAAAGTTAAGAAGCACATTAGCTTATTTTCAAACGTTACCTAAAGTAGCGTTCCAAAATAAGTTCTTATTTAAGCTAGGAGCTTATTTTGGAAACATTACCAAACAGACCTTATAGCTTATTAGTACCTTAAAATAAGTTATAACTTCCTAAATAAGCCGTACAAAGCCTAAGTCATGTCACGACAATTTATATCCTACACCACGGCGCACGTTGCACTGTGCGCCCAGATGCAAAACGACGTCGTTTTAATTTTTTATTTTTATTTTTTGAAATTTCCCGCCCCAGTGTATGACAGTTAATTTTTCTTTAAAAAAAAACCCCATGTTCAAAAATGTACATAATGTTATACAAGAATACACATAATTGTATACATGAATGTACATAATTATATAACAAAATATACATACTCTTTTTAAAAGATAATACACATAATCTAACATAATACATAATAAACATAAACTTTTAACATAATACACATCAACTCTTAACATAATACACACAAATTTTCTGATTCGGATGTACATAATTGTATAAAAAGAATGCATATAATTGTATAAAAAATGTACATAACTGTATGAACAAATATATATAATTGTATGAACAAATATACATAATTGTATGAACAAATATACATAATCACAACAACTTCCTATCGCGCCTCCTAAAACGACCGCAAAACGACGTCATTTTGGGAGACACGCGGCGCACAATACTACGCGCGCCGTGGTGTATGATATAACGATTGTCATGTCACTATATTTATTAATTAATTTTATTTTTTTTAGTATTAGGTGTCTTTGAATCCTTGCAAGATATGCAAATCTTGAAAAATAGAGCCAAAGTACACTGTCATGAGTGGTGAGAGTCTTTTGGTCACCTTTATTTTATTCTATTTTTAAATCATTTTTAATAATTTAAACAATAATATTGATGAAACGTAATATTTTTAAAAATGATGTGAATTATAAACTCATATTTAACTAAGACTATGTGGTCTAATGGTACCCGGGTTGAACTTCCATTTGGAAGGTTATTACGAGTTCGAGCCTCAGTGGAGGCGTTACTACAATGTAATAGGGCCAATAACATTCAAAAAAAAAAAATAAACTCATATTTAAAAGTAAGTTGAAATTATAAGAATGTAATAAAAAAAAAATAGTGAACAAATTTCAATTTTGATGATGTTGAAATATGGCATGCTTTTAAACGTTACTAATAAAAATAAGGTATTTATTACTGATATAAAAAAAATATAATACTTTTACTTTTTTTTTTTTGAAAGCATTACCTTTTTTATAAGTAACAAATAATTGTCAATATTACTTATAAAGGAAAACATAATATTTTTTTTAAAATGTAATACATTTTTTCAATATAAAAATTACCTTTCATATTGATATACTCTAACCCGTTTCACGGATCATCACCAAGCGTAGGGATGACATTCTAATCCACCTGAATCCACTTCGCATGGGTCGAGTTTTTTTGAGTGGTAGTTGGTGGTGGGTCTTAAAAAAATAAATTCGCGGTGGGTTGGGTTTGATTCGAGTTCTATGTACAAAACTCATCTAGAACCCCACCCAACCCATCATGTAGTTATTTATAAAAGTTTCTATAACTTCAGGTAAATTTTTACTATTTTTATATATAAAATACTAAGTTTATTTTTAAAAATTAATAATTTAGTTATTATATTTAAATATTTCTATTATTTTATGTTGTAGGATAACTAATGAATTTTATTATTTTATTATGTGTAAGTAATTTAAATATTATTTTTTGAAAAAAAATAATAAAATTATAAGTAGTGGACACCTGCACCTGATGGGGTGAAAGTGAGGGGAGAAAATATAAGGTGGGTCGGGTGATGAATGTAACCCTCCCCAACCCATTGTCATCCCTAACCAAGTGTGACCCTTAATGAGGTGTTTGGTTGGCATGAGTTGCATTGACATTGAATTGCAATTCAGGAAATGATAAACTACATTATATTGTTTAGTTAGAGGAAATTGCAATTCCATCAATTCACAAGTCTCCATATGAATTGCAATTCATTCATACAAAGAAAAGGGAAAAGGAAGGAAATGACATATTTGTCTTTGAATGTTATTATTAACATTATTACAGAGGAGTATTTTAGTCCTTATATCATTTTTATCATTTTCATTCCAAATAATTATATTCCTTCTTACCAAATATTATAATTTTAATTCATACTTTATTCCTATCTTATTTTTTTTTTCACAAAATTACAATTCTTTTCTTTATTAATTCTTTCCTTTCAACCAAACAAACGCTAGTAAACTCTAGTTATGTGAAAACTAGTGCAATAAATGAAGTTGGTGATGTAGACTTAATTACAAACTCAGAGCTTAGAGCCCAGTGCAAAGATAAAGACATCTGACGCCTGAGCAGTGCTATCGAACCCTTCCGTCCAACACATTGAACATTTGAACCACTACAATTTATATATTGCATTGGAAAAACCATACCTAAGGCGTCGTGATGTCAGAAAATGTACAGTTTTCCGAGGAAGTTCCAGTCAAAAGCAGTCAGTTCTGATAAAAACGGATTCGACGAATGCGTTTTATGTGGAAAAATTTCACTTCCTCCTCCTTCATATACCCCGGGGGGCATGCTCTTATTGATTCAATTTATAGTCAGATTTGTTTGAACACAGAACCTCAAACTCATCTTCCCATTGAAACAAAGCGGCACATCAGTGAGAAAAACTTTGCTCATTATTATGGCTGCAGGTATGTGATATTTATTTTAATTCATTTCAACTCAAACTTAAATTCTTCTTTACTATATATCTCTATATAATTTTGCAATGTTGGTGTTAAAGACCATGTTATTGTTCATCTCTACTGGGGTGGTCAAGTCGATCAAACTGAGCTTCGCTACACAATACCCCCAAAGACTAGTGTGTACTTACCTCGTCAATCTCCATTTCTCGACATTCTTGCTATAATACGCCGGGCAATGGGGGAGCCACATTGTATATTGAACTTAACGGGTAGGTTGCTAGTAAACAGTTTCAAATGCGTTCTATTCCCGATAGTGAGTGACGAGTCGTGGCATTATTTTATGGAACAAACTTCACCTATAGGGGAATTGCACGTATTTGTGACACCAATATTTGCAGAAACCACTGATATGATGAGCTTCACTGAGTTACTAACAGGAATAATACAATCCTCCGGAGGGATTGGTGAAAACCACACAAATTGCTCATCACAACAACCTATAATGTCTGCAGATTGCTCAACATATGATGGTCAAATATCGGAATGGTCCGATAGTACACATTTTGGGCACACATCTAACGTTATCGAGTCGAGTGGTCATATTAGCGATTCAGAAAGTGATGAGCCTAATGTGCGAAATTTTAATATGTCTGATTTAAAATTTTTTAAAGTTCAAGATAACCCCGTGACGGTTGAAGGGCGACTAGGGAAAACAAAACCATATCCTCGGGTGGCAGATGAGGATATACCATTTTATCATGCCCCTGACACATTTACAGGAGAGTTTATTAGTGGGTTCACGGAGCGTGATGATGAATATCTGCCTATATATAACCCAACAACAAATATTTTAGAAGTTGGCATGGTGTTTAGTGGCGGGTACAATGAATTGAAAAATGCTGTCACATTATATCAGTTAAATGAAAGGAAGCAGTTCAGAACCAAGCACAAGAAAAGCCGCAGTTGGAAGGCAGTTTGTGTGCACAGTAATAATAATTTGCAGCCATGTTTATGGTCGTTGTCGGCTGGTCAAATGCGTGGGTCGAGCGGAGTATGGCAGATAAAAAAGTTTTGCAACAAACACACTTGTAGTGTGGATTACAGCCAAGGCAGTGAGGACTTCAATTGCACCAGCAAAATTATAGCCAATTTAGTCAGAGAAAAATTGAGGGTTGATTCTAAGTATACAGTTAAACATATTCAGATGGATGTTAAAAGCAAGTTCGGGATCGATGTTTCTTACAGGAAAGCATGGAGTGCTCGACAAAGAGTTATTAAAAACATGTATGGCAACTTTGGTCACTCTGAAAATTGTCAAGAACAAGATCATGCTATGTGGGATTGCTCAACTTCCAATAGTGACTAATTGTAATTGTATTTTTATCTTTATATAATGCATGAATATATATGAATATGTTGGACTTTTGATTTCAACCATTACTGCAAAAAATTTCTGCATTAAATACTTAAACTGTAGGAATGTGAAAACTACTGCATTAAACCATGTTGGTGATGCAGAGTGCAGACTTAGCTTGCAAAATGAGAGCTTAGAGGCCGGTGCGAAGATAAGACAGCTGAGCGTTGCAGTCCAACAACTACAATTAAAAAGATTTCTGGAAATGTCAGCTATTGATTTGTATAGGATTTTGATTGAAATGAGGACTTTTTTTTTAAAGAGTAAATACCCAAAATGGTCCCTTGATTATAGCTAAATTCACAAATTGGTCCTCGACTTTCAATTTCAACCAATTAAGTCCTTAACTTTGTAATTTTAACACAATTTGGTCCTCTGTCTATTTGACTGTTTGTTAACTATGATTTTTGAGGATATATATGTAATTTCATTGTCCATCGTTGATTTTTTAAGGTTCTGGTTGCATTTCCAAACCGTACTGTTACATTCGAATCCACTGCCGAAAGAAATCTACCAAATCCGATTGCCTTTCTTCATCCTCCCTTTGGACTCAATGTAGTAGAGTTCGTACCAGAGTGAAGAAGACGACGTGTTTCCGAACCGGTGCAACGTCATCCTGGAGGCCTCCACGTGCTCCGACGAGAGCTGAAGGTTCTTCTGGAGATTGTCGATCACGGTCAACAAACGGTCAAATAGATGGAGGACCAAATCGTGTCAAAATTGCAAAGTTAAGGACTTAATTGGTTAAAATTAAAAGTCAAGGACCAATTTGTGAATTTAGCTATAGTCGATGGACCATTTTGGGTATTTACTCTTTTTTAAATGAACAGATAAACATAGGTAACTTTTGAAATATAATGTGTATAAACTTTTGAAATATAGGCCTTGTTTGGTTAATGACGGATCCGACAAGACTTTGGCGGATCCACCAATGTCAAAACGCCAAAACCTTTGTTTGGTTAGACAACGATTCAGAGCATCGTTTTTGCTCCGAATCGCTGAAACCCAACCGCTGCAAATAGCAGCGTTTGGGTTTGGCGTTTTGGGGAAAGTCTTTTCTTTCCCAAGCCCTTCATTAATAAAAAAAAAAAAATTAAACTGTACTTTGACTCAAGTCTTCACAATATTATTGAGGAGACTTGAGGCTAATTTTTTCTTCCCATTCGAATGGGAAGAATAAATTAAGTAGCCTTGAGGCTCCTTTTATAGAGGAGCCTCAAGACCCTTCAGTGTTATCTCACCGATGTGGGATAACACTGAAATACAAAGGGTAGCCAATTTGGCTCCCCCGTATTGTGTTTTTTTTTTTTTTCAACAACAAAACGAAACTAATAATAATAATAATAATTATTATTATTATTATTATTATTATTATTATTATTATTATAATTTCGTATTATTTATTGTAGTTATTATAGCAATGTCCTTATATGTCTTTTTACACCTAAACCGCTAATCTAAACAGCTAATTTTACCAAACATTTTTCTACAAACCGCTAATACAATCTGCTGGTCAAACCCACTAATACAATCCGCTATCTAATAACCGCTAACATAATCCTCTACCACTAACCGCTGATAACCAAACAAGTCCATAATGTGTATGAAAGATGCATTTGTGTCTTTGACCGACCTCAAACGCATTACCTAAATATATTTGTAACTTTTTTATTTTTTGAAGGAATAAGGTCCAAATTGGCCCCTGAACGAAACGTGAAAGTGCAATTTGGTCCCTGAACGTAAAAGAAGTGCAATTACCCCCCTCAACATCTCAAATATGTGCAATTTGACCTGATAGCAGGTTAACATTCCATCCAACCGGTTATATGATGATGTGTATGCTGACTTGGCATTTTTTTAAAAAATTTCCTTTTATTTCCTTTTCTTCCATTCACCGTGTATTAAGGCAAAGCTTCAATAGAAATTCCCAAACCACGCATCAAAATTCCCAAACCTGCATCAGAAATTCCATTCATCGTGTACCTGCATCAGAAATTCCATTCACCGTGTACTTGCATCAGAAATTCCCAAACCACGCCCGTGAAAGCTATTAACTTGTTCATTGTTAATATAACTATGTAAAATTGAATATTTTTTCATGAAATTTATCCTGCTTGTAAATTTGAGAGAAGATATCGATGGTGGAATATTACAACTACTAGAGTTAGTTGTTTTGTAAAGAAGAAGACAAAAGAAGGAAATAAAAAAAAATGCCAAGTCATCTTTCCAAAAAAAAATGCCAAGTCATCATCCACATCACACATGCAACCTGCTAGATGGGATGTTAACCTGCTATCAGGTCAAATTGCACATATTTGAGGTGTTGAGGGAGGTAATTGCACTTTTTTTTTTTTTTTTTTTTTTTTTTTTTTTTTTTTTTACGTTCAGGGACCTAATTGCACTTTCACGTTTCGTTCAGAGGCCAATTTAGACCTTATTCCTTTTTTGAATGCATATAGAAAGAATTTTTAATGAAACGACCGGTGTCAGTGATTGCACTGTCTAGATACTAGATAGTGCAGAGGAACTACTTTACTTTGCATAGAGAATCATGACTAATAATTATTACCCCGTATTATTATAGAGTTTTACTACATGAACTTTCAAATTTTACTTTCTCATTTTTACTCCTTGAGGTGACAAATTAGAATTGATTATTTTTATCATGTGGGTCCACAGAAAAGTGTCTACATCAAGAACATGTGAGAGGAAGTACAAGTTAGAAATATAAAATGGGAGTACACATGCCCGGCCCTGGGCAAGTGCAGGCTGGGCCCTTGCCCAGGACCATGCTTGGAAGGGGCCACCACCCCCATTACCTCTTATATATACCATAGCATTTTCGTATAAATATTTAACATACATTAGTGTTATAGATTTTTGTGTTAGCTTTGTTGGTAGGACTTTCTGTTTCTTTGCATATGGACAAGGGATCGAATCCCCTATATGTGCTTTTACATAAAATTTTCCCTATGTATGCTTTAATAGATAAATTTAGGGACATTACCATGATATGTTTTTAGTTGGTTGAGTTGGTAAAATTTGTAGTTTGTAATTTTGTATGCTCATGGTCAAGAGATCAATCCTCTCATATGTATTTTTTTCATAAAATTTTCCCTCCATAGTCTTTAGTAGATGAATTTAGGGATATTATTATATTATTATATTAAACTTGTAATTTACCAAATTAATTTCTATTTCTAATTTGTATTTTTCTAAATTTTTATTAATAATTACTTTATTATTTATTATAATAATGTGATTGTCTATAAGCTATATTTGGTTTTAAATTATTTATTCATTTTATAAACTATATAATTCTTTATTTATGAAAACACTGATGCGGTTATTGATTAGTTTGGATTTATGAATGCATCTATAATTGTTTTTATGTGTATGTAAAATTGTTAAAAATTTGTAAATCTTATTTAAGTTATTGGACATTATTATTTTTTTCTTATTTAATTTAAATTTTAGTTATAAAAATATATATTAATTTAATATAAGACCCATTTTTATTGCTATGCCCTAGGCCAGTAGGCCTATAGAATGATAGGACCGGCCTTGGGAGTACACCAAGTATTTTCTATTATTATATGAGAAAAATGACTTCACAACCACAGCTTTACCGGAACATATATCATAAAGAAATTACATGTATAGACAATAACACCAAAACCAAAAAACTGTAAACACTATTGGGAAATACTTTTTTTTTTTTTTTTAAATATTTTAAGTTTGTTATTGAAACAAAGCAGCACAGTAGTGAGAAAAACTTTGCTAATTATGTCAGGCATTTGATATTTATTTTACTTTTTTTTTTTTCAAGTCGAACTTAAATTATATACTATAGCTTTGTATAATTGTACATCCCCAGTTCTCTATATACTAGCAAAATTATAGCTGATTTAGTCATGAAAAAATTGATAAGAGGATTCTAAGTACAAAATTAAACATATCCAGCAGGATGTTAAATGTGAGTACGGCATCAATGTTCCTTGGGCATCCCCAATAAGGAACTATGCAAAAGTTTTAATAAAAAATTACCAACATGGAAAACAAAGTGGGACCCACTCATTTTAGTGGCTTTCATATCTTTTTTTGTAAACGCCAAGGCAAATTATGCTATGGACTCGTGTCCACCATGTATACTGTACATTCATAATTTTTACACTGTACGTTCATAATTTCTATACTGTAGATTCATAATTACTGTAGATTCATAATTTTTATACTGTAGATTTATAAAATCTATACTGTAGATTCATAATTTCTATACTGCACATTCATAATTTCTGTATTGTATGAATCTACATTATAAATTTTATGAATCTACGGTATAAAAATTATGAATCTACAGTACATAAATTATGAATGTGCAATATAGAAATTATGAATCTACAGTACAGAAATTATGAATGTGCAGTATAAAAATTATGAATCTACATTATAAATTTTATGAATCTATAATATAGAAATTATAAATGTACAGTATAGAAATTATGAATGTACAACGTGTCCACCATGCACATAGTGGACACAGATCCATAAAATAACGCTTCGAAGGCCACAAATGGTGCCCAGCAGCAATAATGACTGTCTTTATTTTATTGATTTTTTTTTTTTGAAAATCAGCATAAACTCCTCAAAACCTACAACAAAACTCCTACTATTGAGGATGCTCTTACAACTGGTGAGACTCAATCTCATATCATTGTTTCCAAACTTCATATCTATGACCAACTAAGCTGTCCATGCGGTCACTTTCATTCTTATCATGAATATATGAATGTTGGACTATTAAAAAAGGGATACCCACATATACAATCTACTACATCAAATGTCACCATAATTATTTTCCGAAACTTGAACCCACCACCAACAACTTGGTACCATTGGACCACAAGGTCCTTCGTAACTATTATGAATCGTTTCAATTAAATTGCGAATGCTAGAATTAAATTGTACTTCTCCCAAAGAATTAAATTTTACTCATCACCCATTTACAATCCTACATTTCACCGCACCATATGCACACAAACAAATTAAATCGAAAGTCAAATTTCATGAAAAATTATAAACACAGTAAATAGTCAAGACAATCAAACAGTACATATTCCTGACATTAACTCCCTTGCTTGTTCAATTCAATGTGCCCACCATTAATAAAGCAACTCATCAGCTAGCACAAATCACAATAAAAAAATAAGGGATGTCTGGGGTGGGGGTGTTTAACATGTTGATAAATAATCAGCTAAATACATGGCCACTATACCAAAAAATTAAATTAAAAAATAAATTGACTGTAACAAAATGTCATTGTTCATCAATAACCCAGTATGTGCCTAGTAACATATATGATAAAGGCAACACAAAATCCTGCAGCACCAAGAAGCACAATGATCCTGACCAAGAGGGATGATATGAATGCGTTCTTAAAAACGCCATCCCATAACCAAAACCAGAGAGCAGAAAAGCAGAATCCCAGAGCAGCACCAACAAGTACTTGGCTGATTGAGTGAAGTCTCTGCGAAATTCTTAGCCATGACTGCAAAAATATAATGGAAAGTAACCTCAGCTCACATTCATTTTTAATTTGTCTGCAATATATGTATTGCAATAAACCAAGTTGGTGATCTATGTAGACTTACAAAATAAGAGGCCAGTGCAAAGATAAGCCAGCTGAGTGCTGCAGTCCAACCATTCAGTCCAAAACATTGAACCACTACAATTCATATATTGCATTTTAAAAGATGTAAGGAAATGTCAGCTATGGAGGTTTTGGTCTGCGGATATACCACAGAGAAAAGATCATAAAGAAGGAACAACACTCAATCTATAAACAAACTTCATGTTTTAGGTGGTGTAATATTTGAAAGTGTCAGCAGACCACAGGAAATGCAAGAAAGAAGGGTCTTGTTGGGTTGAGAGAGGCTGGTCCAAGTCCAACACTAGGTGACTATGGATTATTGGGCGAAGATTTGATGGGTCAAGTCCAACACCATGCCTTTTGAAAATATGACGGTATAAATTTGAGAACTCGAAGTGTTCTCAAAAATTTTTGTGCATAGGAGTACGAGATAATTAAAATAGATGATGGGATAATAAATCTTAGAACTTGAAGCGTTCTAAAAAATCTTTGAGTACCGGGATACTTAAAATAGAGGATGTGATAATAAATCTAAGAACTCGAAGCGTTCTGAAAAATTTTTATGGAGAGGAGTACGGGATAATTAAAATGGAGGATGAGATAATAAATCTGAGAACTCGAAGTGTTCTAAAAATCTTTGTGAAGAGGGGTACTGGATGGTTAATCGGAGTATAGAGTTGTAGCTAGTTTTAACTCTTTTCATTTGAATCTTTGCAGGCTATGTCATATGAAGCAAGATGTTTATTTTTTACTAGTTTTATTACTTTTACTAGGAGTCGTCAACTAACTTAGGATAGACAAACTAACTGGTCCGGAACATACCCACCTAGTGGGGCGCATCTCACGAAGATGCTTTTCACGTAATTGGTATCTTAAATTTTGCAGGATATTGAAATGCTAGGTGGTCGTCTACCACATTGAGGACTCATATTCTACTTCTATTGTTTCCAAATATTAAAGCTCATAACGAAGTGTTGAATATTGCACTTATGGTTATACTTTTTTTTTTTTTTTTTCTTAACTAAGTTTTTTCCTACTGGGGTTTTCTTAGTCTAAAGTTTTTAACGAGACAACCAGCGTAATCTGGGCTACCTATACTCAACCCTGACTTAGGGGGCTCATCATAGACCGCTCGGTTTAGCAGCTGCGTCCAAAAGGACCGCCAACCGAGCGGTGATGCCATCCAAAAGATGCCTTAGCAAGTAACTAGTCGGAAGAAGACTTGACTTTTTGAAGAGAAGAATGGATCGGAGAATTTTTTGAGATACTTTCCTAAGACATTGACTTTGCGAAATTTCAAGAAAGTGGAGACGGGATGATGGATGGTATACTGGGCTGGGCCACATGGACCGATCCAAGAAAGTAACTAGATCAAGGAAGCTCAAGAAGGATACACAGTACCAAGCAACTTAGGAGATTAATAAGGATTGGTCTTATTATTCATAATATAATAATGATTTGGCTCATTATCCCTGATGTAGTAGGACTTGGGTTTATTATTTCTAATGTAACAATAACTCTCAACATGATGCAGCCTAGGACTCTTATTCCTTGTAAGGCTCTAGACCAAAAATAAGTATACATAGACCCTCATACATGCCTACATGGGAAAGGAGAAGACAATTTTCACTATTCACAAGCAATATTCATCAATACAAAATACGTATATTCTCTCCATATATTATGTCTATATTTTCACATATACTCGTTATTTAACGGTGATGTTGGCCAGCTGTTGACTACCCAAAAGTCATAAAACCAACATAATATATGAAAGTGTCATAAGACCACGGGAAATGCAAGAAAGAAGGGTCTTGTTGGGCGGAAGGAGGCTGGTCCAAGTCCAACACTAGGTGGCTAGGGATTATTAGACGAAGATTTGATGGGTAAGTCCAGAACCATTCCTTTTGAAAGTGTGACGGTATAAAGAAATAAAGTTGTGCCTTTCCTGCCTACCCCAACTATAGTTTTTGACATAGTAATAAGCGTTTGATATTATCAAGTGATATCATAGCACAGGCCAGATAACCTTCGTTGCCCGTTACTCCGTATATCTTTTTGGCCTATTGGTAAACATTTGATCCTAATATATATATATATATATATATATATATATATGAAGTGAATGTATTGCATATTAAGAAATGCAGTAACAAAGTAAGCATGAATTACTTGAGACAACAGAGAATGTAGCTATGAAGAATATAGCTTGGGCGTGTGAAGATGGCATTCCGGGATCTGATCTTAACGTGGTAGAAGGCCGTTTTTGGTTCAACATCCTCTTCAGAATGGTTGAGAGAGCGGAATTTATAGCTGAGCCCATTGCCGCCCATAGTGATTCTGCATCATGCCTCCATACCAGGATTGCGCCAAACACTGCAACCACCACCCATTTACTCTGCATTCCAAGTCAGTCAATATAAATTAAACTACGAGCTATCATCCCTTTCTCCTTTACATCAAGTACCTGCTAATCAAGAAGCTAAGCTCATGCAGAATCATAAATTATGTAATTACGTTGTAGAAAATTAAAAACACGGACCATATTGTTGAGAGTGGCTTCAAGCTGAGAAAATCCATTATTAATAAGGTGTTGTTGTTCGAACCCAGTGGGAAGAACACTGTCCTCATTCTCCATTCCAACGGTGACCGTAGCGTTCCGGCACCGGCTCCGGCTCCGGCGGGTTCTGCTAATCCAGTACACGGACCTCCGAGGAACTTTCATCGGAAATCCAGCTGCTATCAGTCTCAGGGCGACAAAACTGCTGGGATTGCCAAACCTGAAGCGCGGAACAACTGCTGCTGTCGGACGGATAGCGATGATTGGATTCGCCCACGACATTTGATTGTTGTATTATATTCTTGTCTCTAGCTATATCCTCAGCAAAATGTGGAGAACAAACAAGTGACCGGCGCTGATTAGTCGCACAAATATATTGCAATGCAAACCAGCAATCATTGCCACCAAAAATCTTTTAATATTTATATGAAATTGTTAGGTGAGGAAAAGAACAAAAACCGAATCTACAGACTTCCCCAAATCGCAAAACCGAAGCATCACTCTATGAAATGTTACAAGTTGATTATTACCCGAATAAGCACGCGGTCCACCTATTTTTTTTAGCACGCTTAACCACAATTTTGTATTCTCATATCCTACTTAATTGGTGATAAGTAGGCAGGGGCGGAGCCAGGATTTGTTAGTGCGAGGGGCAATCACTACAATGTATTTTATTTTCTTTAGCAGTAAATACATAGTGTTCTAAGAGACGAATTAGCTATCATTTAATTACAATATTTAGACTTTTTATTGTGGTAAAAACGGATTAATTTATCTCTAATAATTTAATACGGGGTAATTAATAAAAAAATCCAAAGCTTTATAGAATAAAGAAATGAAAATTTACCTGGAAACTACTTTAAAACTCTAGACTCTGAAAGCTTTTGAATGGGATTAATTGAGGGAGGCAAAAAACATTATAATAGTAATAAAACAAAATTATTTTTTGGGGGAAGGGGGGCCAAGGCCCCCTGCAACCACAAGGTGCTCCGCCCCGGTAAGTAGATGAACATTAACCATTTAAACACATTTGTCAATGACCACAATGCCACATCTTAGATCGAGCCGGACTAAACTCGACTAACCCGGTCGACGACCAACAGTAAATATTATTTCATGGTTTATATTGTGTAAATATTTTTTATTAATATTACGATCATTATTATGTCACGTTTGTGTAATTTATAAAAATATGAGTATATTTTATTATTAATGTTGAAATTTCATTTCGCCAATATTATACGAAATATAAATATTGGGTATTGTTAGGAAATTAAATATAAAGATAAAGAGATTTTACATGAAAATCATAACTGCAAAAATTACGAACATTTGTGTGTTAAGACAAGTTAAAATCAACTATATGATGTGTAATACATAAATAGAATTCATCATGACCATTGAGTAAAAGAGGGAAAGCTATTTTGCAGAAGAGAAATTGCTAGAGGACGGTCTACCTTCTTTAAGAAGACTTGAAATCTTATTATATCATGTTTTTTTGGCTAACTCAATCATGGACTAATTAGTTCAAATCAATTATTTATTTAAATGCTTTTAAAGTACTTTTAATTTTATATATCAATAGCATAATATATGAAATAAAGAAGTAGTTATTATTAAATTGAAGGAAGATGGCAACTTGATGGCACATTCTCAACCTCATTCATATATTACATGGGAATTTCCGTAATACTAAATCAATAAAGTTACTTTAAATATTATTTTTTATTGAAATTCAAATTTAAAAAAAAAAAATTACGACATGTACATTATAACAAAATGTGTACTTAACATAATGTTGGAAAGATACTTGGGACATGGAAGCATCCAACCATTTGCATTTCACAGCAGTTAGATCATTGATGATACCCAAGTGGCCAAGTTGTTGCTTGAAGTTTTATGTGATGTAGTTTTTTTTTTTTTTTTTTTTTTTTTTTTTTTTTTTTTTTTATAATAAAAAAACGTATTATTAATTAATTGTTATATTATTGTCTTTACCTTTTCTGTTTTATGCCACAGTCTAAATGGATAAAATTAGAGGGATGAATTATTACATATGCATAGATTATTGTTTAATACACAAAAATATGTTTTATACCTTTTATGTATGTTTTGTGAACTATTATACATGAGTGAGATTTACTCAATACATACCCTCAAGTAATAACTCCAGATTTCTCTTGTCAACCCAAAAAAGAAATGTTGTATAAGAGCATCTCCATCAGTTAAAGATTTTTTCACATCTTTTTAGTTGCCAAGCATGATGAAGTTTTGAAAAACAAAAAAACAAAAAAAAAACAAAAAAACAAAAAACAAAAAAAAACAAAAAAAAAAAAACAAAGAAACCAAAAGAAAAAAAAAAACAATTTTTTTTAAATGCAAGCTTTTATGCGCCCAACGCACACCTGCTGCAACTCTTTCTATTTTTTTTTTTCAATCAATGGATCCCACAAAAAATTAATATTCACAGTAATTCATTTTCATTTTCTGTCCTTTTATTTTTCTTTTCTAAGTCATTCTAAAAATCTACAAAAATCATGTAAAAATCATTGAGGCAATACCCAAATTACATTATTATCAAATTAATCAAATATTTGCAATTTGTACTGTTATTTTTACAAATACTCTCATCATCCACAGTAAATTGTTGGGGCAAGTCAACAACTTTATAACCTAATAGTACAGACCTTGTTGGAACAAGTCAACAACTTTGTAATCCAATGCCCAATGGTACAGACCATACACACTAACACTATATATAAGATATCTCGAAATCAATCTTTATGTCCAATGTATTTTTTAAAGAATATTGTTGGTTTTAGGATTTTTGGGCCCAGGGAGTTCCAACACAACCTTGGCTGGTGGATTTACTTTTCAACCTTGGCTGGTGGATTTACTTTTCAACCTTGGCTGGTGGATTTACTTTTCAATTAAAACTGTTAAATATATAAGTGTTGTAAAATCTTATTATGGACATTATTCTGGCATTAATAACATGATTTGTAACAGCTTAGTATTTATGGAATGTTATGTAATAGCTGTCAAATATAGATTATATATACTTTGTAATCTTGTAGAGAATGTATCAATGAATAAGATGATCCTCCTTTTTTCTTTATCTCTTTTGAATATTATACAACACGTTATCAGTACTTTGCTCTATCTAATGGAGTTTTGCAATCAATCCCTCCGCCCTAGCTATCC
This sequence comes from Ipomoea nil, assembly GCF_001879475.1. Lineage (NCBI taxonomy): Eukaryota > Viridiplantae > Streptophyta > Magnoliopsida > Solanales > Convolvulaceae > Ipomoea > Ipomoea nil. The sequence goes on along the minus strand of NW_017619625.1, from coordinate 486,266 downwards.
TCCCTAGCCTATACTGTAGATTATTTTATCGATCCTTAGATTCCGCCGATAGAATCCGTTCGATGTCGGCGATGCCGCTGTGAGTAACGGATAGACGGAAGAAGTTGATGCCGGGAGGAGAAGGAGATGAGATTGAATGCATTTAGTTGTACTCTTTGCGGAGCCATGGATCGGTTTTGATTTCCTCCACCGTGATGCTAGCCTCCGGATTGCTATCGGTTTTCAGATCGTACGCACGGGATTCTACATCGTCGGTAGCCGGCATCCACTCCAACGTTAAATATGCAGTACAATCATTCCCGCCTTCCGATCGATGACCATCGGCTAAGGCGCCGGCGATCAGAGTGTCCAAGTATTGCAATCCACTCCGGACCATCTCCAGCGTGTTCGTTCGACGCTCAAAGGATGATTGTCCGCCTTCCCAGTCGGCTCCACATTCGCAGCCGGATTATCGCGATCCGGCGACCTGGTCTGCTTCACCAATCACCACTCCAGCCCGCTCCGGCGTGAGGCAGCGTTTGGGAGTTTCTCACCGAACCGCCTCGGAACCAGCGAACGGACTTCGCAGTCCGGTGACCAGGTTGGTCGCGTCGAAGCGGGTGGACCTGGCTGCGACGGGAACGACAGCAGGCTTGCGGCGGTGCTCCTCCGATCTCCAGATCATCGGCATCTCCGCATTGAAATCAGCCGGCGATCCAGGCTAGACGCCGATGGTCGATCGCGTAGCCGAGAGGCAAGAGACGCAGTCAGCGTATTCCTCGAACTCTTCGCCTGAGAATCTGCCGGCGACCTAGACGATATCAGATCGGCTTTGCTGCCGGCGATCTGCCTTCGAATGCGGCGGTTGCGAATGGAGCTAGGGTGGCGTTTTACAGTCGCCTTTTACTCGGCTTTGCACTGAGAATATTGATCTTTTGGGATGTGGCCGGGGATCCATCCTTACTCCGGCAAGGTACGGTTAGCTTACAATTTTCATAATTGGATGTGGGTTTTTTTTTAATATGCCTGCTGGAATTTTGGCATCTCATTAATTGCCTCACTGATAGAAAGAGATGCTAATGTTTATGCTAATATGAGTTGGTACTTTGTGATTAAACATTATATTTCCCAGGAGAACTGCAGTGAATTTCTTGGTTTAATGTCTGCTCACCTGGCTTCCATAGAAAAGTCAAAAGATAGGATCAGACAAAAGAATTCTAATTTCTCCACTATGTTTTCTCACACGTTTAAATTCAAATTTTAATTAGCTTTAATTTGCTGATTTCATGCATAAACTTTCTGGGCTTTATGATTTGGTGGTCAAGTGCATGCTTTTGTGTTGCGTGTGGGATTCTTGGTTCTCTGCCACTCCCTGAAAGGCTAAAGCATTTGCATTCTCAACAAAAATTTTATACATGCGTATATATGGTAAATGTTTATTATGTGTAAATGGTTGTTTTACCCTTAATTTTTTTTTCAATTACATGATTAGGACTTGAAGAGTGATCATCATTACGTGATAGTTTGTCGCTATATAACCATTATTTAAGTGGGAAATATGGCATATGCCTTTGCACCATGCTGATGCTTAAATTTTGAAAGCATAAGTGAAACATATGATATTGTGATGATGCGCTTTCTTGATGTCAACGTGCCGAAAGATTTATATATATATAAATATTGTACATAATATATCTAACACCATATGTTTAAGTGAAGTTATAGTATGAATATTGGATATGGCTTTGCCAAGAAGGCAAAATTCATAACTCTTAACTATAAGATAATCACACTAAGATAATTGATATGACTTCTATGTGGAATTAGGGTGCCTAGAAGGTCATGTTATCTGCTTTTTAATAGCTGTCGTTTAGTCAAATGTGTACCTCTTGTGTATTAAATTTATTTGTGTAAATTTTGAGGTATAATCTGGATATTTGATATTTCACGAAAGATTATGGTGGTTTTGTTGTGAGTGTATGATACCCTTTATTTAAAATGGATGTGCATGATTTAATTGAGTTTTTGGTGTCCAAGACATAAAGGACAATTATATCACATATTGAATATGCTTCTCTTTAATTGACAACATTTGGCATATAACCTATTGATTAGGCTCATATAAGAGAATTTGTTATTTCAATTAATTATTTGCTATAGGCCATGGCTATTGTGATTTATCACACAACTTATAAATGAGACAAAAGCATGAATTCTCAATATGGTTTTTCATTGTTAGGTTGCACCTGTTGTTGCTAAACCTCACTTTGATCTTGTGATGTCAATTAGATTATATGAGTCTAAATTTTGTGATATCTAGCATGAATAATCGACTATAGTTTTGCCTGGAAGGTGAATTCATAGCACTAATTATATGATAACAATATTCGGACAAATTATATATCTCTAATGTGAAATTGACTTGATATAATTCAAAAGTCAATAATTATTTGTCCAAAGTCAAACTTGTATATAGTGCTAGTTTTGCAATAGAAAATTTTGGACATAGTCCTGAATATAGAAATTTATCTCATATATAATATTGAGATATAAAATTTATAGCTCTTAATTTTTGAATATATATTTACCCGAAGGTGAACTACGAGCTCTAATTTCCTATGTCAACATTTGGACCGAACCTTGACAATAACTATTTGATAAAAATGATCCCCAAATATTTTGTCAAACCCTGGAAGGGTCGTTAGGACGAGTGCAAACACCGTCCGATTAGATAATACTATAAAGTTAGTCCGATTATGTTAGTGCTTGAAGCAAATAAATTGTGAAGGGGAATTCCTAATATTTTTTTATTCAAATCTAACTAACGGCATATCACAAATCAATCCCTCAAGGATTGTTATGACTGTTATACCTAGTACATGTTTTTCAAAATAAACATTTCCCTATCTGCGTTATTATTTATAGTGCGCAGTCTATTTAAATATATCACCACTACAGCGTACCTCTAAAAAGGCTACCAAAGAAACCTTAGTCTCTTGAAGAACACATGATAGGAGACTAATATACATATCCTTAGGTACGCTGACTGCATACTTAATTAATGAAGATTGTTTCTCGGCATTAGGGGGAGATAAGAGTTCAAATATAATAGAATGCCAAGAAATTTCATAGAATAAAAATATCTGCATTATTTAATCCATGTACTAGTTAGACTGAACTGAAAGTTCAGAAGATGATATATTTGTGATATTAGCAAATAATCTGCCAAATACATCTATTGATCATACTGATCATAAAACAGTGACTAGGTCCATATACCATCCCCAATTTGGACCAAATATATCTATCGATACTCCTTGATGCCAGAAGTGTAGGAGATCTATCGGTGTAAGAGATAAGAATCATTATACTAGATCTAGTAAATAAACATTGTCACTCTTGATATATCTTGAATAATTATGTCTTGAAGACGTTCGTCCAGATGACGAAAAACCCTAGTCAATTTATTAGGTGCACCAAACAAACATAATACTAGGGATGCGGGACAACCAGATGTGATCTGAATAAGTTATGGGAAATGTTTAGAATCTGGTTGACTTAAGTATTGCCATAAACAATTATAAATATGGGAGAGATTTATGAAAGTATTATAGTTGTCGACAACACAATAGCCTGTACAAATTGTTCTATTATATGATAATCTGGATCCAGAGTTATGCACCAGAAGTGCCATGACTATTTAACGTATAAAGGAACAATTAAGGCATAGCTCGACTCGCTAATCATTAATAATTATCTTTATAACAATACACCGTTGAGAGTTAACCCCGAAGGTTACAAGCAGGTGTGTGCACGAAAGAGAAATAAGAATAATGAGGTGATATGATATAAAGCGAGTTTGTAGTCTTATGGGTTCACGCAGATACCCTTGATTGATTTTAATCAAACATATCTTCCCACGATAAATGGCATTAAGTTCCGCTACATCATTGGCAGAATAATAAATTAGATATGCAACTAATATTAAATTCAAAAGTCCCCGAAGGATTTTAAGTTCTCAAAATGAGAAAAAGTGAAAATCGCAAATTAAAATATTAAGGTCTTTATAGGACCTGAAATAGTTAATATTTATTTTGAGAAATCTCTGATGGATTTATAATTCCTGAAATGAGAATTTAAGTGTCATTATATTTACTCTTTAAAGGGTTGCGAATGGAGTTAATATCCTCATTGAAGGAATAATATGTACCATTGTGTGCTCGATAAAGGGTTGATAATGAACTTATTTATTATCTAAGTCAATATTGATGGTGGAAAACATCAATGAAATATATAAAGGGTTTGATGATGTCAGCCTATATCTAAAGACGGAGATTTTGAAACAAAAGCTTGGGAAAGCTAAATATTATCTCGACTTGAAGATCGAGTTTTTTCTTTGAAGAAATTTGTATACACCAGTTAGCCAATATATGATTTTGATTGGATACTTAGACAAACCAATACACAATGAGCTACTTGGGTACTGGCTATTATTTTTGTATCCCCATAATGTCAAGTCCCAAAACTGGTTGTACTATATTTACTCCCATTGTCCCATAAAGGGTCAATAAAGATTGTTATCTTGAGGGGGAGTATCATTTTACATGAATCAATCCTGAAGATTGGGTCTTGATGACTAACGGTTGTACTCTTTTCCTTAGTTAAGTTTTTTTCCCACGGGTTTTTCTTTAAATCTAAGGTTTTTAATGAGGTAGCTAATATAAAACAAGAATACACATACATCATGCACTTTTTCCTCAACTAGTTTTTCCCACTGGGTTTTCTAGTGATGTTTTTAACGAGACGTGAGTATGATACAATAATGACAATGGGGAAATGTCGCAAAATAGTTGCTTATATAGACAAACCCCAAAAATCCTGAAGATTATGCCAATTATGCCTTGAAAGCTTATGATTGTACTCTTTTTCCTTAATTAAGTTTTTTCCCACAGGGTTTTCTTAAGTTAAGGTTTTAATGAGGCAATCAGTGCAATATATGTTTTTACAAATATCATGTACTCTTTTCTTCAACTAGGTTTTTCCCACGTGGTTTTCCTAGTGAAGTTTTTAACGAGGCATGAATATACATATTTTATATTCCTTTTGTCTAGGTTTTTCCCACAGGGTTTTCCTAGCAAGTTTTTACGAGGCAAGATCATATCAAAATAATGTCCAAGGGGGAGTGTTGTAAAATCTTATTATGGACATTATTCTGGCATTAATAACATGATTTGTAACAGCTTAGTATTTATGGAATGTTATGTAATAGCTGTCAAATATAGATTATATATACTTTGTAATCTTGTAGAGAATGTATCAATGAATAAGATGATCCTCCTTTTTTCTTTATCTCTTTTGAATATTATACAACAATAAGAAGTATGACTCAATGATTTTTACGTGGAAATCGAAAGGTGAAAATCACGGGCCTTTTTGGGCGGTGTCAAGCCTAATTCCACTATTCTGTAAGATTGTTTGTACAAGTTGTATGGCTATTTTGTATATGTAGTGTTGTGTAGAGATGAAGCTACTTTGTACATTGAGAGGGAATATTCTTCTTGATCTTCTTTGTTGGAAGAGTGTGGATGATGAGGCCTTCTTGTTGAGAGGAGTGATGTTGGAGTCTTCTTGGGAGAGTGGTGTAGGAAGCTAAGAGTGCTTGAGAGAGTGAATGTGGAAGAGTCCCCCCCATGTGAGGGTGGATGAGATGTCCCCCTTCTTTGTGCTCTTCTTCTCCTTTTTATAGCTAGCTCATCCAAAAGTGTATGTTGGAAAATTTAGTAGGGTATTGATGGGTAGTAAACGGGATAACAAATGGTAGGTTATGATGAGGTAAGTAAATAGGTGTTTTAATAGGTCTTTATGGGTAGATAATTAGGGGGGTTAGGAATTGAGGGGTAATAGTTAGGAAATTAATCTGGGTGGTAATGGGTAATTCAATAGGTCTCTTTAAATGCTAACCGGCTACTTTAGGCCGACCTCCTACTCGTGTCAACCTCACGCTCGCGCCGACTTCTGAGTCGAGCCGACTCCTCAGTTTAACTCGTATCTATTTTTGGGCCTCTCTTCCTCTAGGCTTGATCCCTTTTCTTCTTGGGCCTGACCCATTGGGTCCATACCCCATCAAATATGTTAAGAGGAAACACACAAATTTTGTTTACCCAGTAAAATATTAATGGGCCGACATTGCTGGGCTTGTGCTGATTACATTACGTACTAACACACAGGAAAGTAGTCCATGAAGGCCCAAACCAGGCATTGTTTTAATTCAAAGTTTAGATTTTGTAATAAGGCCCAAACCTTTCAGATTTTAATCCCAATCCGAATGTCTTGAAATAACAATGTGGATTAGATACATATGAGTCTAATTAAGCCCAATTCACATGCTACATCACTTGGACTAACGGCAAATTATATCGCGCATCAAGGCGCACAATGCAGTGTACATCCTGACCAAAACGATGTGGTTTTGGTCATGTTTTTTTTTTTTGAAATTCCGTTTTTCATTTCTGCTGTTAACTTTTTAAAAAAAAAAATTCCTTGTTTCGAATGTACATGAACTCATAACAGAATACACATAATCTAACATAATACGTAATACACATAATACACATAACATAATACACATAACATAATACACATAAACTCTTAACAGAATACACATAAACTCTTAACATAATACACAAACTCTTAACAGAATACACAAACTCTTAACAGAAACACATAAACCTAACTCTTAACAGAATACACATAAACCTAACTCTTAACAGAATACACATAAATTCTTAACTAATACACATAAAATATGAACATAAAAAATGACGTTGTTTTGGACAGGACGCACAATACATTGTGCGCTCTGGTGCACGATATAACGATTGTGGACTAACCCAACACAATTCTTATACAGCGATGTGGCAACATCAGTTATTGCATGGACTATGGTCCACTGTCCAAAAACGACGCCATTTTTTGTATTTTTGTTTCACGTGATTCGCTGCAACATAATTTTTTATGCTTATAATGTACATTATTCTAAAGCATAAAGTACACTATTCTAACTCATAAAATACATTATCTTACCCTAAAAAATTTATTATTCTCACACATAAAGTACATTATTTTAACATATAAAGTATACTATTCTAACACATAATGTACATTATTTTAACTCATAATATTCAATGATGTCTTTTTGGACCGTGGTCCACACAATAACTATTGTTGTCACGTCCCTATAATTGTTGTTGCCACAAAATGATAATTTTCACATTTTTAAAATTTCGTCAATTTGGTCTTTGAAATGGTTTAATTAGCAAAATTTTAAACAATTCAAGGATCATATTGGTTGAAATTGAAAACTAAGAATTACATTGACAGTTAGAAAACGTACAATTGAGAGACAAAAATGTTGAAATCCCCTATTATTAATAATTGTAATTGTGTTATAACATGTGAGTAAGAAATGTAATGAAATATTTTTCCTTAAGCAATTTATTAGACATCTTTTAATGCATAACATGTCAATAATTAAATTGAATAAAGTTTCATGAATCATTAAAACGAAATTTTTTGTAAGTATAATGTTCACTAAATAGCAAAATATCGATTGAAGTATGTCAATGAACAATAGTTTAAAATCTAACCTAAATGGTTGAAGGTATTAATGTATAATACTTAAATTGACATAAAAGATCAACCAAACAAACATTGTGCACTTCTAGTGAAATATGTACTAATGAATATGTTAATGAAATCAAACATATAACCAAAATAAAATAAAATTTCTTAAATCAAACACCTCCGCAAAGTATTACAATAGGAGTGAAGTTTAGAAAGAATGACAAGGAATTGAGTCTCACCAACCGTAGTGCTTCTTATGCTCAGTAAGTAAAGGTGTAGCCTCTGTGGTTCAACTGAGTCATCATAATTTATTTACATTTTTTATAAAAATTAATCACAAATCTTCTTATAGATAATCTCGCATTTATTCCACTGATTATAAGGTTCTTACGCGTGTGAGTAGAGAGAGTAAGGGATGCATCATGCTAGTTGTTTTCTAACAAAGACATATATAAGCATATATACAAGTGGCAAGGTGTAAAAGTTTGTTCCACGCTTCAAATCACAAACATCTAATCTAATATGTAGTGCGACTCTCTCTCTCTATATATATATAATGGAGAAACATGATTTTTTTCATAGATAAAAGGCAAATAATATAGTGTTACACACATATTTAACTTGAAAATCATAACGGTAAAAATCATAGTCCTTTTAGACTAAGCAAAATCGAAATCCAATATATATATTGAAAGTATATGTACATAGGTAGTCATGACCATTAAGTGACAAAGGAGAAAAGTACGTAAAAGAAAAATTATTTAAGACCGAAAATGAGCCTGAGATCCTTAGTCTAATCCCTCAGCCTTTTTATACAAGATCATTTCTTTTTTTTTTTCGTTTTTCAGTTGCAACTTCCTCTAATATAAATGCCACAATCGTCCTAGCTTGACTCTCTCTTATTTGACTACATCCTTCTTCATAAATAATATGAAATATTATTCCATCAATATATATATATATATATATATATATGTGTGTGTGTGTGTGTGTGCGCGCGGGCGCGCGCGTGCGGGCACGTGTGCGTGAGTATGTATATATGTGTGCGTGCATATAGCTCTTTAAACATGGAATTAAATCACACATGCACCTGCATGCATGCCAAAACGCATAGGGAGTCTAGTCAATAATGGCAATTCAACTACTTCCTGAATAGTAAATTGTAAGTCAAGTATGAACATAATTAAGTTCGAGTCTTTGACAACTGCAATGTGAGAGTTTCATCTAATATAGTGAGCTCTTTGTAGACCGTAGTGACTAGTCCTCTCACTTAATGAACCCTTGAGTTGTCATGATTTACCATCCACTATCCTGTTGGTTTGGGTGCGGATGTCCAAGGATGATGGAATTTAGCTTTGTTGGGCAAGCATAGGAAGAGTAATGTTGCCACTCCATTTAAGGCAATGCAATAAATTCCCCGAGAATTGTAGAACCGTATATGAATGTTGGAACATTATCATATATTCTTAAAGTGCTTGTCATACTTTCTAAGTAAACCAAGAGAAAGACATGTATAAGAGGTTGTCTGTATCGCAACTTTATGGGGAGCTCACTAAAACCACAGAATATGTTTGATAAAAGAAAAAAAAGAATAATATCATGGATATTTTTGGTGGGTATAGTTTTTATATCAAAGATGATGACTAAGCCAATTCTTCAAATGCCCTTTATTTTGCAAATAATATTCTTTGCTGTTCTTTACACGTATGATGTTCATCTATTTGGTTTATATTATTCAAAGCCAGTCCTTACTGGAATATATCTATCGATCTGTGTTCTCGATCTTTCGCTGTTCATGTGTTGACAAACAATTGGTTTGGATATGATGTTGCCTTTTATCCATCCAATTCATCATTACCACATGCATTGTATCACTTCCACAGCACTTAGGGCATCCCCAGAAATTAATGGAATTCGATACAAGCTAAGATGATTAATTAGACGAATAAGAAGAGCAATAGAACAATAAATTCTTTTAGTCACTTGAGATTTGAGAATAGGGTATATTCAATGCAGTAAATATCTGACCTACACCTTTTATAATGCATGTTTGTTGTATTTATCCGCAATCTAAACAAGGGACCTAATTAATTGTGTGCTAGCCGATGTTGCAGAAGGTGCAAGGCACTACTCGGGCGTCCTGGGGCGCCTAGTGCCTAGGCGTTTCCTAGGCGATAGAGTAATTCAAGTATATCGTCTTCACTTTTCCTACTAGGTGAATTGTTAGGCTATTATAATTCTAAAAATTAGTAATTACATATGTTAGATGATTAGTTGAGTACATAACTGGAAGAATATAAAAGAAGAGTAACCGAGCAGACAAAAAATACCATTCGACCGAGTTTGACACTAACTCATCTTAGCTGGGGACCAACTCGACGTCTAATCGACCAGCCAACTGAAAGTCGTCTAAGACTGAAATCGCTTCGATCTAGGTGCGCCTAGGCTGATTTTTACAAGCTAACATGTGTATTAGGAAAACATCCTTTAGCATTATGGATGCCCTAATAAACACATACTAAAGATGGAGATTTCGATCTCAATACTTACGGTTTGTTATTTCGTTCATAAAGTTTGAAACTATTTAGTACCTAGTGTAATTTGAATCTTATGGATAAATGATCGAATCAAATAAACTCAAAACACTAGCTAGCACGCACCTATATTAATTAGTACAGATGAGAAGAGTAGATTGTGTGAGTGAGCGTATAGTACGTAGCTGCAGGGTCTGAATCTCCCAACGATCAGTCATGACTTAGCTTCAATAATGTATGGTACAAATCATAATTAAATGTTTTCACTGGTCCGTCGAATCGTGAAATGAAAGTTTGGAGCGTGCATATCTACCTGCAAATTAAAATAAAACTATGGGAATTCTGATCTGAAGTGTTTTTGAAAGCTGGGGAGGAGTGTGTCCTTAGACTACAGGGCAATGGTCTTCAAAGACACTTTTGACTACTATTTAGGGTCATATATCCCACAGTATAACCCATCTATCAAAGCTTCTGATCTTCCTGCATCCCCTGCAGATTCTTAGGTTGGATGGGTCATGGGTAGGGGTCCCATGCAGCAGCTGCGACACACACACACACTCCACTGTAAGTTTTAATAATAGTACGTTTATATTAGGTATTTAGGTAGAGATCGAAAGTTTACTGTCATATGCAATGGTGTTTGATAATATTTTTTATTTCTTTTTTTTTTGAAAGTTACTGGCTCTATTACATTGTAGTATCTGTTCATATACTTTCTCAATCTACTGAAATACAAAGAACCAATAACGCCTCCGCCGAGGCTTGAACTCATAATCTTCCAAATGGAAGTCCAACCCGGATACCATTAGACCACATAGTCCTGGTAATGGTGTTTGATAATATAATTAGCTTATTAGTCAATTTTTGTTTATTTAACTATTATTAGCTGTTTAACTTGTGTTTGATTAATTAATTTTTTATAATAATTTATTATTTCAAAATATTAAAATTTAAAAAGATGTTCACGTAGTTTTGTGAAAAAATCATTTTATATGTAATTAACTATCAGTTAAAAATTAATTTACCAATCATCTAATGCTATCAATTAGTCAAAGCCACTAACCCAATCAACTAATAACTATTTACCAAGCACCCTCATAGTAATTTTTTGCCATTATCACCCGGAAAACCAACTACCCCTAACTAGCTTAGCGCGATGAACTACTCCAAGGTTGCAACTTGCAAGCACCTCAGCTGTGCTGGCATTTCATCAATCCAAGTTTAATACGGAGTATAATATTTCAATTATCATGTCACATGTATAATATTTTTCATTATAATGAGTGTTAGTTGATGGGTTGAGAGACTGGGCATTGTTAGTTGGTCGGAGAAGTCATACTAGTTTTGCATTGACTGGGCATGCTCGGCCGACTTGACGACGGTAGGCTTGAGGTAATCGAACAGGTTAGAAAATGGCGTTTTCCTCTCAATAATAAAGACTTAAATGATGAACAGTTATTTCAATAAATTCTTGTGTAATAATTAGCAACATTTATGAGCAGAGTAGGTGTATGAATACGGAATACCCCATGCAAAGTAATAAAAGTACATTTTTTAATTCCAAAAAAAAAAAAAAAAAAAAAAAAGAAGAAGAAGAAGAAGAAGAAGAAGAAGAAGAAGAAGAAGAAGAAGAAGAGAGGTACATTTTGTGTTCTTGAATTATTGCAATTGTTAAGTTTTTATGTTTTGTGAAATTTGTGAGTAATTGTGTTGACACGGGGCCTACCCTATATTTCCTGTAGGTGCTTGAGCATTCCACTTAATTTCATTTTTTTATGATTTTTACAGACAGAAAAAAATTGAGATGAGTTTTTGGTTAATGGGAGAAGAAAATTTTGGGAGATTTTTTTTTTTTTTTTTTTTTTTTTTTTTTTTTTTTTTTGCGTTTGAGCACATTATTGCCCTAGAGTGGTTGCAACTTGCAAGTTGGCGGTCACACTGAAATTGTTACTATCTTTGTTTTTTGTTTTTTGTTTTTTTTTTTTTTTAATTTTTGGTTGTTGCTATGCAACGACCATCCTCTTCTTCTTCTTCTTCTTCTTCTTCTTTTTCATAAATTTTGTTAATTTTAAATTCAATTTTGTTGTTAAATTTGTAAAAAATTATGCAATATAAATATAATATATACCATATTATTTAAATTGAAATTTTATAATTATAAATTAATTAAAAGTTTGACATGTTTAATTTAAATATAATAAAAATAATATATGTAATTATAATTTTTAGAATGATAATAAATAAAAGAATTAAAATATAGTAAAGTAAAATGGTGGGTTCATAAAAAATAAGAAAAAATTAGAATTAGTGAAAAAAATAATTTTTAAAATTGAGTAGATAGTAAATAATGAGGTGGATGATGGGGCTCAGAAAAAATAAGAAAAAATTAAAATTGAGTATATAAAATGGTTAATAGTTCAAATTCTAAAGCACTCATTTGTGAAGTTTTGCTCGCATGGTAGTTCAATTGGTCATAGAGGTGAAACTTTGGAAGAATGACCAGGGATCGAGTCTCACCAGCGAGCAACCTCTCAAAGTGAGGGGGCTCCTTGTACGCAGTAAGCACCGGTCTAGCCCCTGTGGTTCATATTCAGTTGAGTCACCATGATTTACATCATCGCAAATGCTCTGTCAAGTCGGGGTGTGAGGGGCCTTAGGGTTGGGTTTCAACCAAATAGAATTATTGAGGTTAGCATTTGCAGTGACAAGTGATGGGGTAATAGGGGCGCATAATTGTAAAAAATTTAGGATTAGAAAAAGAGTTGGTGGGCGCAAGCCGCAACACATTGTACTTTGGACTCCCCCTCTATATAAAGCGAGGAAGTTTTCATGGAAATGAAGCTCTTCTATTCTACAAAACTTTTGTGGTCAAAGCAAAAGCAAAAGCAGTGAATGGTCACGGACAACACATTGCTGCTTTCTAGCTAGCTAGCTTTTTCTCCTCTACGCTTCTTAGTAAGTGTAAGTCCCATCTTCTCTCTCTCTCTCTCTCTCTCTCTGATTTCACATTTCTAGCTAGCTTCACGCAGTACATTTACATGGAGGACGCTATGAATTTCAACAACTCTGAGAAATCGATCATGAAATTTGACCATTTCAAAAGCTTCACCATGCTTTTTCGGCTGATCGAGCTCTGTTTCGGCCTGCTTTGGCTCTCCTGGACCTCCACTCGCTTGCCTCTTCTCATTCAAATCTCCTGCGACTATTTGCGTTTAGCCTTTTCGTTTTTCATCAGTCCGCTCTTCATTTTCCTTCTCGGCAACTTCATCGTCCTCACTCTGCTCCTCAAGTCCGGTCGCCTCTCCGGCCAATCTCCTATTACCTGCCACGCCGCCGAGGAGACTAAAATCTACAACTCGCTCATCCAAAACACTCACGACTATTCCATGAAAGTCACCTCTGCAAACTCCGATTCGGTTACGGAACCGCCGGAGATCGTTTACCAGGACAAGCAAACGATTTCCGATACCAGCACTCTCGTCGCTCCAAATCTCGAAGATTCCCGAACGACCGGTTTTGAACAGAGAGTTCCGCGGAAGCGGACTCGATCTGACGAGTTAAACGTAGAGAAATCGGGAGAGGAGAGTTGCGGAAAGCTGCAGCGAACGGTAACGGAGAAATGCCGGAAAGTAACAGATCCAAGCAACGCTCCGACGGACACGGCACTGGATGTTGAAAATCTGAGCAATGAGGAGTTCCAGAGAGCCATAGAGGATTTCATTGCTAAGCAAATTAAGTTTCATCAGGAAGAGAAGTTGGATATTGTTCTTCAATCTTCGTAGGCTCATAGCCAATCTCAGTACCGCCTAAAATTGAAAATAAAGTTAGATTATTATGTACAGTTATTAAACAATTCCACCCTGCAAATTTTGGTGCGCAGAAAATGTAAATCCGTAAATCGATGCAATTAATTTCATTTTGTAGATCACATTCCTGGATATGATTTTGGAATTTTATTTCGAAAATTTAGAAAAAAAAAAATAAAGAGTTCTGTAATGATTTATTGATAAATATTTAAGTTCCTCTTAAAAAAAAACAATTTCACTAAACAGGAAAATGCCACATTGCTACTCGTATAAAATTCTTTTAATAGAATATTATTATTATATCTAAGTTGGTTTAGTCAAATTTTACAACTTAATTGATTATGTTATGAGTAAATCACACAACAATAAGTTGATGGAGAAAAAAATTAATAAAAAAATAAGAAAAATGATCAAATAGACCCTTTCAAGTATAGGCCAAAAGGCAATTAAGTTTTTATAAGCTAGACAAAACTTAAATTAGATATCTTAATTCTTGTAGTTTTACGACCACCGGAGTAATCAATCGACGAGTCAACACTCTTACCTCCGTCCGACCAATCCGACTTCACATGTACTTCTAGTTGGCTAGTTTTCTTCTCTCTGACTGACTCCCACATTCAACCGCTCATCTATCCAACACTTCTCCTTATTCTCGTGGCTGCTCGACTATTTTGGGTGAGATATATATTATTTGCCAAAGACCTTGTGGTCGGGCAGCATAAATGTGGCTCTCCCAAATGGAAGGTTACAAATTCGAACTCCAGTTGGGACATCGACTCTTTGTGCTTCAGTAGGTTGAGAAAGTATGTATTGACAGATACTACATTGTAATAGAGTAACATTGTCAATAGTACTCAATATATATATATATATATATATATATATATATATATATATAGAGTCCAATAATCCATGGTATTCGGAAATGGTATGCATGCATGGCGTGCACGCTGTAATGTGTAATATGAGGAAGCTGGGCCGCTGGCTGGCTGCAAAATGTTAGAATAATTCTTGTCATATGATGGAACTTGATGTATTGAATTGAATGGGAATATATTCATTCTTAATATAATATATAATATAATGTTACGCATTATTATTATTATTATTATTACTATTATTATTATTACTATTATTATTATTATTATTATTATTATTATGTGACAAGGAAAATCTACAACCATTATTATTCGATGGTATGCATCATGTAAAGTCTGTTCATGTATAATAGCTCTGGTTCGATCTAGAAATTATTAATGATAAGAATTGAATTCGTGATTTTAATATACAAAAATCATATTTCACTCAATCAATTACTCTTTCAGAATTATTATTATTATTATTATTATTATTATTATTATTATTATTATTATTTGCATATATGATAGCTGCCTTTTAAAACATGGAAACCTGCTATCAAATCCTGCCTTTCATAGCCGAATACGATTCTCTATTAATTGCGTATTCCTAAAGAAATACCGACTAAAACGCATGGCATATTTATGATAAACAATTATACAGTATCGAATATATACACGTGTATTAAGATTTACTCATGACCCACATTATAGTGCGATTTGTATCAATGCGAAATGATGGATTTTCACAATGTACTAGTTTTAGCATGTATTGTAGATATTATAAATAATAATATTAATTCCTTCAAAAAAAAAAAAATTAAAGAAGAAGTAATGTTTTTCTCCCTTCCCATTCTTTTTTCTTGTGACATGAGTCTTTCATTAAAACTTAATGATCACAGTCAATTTATAGACACTCTATAGTTATAATTCATATAATGAGGAAATTTTATGAGTAAAAAATATTTTTTTTAAAGAAATATATAATACAAGGGTGTGTAAACTGCAATATTACTTCTAAATGTATAGTTGTGGGCAAGGACGCAGGATTAAACCTTGACAGCCGCAGTGTGAGAGTTTCACCCTTTTGTGAGGTGACTTTTTGTGGGCACCAAACACTGATTCTCACACTTAATAAGTCACTTAGTTGCCGTGATTTATTCATACACAATTTTGTCGTATCAGGGTGTGCAAACCTATTTTTTTTTTTTGTACAAAGAATCTCTTTTTACAATATTGTACCTTGTGGTAACGAAAATGGGATGGGGAGAAGTGAAGACAATAATGCTAGGAGTTGTTGCTAAAAAGGGCAAATTATACCGTGCACCAAGGCGCAAAATGCATTGTGCATCATACTTAAAACAATGCTGTTTTGATCCTATATTTTTTTAGAAATTTTGTTTCTACTGTTAAATTCAAAAAAAAAAAAAAAATCTCTGTTTCGAATGTACACAAACTCATAATAGCATACACATAAACTCATAACAAAATACACATAATCTAACATAATACACATAAACTCATAACAGAATACACATAATCTAACATAATACACATAAACTCATAACTGAATACATATAATCTAACATAATACACATAAACTTTTAACATAATACACATAAAATCTGAACAATAAAAACGACATCGTTTTGGTCCGGCGCACAATGCATTGTGCGCCCTGGTGAATGGTATAAGGAGTGGCTAAAAACTGCAATAATGTTCGTGGATCCAACAATTTCCTTCAATCATTATTGTGTGGACCATGGTTCACACAAGTTGTATGGATCATATTTTGTATACTGTAAAATAATGTACATTCAGTACAAAAATAATGTACATTATTTTTGTACTGAGTGTATATTATTTAGTATACTGTATATACAACATAAAAATAATGTACATTTAATATAATAAAAATGTAATTTTTGTTATGGACCACATAACACGGTCCACACAATAATTTGCCAATTTCCTTTGAGTGGGCCGAACGGTATATAGGCCCAACTGTCTCATTATCCTCTTCACTCTTCATATGTCCAGTAAGCCCACTGGGCCGTGCATTTTATCCCAATTAACACGCATATATAATGAGATTGGGCAAATTATAGGGTTATAAAAACTGCATCGTTTGATTAAAAACGCGCGTCTTACTTAAAAAATATTTAGTTTCGATTCCTGACAACAACATTATGTTGTACATAATTTGAACTATATATCTAGAATGAATGAATTAAATATCCTGAGTGAATGAACTAAATATCCAGCATGAATGAAAAAAAAAATCAGTTTCGATTTCCGTCTAAATATCCAGAATGAATGAACTAAATATCCAGAATGAATGAAATAAAAATCCAGAATGAATGAACTAAAAATTCATAATGAATGAACTAAAAATCCAAAATGAATGAACAACATAATTCTATTGAGGGGAATCGAAACTGATTTTTTTTTTTTAAGTGGGACGCGCGTTTTTAGTCAAAACGACGTCGTTTTTGCAACGGTGTGCATGGTGTACACGGTTGCACTGCATAACCACCATTGTATATAATGAGATTGGGCAATTGTTATGCCATAGACCCGGGTCCACCTTGTAAGGTAGACCCAAGTCAAAAACGCGCATCTGGAATAACAGTGTCGTTAATGGCACCGTTTCTCAGCCAATAATTGTTTTTTTTTTTTTAATATAGAGTTAAAAATTTTTGAATATAAAATTTAAAAATTGAGAATATAGAGTTCAAAATTTATGAATATACTAGTTTTTACGCGCATTCCGCGATTGGGATAATGCCCAATGTTTTCTTCTTTTTTTTTTTTTTTTAAAAAAAAAGTACTTTAAAGTATATCAAGGCAAGATTATATTGGAATTGTTCATGCATAGATAATTGAATGTTAAATTTGTGTGTTTAAATATGCAAATCTAAGTTTATAAATGCAAAATAATATAGTCAAGATTAATTATAATTGTCAATAAAATAATTGTATAGGTATAGTTGAGACTAAATACAGGGCATAAGGGAGAACAAATAAAAACTAGGGCATAAAATATTAAATATATTCTAATATTGAAGAGCCAATTGCTGATTGCGAAACAAGGACATTGCGAGATAGTTTCTCACTTCAATTTGTTGTGTGATTTGAATACTCTTTTTGTCAATAATCTAAATTAAAGAAATGCATATGTATTATTTTTTGTTGTAGCTACTAAATTATTATTTAATTAATTTACTAAGAGTAAAATAGAGTACTAATTATGCCAACTTTGATTGGGATGAGGTCCGAACCTAAGACCTTTCTTATTGAAATCAATGAGTAAGTTAACGGTGAACTAACAGAAATTAACGGAAAAGATAATATTTAACGGAAAAGTTAACAGTTAGAAAAAAAACTCTCTTGGGCTTTTATTAGTATAATAATAGATATATATTTTTAATTTTTTCATGGTATTAATAAAATAATTGATAATAATTATATAGCATTATTTTGTATTATAACTTTTATATTTAATTAAAAAAATAGTGCACAAAAAAAATAATAGACAATGTAGTGAATATAATCAATTAATGAATTTGAATGTAAAGAGTTTTTACATTGGAGAAAAATAAATATAATATGACTAATAAAATTATTTAATTAACTTATTGATAATTAATAATTTTTTTTTAATAAAGACATTTTAGGGACAATGTAGTGAATACAATCAATTGATGAATTTAAATGTAAAGAATTTTTATATTGAAAAAAATAAAGATAATACAACTAATGAAATTATTTCTCTTATTTAATTTATTGATAATGAATAATTTATTTATTTTTGAATAAAGACATTGTAGACACATAATTCTAAATTAAAGAAATGCATATGTATTATTTTTTGTTGTAACTACTAAATTATTATTTAATTTAATAAGAGTAAAATAGAGTACTAATTATGCCAACTTTAATTGGGATGAGGTTCGAACGTAAGACTTTTTTTTTTTTTATTGAAATCAATGAGTAAGTTAACGGTGAACTAACAGAAATTAACGGAAAAGATAATATTTAACGGAAAATCATATTCATTAAGGATAAATTAGGAAATCTAAAGAAAAAATTAAAATCTGATCAATCTGAGCCATTCATTTGATTAAAAATTTTGACCGTCATTTTTTCTACCCATTATAGGCCTAACTCTCTTGGGCTCTTATTAGTATATATATATATATATATATATATATATATATATATATAGTAGAAATTCAAAAATTGTGTTATAAAGTTGATATAATTATGAATATAGAATTCAAAATTTGTGAATATTGAGTTTTGTAATTTTGTATATTGAGATCTAAAATTGTAAATATTCAGTTCTAAAATTGTGAATATAGAGTTCAAAAATTGTGAATATAAAGTTCTACAATTGTGAATATTGAGTTATGTAATTTTGTATATTGAGATTTAAAATTGCGAATATAGAGTTCAAAAATTGTGAATAGAGTAAATACCCAAAATGGTCCCTCGACTATAGCTAAATTCACAATTTGGTCCTCGACATTTAATTTCAACCAAATTGAAAGTAGAAAAACGAATTTTGAAGAGAAACGGTAAGGAATGAAGCAAATTTTTTTAAATTCAGACGCCGTTGTTTTTAAGCGAAACGACGTCGTTTTGGACCCAGGTCCACATTGCAAGGTGGACCCGGGTCCACAGCATAATTTGCCGGGATTGGGAGTATATATTTTGTTAATATAATTAATTAATTTTAACTCACAAAAAAATGATAAAAACTCTCTGTAGGCCGAATTTAATTTGAAAATGTTACTATTCCAAATGGGTGATCACATGATCAAATCTTGGTAGTAAGGACATTAATTTTTTGAACTGGAAAAGATTAAAAAAGTATAGAACATATATTATTTGGGAGAAGTGTCAAATAGGCCCATGTACTATTGTCAAGTGCTCAATTTCCACCATGAACTAAATTAAAGGCTAATTAGCCACACATACTTACTAAATTTGTTCAATTAGCTTTTTTTGCAGGTAATTGACTTTTTTTCGCAGGTTACCAATCAATTATTAAAAAAAATAATTTCAAAATAATTTAAAAATTATTATATATATATATATATATATATATAAAAGAATACAGCCGGTGGCTGCCATTTCAAAGACAGCCCCAGCCACGGCTGTCTTTGAAATGGCAGCCACCGGTTGTCCGGCGAGAACAGCCGGTGACTGTATTTTTTTTTTTTATTTTAATTTTATTTATTTATTTATTTTAATAAATAAATAGGTAACCCGTTATTAACCTGTAAAAAAAGCCAATTGAACAAATTTAACTCGTAGATGGACCTATTTGACACTTAATTTAGTTCGTGGTGGAAATTGAGCACTTCGCAGTAGTAGATGTGCCAATTTGACACTTGTGCCTATATTATTTTGTAAAAAAATTATGAGTTTTTAAAAAATAAAATAAAATGAGTCGTGGTTTGTCACTTTTCAAATTGGGTCCGGTCTGATCACAAGTTTTACAAGTTATAGTACATTAGGAATTCAAGGTAATTGCAAATTATGTTGTGCAATCTTGTGTACCATGCTATTGCTAGGGGTGACCGTCATTCCGGTTCCGGTTCAGAACCGACGATTTCGGTTGGAACCGCCGGTTCTAACCGGATTTATTTATAAAAAAAATAAAAATAAAAAACATAATAATTTTTAATTTTTTCCGGTTTGGAATCGGAACCGTCGGTTCTGGTTCCTTTTCATCTCGAACTTTAACCGGAACCAGAACCGTACAGACAGTTCGGTTCCGGTTCAACAGTGCACGGTTCGGTTCGAACCGAACCGTGGTCACCGCTAGATATTGCAAAACGACGATGTTCCAAATTTTTTTTTTAAAAAAAAAGAATTTTTTTTTCATTGCCATTTAGAAATTATGTCTTCGCATTCAAACATTCCATTCTCTCTTCGCAAATTACAGAACTATATGTTCATAACTGGAACCGTGTGCACCTTGCATGGTGCACATCATAACGTTCCCA
The DNA here is from genome assembly GCF_001879475.1 of Ipomoea nil. Classification (NCBI taxonomy): domain Eukaryota; kingdom Viridiplantae; phylum Streptophyta; class Magnoliopsida; order Solanales; family Convolvulaceae; genus Ipomoea; species Ipomoea nil. The sequence goes on along the minus strand of NW_017619625.1, from coordinate 465,450 downwards.
AGGTAACCACAATGTTTTTTTTTTTTTTTTGGTTGTCCAAAGGTATCCTCCAACCGGTAGCCAAAAGACTAATCCTCTGTCCCAACGTCAGCAAACAAAGTGGTAGGGGACTAGCCAAATGGTTTGCTCCATTCACATGGGTGGAGATTGAACCCTAACCTCATGCTTAAGCGACAAGGTGTTGAACCACCATGTCAACCATGTTGATTTGGTAATCACAATGTTAATTTCAAGTTCGACTTCCTATGAGAAATATACTATTTAATAACCTTCTTGGTTCGAGTCAGAAAGCTAAGGAAAACCCAGACTAGTAAACAGACTTTATTTAGTATGTACCTTTGAATAAGAGCTGCGAGTTGAGTGCTCCCACGACATCTCATCTACATTGCTTAACGATTCATTTGAAATTTATCATAATATTTTAAAAATTTCTATGATATCTTATAACATTTTATAATATGTTAGTGACGTCCAAAAAAAAAAAAAAACAAACAAAATAGCAATTACAATACAATAATGTAATTTACAGTATAAATGTTTGTGTATAATTTTCTAAAATAATTATTATAAAGCTTAAATCTTTTACCTTTCCTCTTCCAGTTATTTGGGAAGAATATTGTGGCATATTATTCTCTATATTTGAATTCGTAATCACAATCATTAAATATTTATCAAGCACATCAAACACAATTAATGGCTGTACTGTAAGTAGTTTTTCTAACCACTTTAAAGTTTGTCCTTATCCAAAGCCCCAACTACTCTCTTTTTGAGTCTCCCCCTTTGGTTAAAAATATCTTATTAATGAAATAAATTTTAATTTTTAATAATATAAGTATGAGATTCTACATAAAAAAGTTTCAAATTTGATTTTAATTTTGTGTATATAAAAATAGATTTTATTATTAATTTGGTTCTTCTCTGCTAATAAAATTTATTATCAACTATATAAAAGATCAGAATTTCATCTTTTGAAGCTAAGGTATTAATAATGTAAGTTAATAATATGAATAATTAATAAAAGGGGAGTAGGATGAAATGATTGGAAAGGAAATTATGGAGCTAAATATTGTATGTCGTGTTCAAGTTCAGTATAATTAAGGTAGATAAATGTCTTGTCATTATAATTATAAGAAATTTATGCCAACAGGGTATAGTATATGTGCAATAGACACAACAGTATAGTATATGTGCAATAGACACAACAGTCTTTCATGCGTATTGTTTAATAACTCACATCCACTCTTTCACTAGATGCAATGACCCCTAGTAGGTGCAACGGATTTGACACTCTAAGCATGAGTGTTTCGACTAATCACCATGTAAAGATATAATGCGATGGGTCAGTCTCAAGCCTAATATTCCAGTTAACTCGTCACTTCTATAAATAAAATCAAATGCTATTATCAAAAAGTGGGTTGTGTATTCAAATTTCATAATGTAACAAGGGACTAAGTAGTGTGATGATATCGAATCCGTCCAAACAGATAACATGGTGGTGATGATCCAAGCTAAAAGTCCCACAGTGCATATGGAAGGGAATTAATTGGCCTTTCATATTAACATGTCATATTAAAGCGTCACAAATCACAATCAATTAATACATTGAGATTTGGCTAATTAAGCATATATCCAAAACGTACAAGTCAAGAAATGCCTATCCATTTCTATGGATAAACCATCCTGTTCCGATATAACTGATATGATTACTTTACTGATTGACAAGACACTCTGATTTATGATATTTTATTTTTATTTTTATTTTATAAAGAAGGATTGGCGGGCCAAACTTGATTAGAATTTCGTAAAGATGGAATAATATATTCATTGAAAGATGTTTTGTATCTTTTTAATTTATTGTATTAAATTGAAATAGTTCTCCTTATACAAAGCCACTCACAATTAATCTAGCTAGCTTCCATCTTCTTCTTTTTTTTTTGAAAACCAACATCAAAAGCGATATATTAAACCATATCAGAAAGAAAATGAGTGAGAATAACCTCCCAACTTGAGAGCCAACTCTTTAGTTAAAGAATGACAGCTTAATTCGCTGATTTAAGAATGTATAGAAAAACGCAACGCGGAATAGCACTAACAATCACTTTACAATCATGAATAATATATCCTAGATGAGTTATATCCTCCTATCTAGGAATAATCGCTTTAATTAGCTTCCATCATCTTTATTGTGATGGTTCTTTATCATGGATTATATAAAGATAATTTAAACCAAAGCTCAACTACCTCTCAATATATTAAGTAATGGAAAGGTGAAAATTAAACATTATTAATATTTTCTACCAATTCAATTAAAGATAAATGTTTTAGATGCTTGGCCATACATATTTCCTAGTTAGGGTGGTGTAAACTAAGACAATTTACATGCCATCATACTAAATTGAATGATATGCTTCATTTCAACTAATAATAAAACTATACATTTATTAATTTATATATTTATTATGTTTAACAAATCATAAATTCAAATAACTTCTCGATTAAATATATCTTATTATGATCTATGTAATTTTTCTTAGATAAAAATAAATCAAAATTTTAAACTTTTAGAGTTTCAATCATATACATATCTTCAAATTATTACAAGATATTAGTGTGTAACATATTGGACATTATGATAAGATGGTGTGATTAAAATATATAGAGAACATAATCATGTGAGTTACGAAATATAATTAAGGATAATGCATGCATATGGATCGGAGAGAAAAGGAAAGTAACATCATGTCTAAGCTAGCAGTCTAAAGTCTAAAAAGAAGACGATGAGCACCCATCAAAAATTTATATTTTTAATACATCATAAAACAATTAAAACAAAGTGATATAAAGCTTGAATTTATTTAATAAGAGGTTATATCACACACTTATCATTACACAAAAAGATATCATAAACCAGTTTAGCTAGGTTGCTCAAACCTAACCGATTCAAACTAACAAGGCCAATAAGGCACTCCTACCGAGAGTCAAAATTAAAACTTTGTTGTTATCAAGCAAAAAAATCTGACTAATTTAGTTGTGCTTGTTCCCAAAGTGAACTTCTTTATTTCTTATATACTTGTGTATCAACTAGCATCATATTTCGATAATAGGATATCGGAGTTGACGCTCCATGTTAGACCTCGCATATAACAACTACTAATTCGCATATTTAGGGTCTCTTTGGAAATATGAAAAATATTTTTTAAAAAAATAATTATTTTTATAAAATGATTAATTTTCTCGGAAACATTGTTGTTTTTTAATATTTGGCTGAAAGTTATGAAATAATTTTTTTATTAGATTCATTTTTAAAAACATGAACATAAATTTATTACAAAATTATTTTTCATAAAATATTAATTATTCTAATGATAATATTAATTATTATTATTCATATTGAAATAAAATTATAAATTAAAATTTATAATATTTATCAAGATTAATTATTATAATAAAAAGAGGTATATAAATAATTTTTTAAACTTGTAACTTGTAATTTTTTTTAATAAAAGTCAATCATATTACTCCTTAACCAGAATAAAATTTGTGTTGGTTGTATTTTTATGTGTTATTTATGTTATACCTATACTTTTTTTTCAGCTTTACATTTCATATTTTTCTTTTGACATTTTTTTAACATTAGTTTTTAATTGAAATAAAAAATTTGTTAATGATTAAATGACAATAAGTGCATTTCTTCAATTTGGTGCTTTTTGTAATGTACATTTATACTTTTAAAAAAAAAAAAAAAATCAATACTACCCTTAATATTTTACCTTTTGTCAAATTTACTCATACTATGTAAAGTATAAATACATAACTTTTAATTATTTTAACTTCTTTTTAATTAAAAACTCACTTTAAAAAAGTTTGTCTTTCATTCTTATCTTACTAATTTACTTGATCTAGAATATACGCATTATTGTCAACAAAAATTCTTATTTTATTTATTATGATATCAATCTTAAAATTCTAATTAAAACAAACAAAAAAAAAAACAATATTTTGCATTTGCAGCAACAACAACAAAAAAAAGGTTATACCTTTTTTTTTTTTTTTTTTTTTTTTCACTGCAAGTTAATCTATCCATAATATCTACTCAACGGGATTAAGAGTCAAATCTATGACCATTCATTTGAAATGTTAAGGTAATGCTATCAAACCACAAGGTACTTAGCAACCTTTTAAAAACAAGCATAAATAGCCAATATCACATGCACTGAGACTTGAACCCACCTCTCCTATGAGGAAATAACTTGGTGTCATTGAACATTTTTTAATCATACACTGTGTGCATGTATTTATAATTAGTATTGATGGTTTTTGGGTTTTCGGGCCCAAGGAGGTCCAACACAACCTTAAGCTGGAGGATACACCTTTCCCAAAAGGGTTTGAGTCTTAGTAAAATATGATGCTTAGTAGTACTTGTCTATTCCCTCTCTGGGTTCTTGAATCTGCCTCATACAAGGGTGGAGGAGCCCTCTTTATAGTGGCTCCTCCTCTACTGACTTAAAGGCTTATGATGGCCGACTTAAAGATTACATTCAATGCGCCGAGCCGTTGGGCGACGTTACGGATTCTGCCAACGGCTCTCTTTGGCTAGTAACTGGCGGACCGAGCCCGGCCTTTAATGCCTCAACGGCTCCTTGTCTTAACTGCGTTGAAGGCTCCCTCAACGGCTCTCTGGACCGAGTCCTCTCCTAGGTCGGGCCTGGGCCGACTCCTCGTCCCCGTTTGGTATTGGGCCGTCCTTCCGGTCTCTGAACTGGGCCTCCCTCTTTGGACCTGGGCCGAGTCCTGGACTCGGCCCATGCATTCTTTCTGGGCCTCTTTTCTTGGGCCGGGGTTCTCACCCCATCAACTAGTCCCTCACTTTTCCATACCCGGTCCACCAACCTGGGTTTGGAAAAGTAGTAACCATCTCCTGCTCACCGAATCCGTGCCTTGAATGACTCAGGATCGGCCCAGATTATTCGCTATCTCCCGGATCTCGCGGGACCGTTCTGATCTCCTCGGCCTGGCCTGACACCTATAAATGACCTTGGCCGTTCTTTTCTTAACTTACTATTTCCTTATGGGTCGCTCACCACTGAAAGGGAAGCAGATTGATTTTGGGTCGCCCCGGCGCCCTTTGCCTTTGAAACGGACTCGGCCTGAGAGGGAGCCTAAAAGGAAGGCTCCCCGTCCGACTCCACAGAGATCACCTGCTGGCGCTGCCTCTATGGCTCTTCATCCGCCGACTCCTGCTCGTCGTGAAGTCGCTCCGACTTCTCGCCATTCTCCCCCTCCGGGGTCTGCTCGAGTAACTTCCCCAGGCGGGACCGTTGTTGACGTGCCTGTCCCAGAGCAGCTGACCTTTCGTATGACCTTTTCTATTCCTCTGGATGACTTGGACGGTCCGGTTACCGGGCTAATGAACGAGGAAGACTTCGCTCGTTATCAGGAGATGTACCCGGACGATGAAGAGCTGGTTGTGCCGCCACTCCTGCCAGCGTTCTGGGACTCGCTTTGCCCACCCTCTCCTGGGCCATCGGAAGGGTTCTTTGGAAGCGGCTCCTCCTCGCCGAGTGAGTGATCTTTGTGAACTGGGGTCGGCCAGATTCTCTAGAGGGGTAGTTCTGTTAGGAGCACTCGCTTACTCTGTAATAAGCTCCTTGTAACCTGCACCTTCTTTATTTTATAATAAAATATTTTCGGCCTTCAGTTTTCATCTTTTTCAGTATATTTAGTGCACTCGTCCGTCTCAATTGTCGAGGAGTCGGCTGCGATGTCGAGTCCTCCTTCCGCTTGACACCTGTAAATCTCGCTTCCCAGGGCGAGCCAGGCTTTTTTCAGTTTAGCGTGCGAATCTCACCCTTCCCGAGCTAATTGGATGGGATTAATCTCTGACAGAGATTCACGCTGCCCATCCAATCCGGCTCAGTTATGTCAGTTACGATTCCCTCCGTGATTTGCGCCTCGGTCGTTGCTCTCTCGAGGCTCTATATAAGGGCTTTTGGTAGCTCTGTGCTTTCTCACCATTTTACACCTCAAAAACCTCAAGCTATGAGTTTCAGGGACGGTGATCGTCGTTGGTCCATCCGTAATAAGGAGCATGCCCGGCAGGAGGAGCTCCGGCGGAAGAGGGCGGCTAGCGGAGGGTACCTGGTGGGCGACTCCGCTTCTGATCCCATCGTGATGCCTCCTGACATGCTTGATCCGATGGTCGTGGAACCGGAGGAGGACGAGATGGTGCCCATGGTAGAAGATCCAGAGCCAGAGGGGGACCTAGACTGGGAGGCTCCTCCGCTTTTTGGCGTGGCCATGTCGCCGAGTGCTCTGGAGAGGCCCCTGCAGATGGTCGTAGATGGGAAGCCTGCTGTGTATCTGGATGAACTGCCCGAGCCCGAGCCTGAGCCGAGTCCGTTGCCTTTCCGCCCCCACTACTGTTTGGAGGGTCCGGAGCCGGTGCGTCACGCGGAGGAGGAGGAAGTTAAGCCCTAGGCCTGTCTTTTCTGTGTAATGCCTATAGCCGAGTCCTCGGCCTTGTACCCCTGTCTTTATGGAATAAAATCTCGTTTTTACTTTTCGGTCCCCGGTTTTTGCGTGTTCCTTTGGCCGGCTCTTGGTCGTTATGACCGACTTGTAAACTCTGTCCGACTAAGTCCCGTGGGTGGGGGACTCGGCAAATTTTGTCGGCCGATCTTGCAACCTGAAGCTCGTCCGGGCCTCTTTATTTGGCCGGACCCGGCCGGGTCACTTCTAGAAACTTCCAGCGAGATCTGGATGGGCCCCCATAGTCTTTGCCTTGATGGGCCTTTGGTCTGGCAGGCCGGGTCATCGTCACTCAGCCTTGGCCTAGGGTAGACGCGCCGCTTGCAGGCTAGCCCTAGGCCTGAACCGTCGTTCCGCCCATCGAGGCATTAAATGCGGCGTCCCTTCGACGTCTTGTCGCCTCCGATTCCTCCACTACGGAGGCGCCGCGTGGCAGCCTCTTGGACTTCCTTCTCCCTTTAAAAGGCCTTTTCCTTCTATTCTTCTTCTTCAATTCTCCCACCAAGCTTCTGCTCTCTCATCGTCTTCTCAGCCTCAACTCCAATCTGTAAGTAATGCCTTCCTCTTCTCATTCTTCTTCTTCCTCCCGTCGGCCGTCTTTTGACAATCCGGCGGGGACCTCTCCATCATCCTCTTCTTCTTCTTCCGTCGTCCGCCGCCTGGAAATGCCGGCGGACTTCCAGGCGGTGTCTTCTTCTTCCCTCTTAGCCCCTTCTTCTTCTAGGGCGGCCACTCTGATGAGCCCAGCCCCGTTAACTACGGTGGCGGCTTTGCCGGGCGGCGTTGCACGGCCGCGAGGCAAGTTTGACTCGGTTGTCCGGCCATCCGGTCTTCCATCGTCGGCCACAGCGGCGGACCTGGATATGGCCCGCTTTCTGCTTGGCCCTTCGGCCATGGTCGTCGCGGCGGAGGGTCGGCCTATCCACGACCCGCCGGAGGGTTTTGTGGGTATCCATTTGCACTCGGTTGCATTCGGCTTCCGAGTGCCCCCACACCCATTTCTTTCGCTTCTCTTTCGGCATTATAACTTGGTCCCGGGCCAGTTAGTGCCTAACTCTCACCGACTCCTGACCAGCTTCATCAATCTCTGCCATTGGTGGAAGTGCGAGCCAGATTTGGACCTATTCCGGTACCTCTTTACCGTGAACAAGGTCGGCTCTCACTCGCCCGGCTTTATCCAAGTCGCCGCCCGTTCGGGGCGACAACTTTTCGAGGGGTTGTCCGACTCGATAAAAGAGTGGAAGCCCCTTTATTTCTTCGTCCGACCTCGTTCCTCTTCCTTCACCTTTCCGACCCTTTGGCCGGCGACTCTCTTCAAGCCCTGCTCTCGGCGCGCCGTCTTTACGGAGGATGCTGTCATGGGCGGCGACTTCTTGAAGGGCTTCAGGCCGTACTCCGTTAAGTACTGGTCTCGAGTCCGGGCCATGGCCAAGCATGGCCTTCTGCCGGAGGGCGCCGCCACCATAGGTAGCGTCTCTTTCCTCTTCCTTCTCGTCTTGCTTTTTGTTTTCTACGGGAACACTCACAAGTGAGTGTATTTCTTTTACAGGTCCGTACGACTCCGATACCTCCAGCTCCGGCGAAGCAATCGCACCGACTCCTGAGATGGCAAATAGAGCGGAAAAGATGAGGCGTCGCCTGACGCAACGCTCCACGGGTACGGCCGCTGCGTCCTCTTCTCAGCCATCGCCGGCGGTCCGGCCGACTCCTCCGTCTTCCCACAACGTGGTCGACCTCACACCTTCGCCCGTGGTATCGCCCAGTCGGCAGCCGCCTCCTCCCTCTACTGAGAGTCCGAGTTCTAAGCGGCCTGCTGAGCCTACGGAGGGGCCGGCTCCAAAGAGGATCAGGCTGTGCCACGAGGTGGACGAGGACGCCCAAATCTGGATGGGCAACACCTCCGTTCGCAAGTGGTGCAAGGATGTTCTTTTGCCAAAGGATGTGGAGTCGACCCGTGCTCTTGGCGACGGGTTCATCATCGAGGCTTTGCTCCGGCAGTCGTATCGCGTAAGTGTTACTCATTCGGCCTTTCCCTCTGTTTACTCTCTTTTTTTTTTTTTTTTTTTTCTTTTCTGTTCGACTGACGGCTGGGTGTGCAGGACCTCGCCCTCCAGATGGAACTGGGCAATCGGTTCCAGGGCTTTAGGAACGATATGCGGGCCATGACCGCCAAGCAGCGCCAGACAGAGGAAGCTCTTCTGGAAGAGCAGGCGAAGCAACTCAAGATGGTGGAGGTGCACAACGCCGAGCTGCTGAGGGTCACCCGTCAATGGGAGGAGGAGAAGGGCAAAGTGGCCACGATCGCCGCGACTTCCGTCGCAGATTATAAGAAGTCGGCGGCCTTCGAGGCGGATGTGCAGGCGGCGGTGGCAGCTCGAAGGAGAGAGGTGGCCAAGGAGTGGCTGGCGACCCCGGAGGGCGATGATTTCCTCCTCGACCTGGGCGAGCGAGATTACCGCCTCGGCTTCCGCGAGGCGCAGATGGAGATTCACGCCACCTTGTTGGCCCGCGACCCTTCGTTCACTCCCGAGAGCTGGGGCCTCAAGCCGGTGCTGGACGCTGATGGGCCGATTGCGCCTACTGACCCGGCGACTCTTCCTGCGGCGACGCCTCCAGAGCTTGCCGAGTCCCTTCCTCAGGCGGAGGACCCTTCCTCTGTTCCCCTTGCTGGACCATCGGCGGGGGCGCAAGTTGAAGGGGTCGCCGTCGATACCCCCTCCACTGTAGACTAGGGTCTTTTTAGAATAGACCCTCTTTTTGTAAGGGCTGGCCTCCTTATCGGCCGTATTTTAATAAAGAAACAGTTTTTTCATCTCTTTTCACGGAATTTGTCCTTGGGCTCTTTTAATATTGGCATTCTTCTAAGGCTTTGAACTTTACTTTTTCCTCGCCGAGCTCCTCAGTCAAGGCGACTCTTTCATGCTTCCTCCGAGAAACGACTAAGGGCCTGGGCTCTTGTCTCCCAGCTCTTTCTCGCCGAGTCCCTCAGTCGAGGCGACTCCTTTCCGCTTTTTCTCTTGGAAACGACTAAGGGTCTGGCCCCTTGCTTCCTATCTTTCTCTCGCCGAGTCCCTCAGTCGAGGCGACTCCTTTAGGCTTTTCCTGTTCTCAGAAACGGTTTAGGGTCAGTGCCCCGTTGTTTCTATATATACTTGCCGAGTCTCTCAGTCGAGGCGACTCCTTTTGGCTTTTTCACGGAAACGTCTAAGGGTCTGGGCCCTTGTTTCCTATCTTTCTCTCGCCGAGTCCCTCAGTCGAGGCGACTCCTTTAGGCTTTTTCTGTTCTCAGAAACGGTTTAGGGTTAGTGCCCCGTTGTTTCTATACATACTTGCCGAGTCTCTCAGTCGAGGCGACTCCTTTTGGCTTTTTCACGGAAACGTCTAAGGGTCTGGGCCCTTGTTTCCTATCTTTCTCTCGCCGAGTCCCTCAGTCGAGGCGACTCCTTTAGGCTTTTTCTGTTCTCAGAAACGGTTTAGGGTCAGTGCCCCGTTGTTTCTATATATACTTGCTGAGTCTCTCAGTCGAGGCGACTCCTTTTGGCTTTTTCACGGAAACGTCTAAGGGTCTGGGCCCTTGTTTCCTATCTTTCTCTCGCCGAGTCCCTCAGTCGAGGCGACTCCTTTAGGCTTTTTCTGTTCTCAGAAACGGTTTAGGGTCAGTGCCCCGTTGTTTCTATATATACTTGCCGAGTCTCTCAGTCGAGGCGACTCCTTTTGGCTTTTTCACGGAAACGTCTAAGGGTCTGGGCCCTTGTTTCCTATCTTTCTCTCGCCGAGTCCCTCAGTCGAGGCGACTCCTTTAGGCTTTTTCTGTTCTCAGAAACGGTTTAGGGTCAGTGCCCCGTTGTTTCTATATATACTTGCCGAGTCTCTGGGGACGATTGGCTGCAACCCACGCACTTTTATTCGGATTTCTTGGAATCTTCGATCTCATACATGACTTGTCATTGGCTACTGATAAAATCTTTTCAGATGCGTAGCATTCCATATTCGATCTATAAGCTTGCCTTCCATGGTCTCTAACTTGTAAGTTCCGGCCTGAACTACGGTCGCGATGCGGTACGGTCCTTCCCACTTGACCGCGAGCTTGCCTCCTTCGGTGGGCTGGCTGGCTTGTCGATCCCGCAGCACTAGGTCGCCAACCTGGAAGGTTCGCGGGCGAGTTCTGCGGTCGCGGTATCTTTTCACTGCCTGCTGGTACTCAGCCATTCGCGCACTCGCGGCTTCCCTTCTTTCTTCTAGAAAATTTTTCTCAATCTGCAGGCTCTCCTCATTTGTTGCGTCCGAGTAGGTGCGAACCCGGTGGGTGGGTTCGACCACTTCGACGGGAACCTTGGCCTCAAAGCCGTATGCGAGCGAGAACGGACTCTCTCCCGTCGCTCGCCGCTGGGTAGTGCGATAGGCCCAAAGGACTCGATCAAGCTCGTCCGCCCAGTTTCCTCGGACGTCTTCGAGTTTCTTCCGGATCCCATTGACCAGGGTTCGGTTCACATTCTCCACCTGTCCATTTGCCTGGGGGTAGGCCACCGATACCTTGGTATGCTTGATACCGTGTCGGCGGTAGAATTCGGCGAACGCCTGGCAATCAAACTGTCGCCCGTTATCGCTGACGATGTGCTCGGGCAAACCGTAGCGACAGATCACCTTTTTCTACAGAAAACGTCGACACTGGTACTCGGTGATGGTAGCCAGGGGTTCCGCCTCGACCCACTTGGTGAAGTAATCGATGGCCACGACGCAAAACTTCAATCCTCCCGGGGCGACGGGTAATGGTCCCAACAGGTCTATTCCCCATTTGGCGAAGGGAATGGCAGTGGTGACCGGTGTATAGAAGGTGGCTGGCCGAGTGTCTTTCCTGGCGAATGCCTGACAAACGCCACATTTGGACATCCGTTCAACACAATCTCGCATCATGGTTGGCCAGTAATACCCTTGAACGACTAATTTTCGGGCGAGCGTGTGAGCGCCCTGGTGCGCAGCGCAAATGCCTCTGTGGGCTTCATCCATTACCTTCTCGGCCTCAGGCTTAAGTAGGCATTTCAACAAGGGTCCTCCGAACGACTGTTTATATAGGTCTCCGTCTACGATCCGAAAAGAGGGAGCTTTCCGCCGAACCCTTGCGGCGACTGATGGGTCAGCTGGCAACTCGCATGTTTCCTTGAATCGCCGGATGTCATCTATCCAGAACATCTCCGGGTTTTTCTCTCGATCCCACCCTTCGATGCTTACTTGCTGGACATCTAGCGGCGCCTCTTCGACACTCGGCCGACTTAGCTCCTCCTTCTGGCAAATCTTCATTAAGCGGTCCGGCACCCCTTCCAGGGCGATTTTAGACAAGATGTCGGCCTCTACGTTGTCCGCCCGGGATATGTATTCTATTTCATAAGCTTCGAACCCCTTCAACATCTTGGTGGCACATTCTTTGTACAACGCCATCCTCGCGTTCTTAGCTTCGCACGTACCCGAGATCTGCCCGACCACTAGTCGGGAGTCGGTTTTGACTCGTAGCCGTTCGATTCCTAGACCCTTGGCGAGTCGGAGGCCGTTCAATACTGCTTCGTACTCGGCCTCGTTATTTGATACAGAGAACAGGTACCTTAGGGCGTAATACAGCCGAAATCCCTCCGGGGTGATGAGCACAACGCCGCCTCCGCAGTGCTGTCGACTTGATGCTCCGTCCGCATGCATCTCCCACCACTCGCCCGGGGTGCTTTCCGAGGCACTTTCCTTCTCCTCCTCGCTCGCCGTGCACTCGACCAGGAAGTCGGCCAAAGCTTGGCCTTTGATGGAGGGCCTGGGTTGGTACTCGATCCCGTATTGAGTCAGCTCGACGGCCCACTTCACTAGCCGGCCGGAAGACAAGGGGTTCCGTAGTACACTCCCGAGTGGTTGATCCGTCAGGACCCGGACGGTATGGGCTTGGAAATAAGGCGCCAACTTGCGAACGGTGACCACCAAGGCATACACGATCTTTTCCAGGGCAGTGTACCGTGTCTCGGCAGCTTTCAGTGAGCGACTTACATAGTAAACCGGGTGCTAGACTCGGTCCTCCTCTCGAACCAAACACCGAACTTACCGCTTTGGCCGAGGCGGCGAGGTACAACAGTAAGGGCTCGCCCTCCTGGGGGGTAGACAGTACTGGGGGAGTCGACAGATATCGTTTTAATTCCTCGAACGATCTGTTGGCATTCGGCAGTCCAAGCGAATCCCTCTTTCTTCTTCATGGCTTCGAAGAAAGGCACAGTCTTATCCGCCGATTTGCTCAGAAAACGGCTGAGAGCGGCCAGTCGTCCGGTCAAGCGTTGTAGGTCCTTGATAGTAGTAGGAGGCTGCATGTCGAGGATGGCTTGTACTTTCTCTGGGTTAGGCTCAATGCCTCGTTTGGTGACCATGTAGCCCAAGAACTTACCGCCCTGGACGGCGAACGCACACTTCTTGGGGTTCAGTCGGAGGTTATACTTTATCATTACTTTAAAGGCAGTCGGCTAAATCCTCCGCGTGCTTGTCCTCCTCTCGACTCTTGACGAGCATGTCGTCGACGTACGCGGCCATCGACTTTCCTAGCAGGTGGTGGAATAACCGGGCGACCATTCGGGTGTACGTAGCCCCGGCATTTTTGAGTCCGAATGGCATGACTTGATAGCAATACACTCCGTCCGGAGTTAGGAAGGCGGTCTTCTCCTCGTCTGCCGGGTGCATGAATATTTGATGGTACCCTCTGAAGGCATCCATAAAACTGAGCAACGCCGACCCGGCCGTCTCGTCGACTAGCTGGTCGATTCGGGGCAGAGGAAACGGATCCTTTGGGCACGCTTTGTTAAGATCTGTGTAGTCTACACACATTCGCCACGTCGGGGGCTTGGGCACAAGGACCACGTTAGCCAACCATTCCGGGTACTTGACCTCACGGACGTGTCCGGCTGCTAACAGCGTGCTGACTTCTTTCTTCACAAACTCCCTCTGATCGTTGGCCAAGTATCGTTTCTTTTGCACGACCGGCCGGTGCTCCGGGTCTACGGCGAGTCGATGCGATATGACCGATCGATCTACGCCGGGCATATCTTCTGGGCCCCAGGCGAAGACCAGCCGGTGCTCTTGGAGTACTCTCGTGATTTCCCCCTTTAACTTCTCCGAAAGGCCGACTTCCGATTCTCACTCGCCTGCTTGGCTGCGCTGGGTCCACTTCAACTTCCTCTAGCTCGACGGCCGGCTCCGGGCGTGGTATCACTGTTTTCTTAGGGGGCCTCTCGGTGATCTCATGGACCTGCATCCCACGCTTGCCCATACCTCTACATGCCTGCAGATAGCAGTCGCGGGCGACCTTGCGGTCACAACGCACCGTTCCTATTCCGTTCGGCGTGCGGAATTTCAGGCACAAATGTTCGATTGAGATCAGAGCCCCGAGGTCTTCCAAACCCGGGCGGCCGAGTATGTCGTTGTGTGAGCAGGCTAGATCGACCACGATGAACTTCATGCTCAACTGCTGCGCGTTCGGATAGCTGCCGATTTCCACAGGAAGAGTGATGGACCCTTCCGCCTCCACCGAGTCCCCGGTGAAACCGGCGAGAGGGGTGTTCACGGGCCTGAGCTGTTCTCGGGTCAGCCCCATCTTGGTAAAGGTCTCCAGGTACAGTACGTTGACGCTGCTCCCGGTGTCGACCAGGATTCGGCGAACGACCACACCGTTGATGTCCATGGCGATGACCAACGTGTCTCGATGCGGAGTTTCCCCAGCTGGCAGGTCTTTATCGGTGAACACGATGGGCTCCCGACATGTCTTTTTGGAGCTCTCTTCTCGACCATAGACTGTTCCGACATATAGCTGCCGAGCCCAGGCTTTTCGGGTGTTCGCGGAATCGCCGCCTTCTGGCCCACCGACTATCATGTTAATGACCGGCTTCTGCGCCATTGGGCTTCGTCCTCTTCGGAAGCCGGTGCTTGCCTCGGCTGTTTGCTGAGTCGGCGACGGGTCCCTCACCTCCTCGACCGGTCGACCTTCGCTTCCATTGGTTAGGGGGCGGTGTCCCTTGCTGGATGATCCCCTCCATAATCTTCTTTAGATAGTAGCATTCTTCTGTGCTGTGAGTATAAGATTTGTGATAGCGACAATATTTAGAAGTCTTACCCGTATCCTCGTCCGCTGCTCGGTCGTCCATCGGCGGAGGCGGAGGCGGGGCGACCGCCTGTACTTCGCGGACTGGTCGCTCTGGAACCGGTCGATAGGTGTGACGATGGGTCGGTCATACGGTCGCCTGACCTCGGGTCGCCTTACGGCATCCGAACGCCTTTCTCTCGTTTCCACCCGCGTCCTTTTTCCGCTGGCGGACCCACCGACCTCGCGCTGCCGTTTATTCTTCATGGCCTGCTCTGTGTTGGCCCTCTTATTGGCCATCTGGACAGCCTCCGCGTATGTCGCCGGGCGGTTGTCCCTTAGATCTCGATACAGCTGTCCGGATCGCAAAGATTCAATGAAGAAGGTGAGCGCTGTTTGGTCCTCCACCTCTTCTATCGACTGGATCTCCTTCTGCCAGCGAGCAAGATAGGCTTTCAAGGACTCGCCTTCATCCTGACGGATGTCGCCTAAGTGCGTCAGGTCCTTCTGTGGCTTGATGTTAGCGGCGTAGTGGCTCATGAAGCGGTCTGCCAGTTCTTCAAAGCTGTGGATCGACCCTGGGGGCTGACTTACAAGCCATCTTTGGGCGGGCCCCTTCAGCGTAGGCAAGAAGGCACGGCACATGACCGGATCCCGCACTCCTAGGACTTGCATCTTAGCTTGGTAACTCAATAGATGTTCTCGCGGGTCGCCTGATCCGTCGAATGTGGCTTGCTCCGGGAACTTAAAGTCGTTCGGTATCTTAAAGGCCATAACCTCGTCTGAGAAGGGTAAGGCGGTCAGCAACGTACGTCCTGGAGATTTGGTTTTTCCTTCCATCCGCTCTTTCAGGCTTCGTACCTCCTGTACTAGGTTAGCCACTTCGATCCTCTCCCGGGTGCGATTTCCCGTGGATTCCGTGCTTTCACCGACCTCAGATTCAGCCGGTTGGACGGGGTTGCGGGGAGGTTGCTCCACACGACGAGTCTCAGTCCTGGCTCTTTTGGTTCGGCTCTTCTCTCGTGCAGCTTGTCGGTCGCGGGCGACTAATGGGGCACGACTGGGCTCCTTTCGGCCTAATCGCTCCCTCGCCGACCGACGTCCGACGCTGGGACCCAGCCAGGAATGAACGGATTGCACCGGTTGGCTTTCTGCCCGTCGGCTCAATTGCCGATTGTCTGGCCTCTGAGGCGGTTGCAACTCGTGTTGCAACTGGCGAGTGATGGACTGTTCTCTCACTCCTAGGCTCGCTTCCGCGCAGGCGCGTCCGATTGCACGCAACTGCTCCGGGGTGAGCTGCACTTGAGGTAATTGCGGGCTTCTCAGCGGCGTCGGCGGCGGTGTCGTCTCGTTTTCATGGCTTCGGGCATTTCTTCTATTCAGCTGGTTTCTCAAGTCGGCCTCTCGTCCGTTGTCTTGACGGCTCGACTGTTCCCCGCTTGCAGCCATGTCTGGAGTTGGCCTGATTCAACTATTGTTTCTCGGACTCGCCTCACCCAAGAGGACACGTGACTCTTCGTTTCAATCCCCACAGACGGCGCCAGTGATGGTTTTTGGGTTTTCGGGCCCAAGGAGGTCCAACACAACCTTAAGCTGGTGGATACACCTTTCACAAAAGGGTTTGAGTCTTAGTAAAATATGATGCTTAATAGTACTTGTCTATTCCCTCTCCGGGTTTTTGAATCTGCCTCCTACAAGGGTGGAGGAGCCCTCTTTATAGTGGCTCCTCCTCTACTGACTTAAAGGCTTATTATGGCCGACTTAAAGATTACATTTAATGTGCCGAGCCGTTGGGCGATGTTACGGACTCTGCCAACGGCTCTCTTTGGCTAGTAACTGGCGGACCGAGCCCGGCCTTTAATGCCTCAACGGCTCCTTGTCTTAACTGCGTTGAAGGCTCCCTCAACGGCTCTCTGGACCGAGTCCTCTCCTAGGTCGGGCCTGGGCCGACTCCTCGTCCCCGTTTGGCATTGGGCCGTCCTTCCGGTCTCTGAACTGGGCCTCCCTCTTTGGACCTGGGCCGAGTCCTGGACTCGGCCCATGCATTCTTTCTGGGCCTCTTTTCTTGGGCCGGGGTTCTCACCCCATCACTTGTATTCATGGTTCGCGTAAGGAATCATGTGGTATGTTTGGAATACATGTTAATATTCCATCTCCATTATATTTTATTGCATCATTATATTACATGTTTTACATGTCATTTATAAAAAGTGATTGTTAATTAAAATACTTAAACCATTCGCGTAAATTGAAAATCGTATTCTAAAAAAATCATTATAATTACATTACATGTTCATCATATATATAAAATTGAAAAAATACAGAGAAATAACCATTTATCTTCTTATTAATATTATTATCCACCTTCAATTCCAAACCAGCCTTCCATTCCCTGTGAAAGCTTCACCTCCATCTCCAAAGTAGAAGAACAAATTAAAGTCTATTAGCTAGGGGTATTACAGGGCTTGTTGAGGGTACCTATCAAGGCAATCGAGCCAAGGATTAAACCTGGAAAGCTTCCCATCAGCTTCACGCAGCGCCACCCACACGGCGCTGTTGCACTTAAACCCCGACCCCAACGCCAGTTGCCATACCCGATTTCCAGGTTTCACCTTCTCCTTCGCCTCCAAATACGCCAGCTCGTACCATATGCTGCTGCTACAAGTGTTCCCGAAGCGATGCAACGTCGCCCGGGACGCCTCCATGTTCTGCTCGCTGAGCCTCAGGTTCCTCTTCAGCTCGTCCAGCAACATCTTGCTCGCCGCGTTTATGCAGAAGTGCTCGAAAGCGATGGTGTAGTCCGGGATGTATGGCTTGGTTTTAGCTCCGAATAGCTTTCTCCGGATTAGGGTTTGGAAGAAGTATAACTGCTCCGTTAAAGGGAGGACTAGTGGCCCTAGTGTTGTGATGTTTGCCTTGAGAGCTTCTCCTCCTACTTCTACCAAATCTTTGCTGATTTTCAATCCCTTTATGCGTTCAACATCTTCTTCTTGGTAGATAGACCTGCACAATAATATATGCATGCATATATAATTTGACTACTCATCAGAATGTGCAGTTTAACTATTAGTACTGTGGGGCGATAGCCGGTACATGAAGGGTTATGTTCAACAATTGATGGTAGAGTAACTATATAAAAAAATAAAATTTTGCTTCCACTATGAGCTATAACTTTTGATGGACTGGTAATTGAAAAAAAGAATTAAGACTAGCAGACATGGGACAAGGGTGTTGGAGGTACCTCTTTTTTTTTTTTTGGAATAAGGGTCAAATAAGCCACTGAACTGCACACAATAATGCAATTAGGCCACTGAACCTAAAAAATCTACAATTGGGTCCCTAAACTAATCAATTTCATTCAATTTGTCCATTTCTCAGGTTTCTCAAGTTGCTAATAGGTTACCCCTCCACCTAGGATGCATATGTGGCATTTTAAAAAAAAATTATTTTTAAATTCTATTTTTTGAACACCTTAAATTAGTTTTTTTAATGTTTAATAAATAAAAACTAAAATAATTTGTTTTTTTTTTTGAAAATAAAATCCAAGCCTTGTACGACTTAACAAATTATTTTATTTTCAAAAAAAAAAATAATTTTATTTATTAAACATTAAAAAAACTGATTTAAAAATAAATTATTTTAGTTTTTATTTATTAAATATTAAAAAAACTAATTTAAAAATAATTTTTTTTTTAAAAAAAATGACACATATACATCCTAGGTGGAGGGGTAACTTGTTAGTAACTTGAGAAACTTGAAAAATGCACAAATTGAATGAAATTGGTTAGTTTAGGGACTCAATTATAAATTTTTTAAGTTCAGTGGTCTAATTGCATTCTCGTGTACAGTTCAGTGGTCTATTTGACCCTTATTCTCTTTTTTTTTTGAAAATGTATTGGTCAATACTCTCAACCCGCACCTGCTAGAGTGCTAGTGTTAAATGCATAGTTTTTTCTTTTCAATTACCAGTATGTTAAAATTATAGCTTGTGCAAAAACATGTTAAGCTAGGAGGTGTGGGCTGGGGTGCTGGCAGATACTTTCATTTAGTTAAGATAAAAGATATTATTAGTCACGAAGTCGCTCTCTCATATAGGAGGTTATGAATTCGAGCCTCAATAGAACAATTTTAACAATAGTTATTATGTAATTATGAACAAATACTGCATTGTAGCAGAATCAATAGTATTAAAAAAAAATGACATTATTATATTCATAGATTTGTGAATTTAGGGTGGTAGCTATAGGTGAAGAAACAAACCTAAAAGCACGGTCTTTTGCGCCTTGATGAGTACGGACAATATGTTGAAGGCGGTACTTTGCGTGGCGGTAGTCGCGGCGGCGGTTAGAGAGGAGGACGGCGGAGCAGCCGGTACGGAAGAAGCAATTAGGGATGAGCATGGAGCGGTGGTTGCCGGAGTACCAAGTGGCGCTCACTATTTCGGTACTGACCACCAAAGCGTAGCGGTTGGGGTTTGCTCGGAGGATGTCACGTGCCAAGTCCAAGGCGATGATCCCGGCGCTACAACCCATCCCGCCCAGATTCGTACTTACAATGTTCCTCTTCATCTTGTAGTGGTTTATGATCATCGCCGACAGCGACGGCGTCGGGTTAAACGTGTTGCAATTCACGACCAAGATTCCGATGTCTCTCGCCCTTATTCTTGTCTTCTCCAACACTTTGTCGATTGCCTCGAAAATGAGCTGCGACGCCTCGCCTCGAATGTTGTTCAGCTTCTTAATCTTTTCTGGGCATCCAATGGACTTGGGGATATACGTCTCGTCTCCAATTCCTGAAGATTCCAGCATTCTCTTTAGATATTCTAAGTTTTTTTCGTCAAATGTTCCTGATTTTCGGGCAATGTCTATGAATTGATCCTTTGTCACCTGCCACACAATATAATGTAAAAGAAACCATATATAAATAAACTATAAGCGTTGAGAAAATATTACTTTTGGTCCCCTAACATATTACATATGAATCACATTTGGTTCTTGGCTATTAAAATTTTCTAATTACATGCATGACTATGTAATTTGTATTACATTTGATCTTGTTGTCTAATTTTCAGGTCAACTATTGTCGGGAGTGCTCCTTCCGGAAAGAGCACTGCATTTGCTTCTTCCGGAAGGATCATTTGTGGAAGAGCATTATTGCATTTGCTTATTTCAGAAGGAGCACTTTCGATAATAGTTGGCCAGAAAATTGAACCGTAGAACCAAATGTGATACAAATTACATAGTCATACACTTAATTAAAAACTTTTACAGGGCGTTTGGTTAGGAGGGGAAAATTAAAGAGGACAAGAATAAAGTAGTAATTTAAATTACATTGTTTGGTAGAGATTAATATAATGATTGAGAATTGAAATAGAATAAGTGAATAAATACTAAAATGTCCTTGTATAATACTAATATAATACTAAGAGGAAGGGTAAAATAGTCATTTACGATTGAATTACAATTCCATGGTGGGAGGGAATTGCAATTCCCTCCCATCAAACCATGGAATTGTAATTCCATATAATTTAATAGGAACGGAATTACAATTTCATCTTATCAAACACCCATTAATAATTAAAGACCAAATGTGATTCACGTGTAATAGTCAAGGGACAAAAAATGAAATTTATTCATAAGCTAATTAAGATGATGAGTATTATATTGAACCTGATATAACTAACCCAAAAGTAAAATAATATACATGAATGTATTTGGTGTAAAATGTGCTATAATAGATTTTTCTTAATAAATGAAATATAGTAAGTAATTAATATAGTGATCTTGAATTCACCTTAAGATCATCACTTGGTTTGCAGCATGCAAAGTCAACAAGGTAAATAGGCATTGGCTTAGACATGAAGTAAATGGAGAGAGTAAAACCAAGCAAACCCAAAAGGGACATATTGACAACACCAAAATCAGGCCCTCCACTATTTTCCCATATCTTTCCCCACACCTTTTCACCCCTCATAACACTCCCCACCTCCACGCCGAACACCACCGTGAGGAGCGGCACCGTGGCGGCCAAGCACAACCAGTTGTTTATGACGTAATAATACCCTAATTTTACGTACTTTAATTTCACCGACTGTACGAAATCGGGCAGCCGCCGGCGAACCCTTACCGAGAATGTTAGGGCGCCGGCGTCCGGCCCCGACGGCTCAATGCCACGGTTGATGATCTCGGTTGAAAGAAGGTGGTGTTCTTCTTTGGCCATGTTTAATTTTGAGGTTTTCTTTTGGAAGTTTTAATGTTACATGAAAAATAAAAATAAGGTATTTAGTGAGGTATTTATGGGTAAAGAAATTATTTATTTTATGCCAAGAAAATGCAATGAGGAGTGGAGTCCGTAAGAAATTAACAAAGCTAAGTGCGGTTATGAGGTACTTTTTGTGTGTGTTGAGAAAGATGTAGAGTGTAGGGAAGAATAAGGTTAGATTTCTTCATTTTTTTTGGACAATTTATATATACTGATTTATTTTTACATGATTTTTTATTAACTAGAATTATACGGTGAATATTATTTAGAGTATACATTTGAGTAGTACATACGGTTTTTTTTTTTTTTTTTTTTTTTTTAAATCAAAGAATAACATTGAATGAAAGTAGTTAGGCCAAATTCATAATATTTGTGCTTGAAACTATCATACACGTACACTATTCATATGAAGAATTATATATATACTTGCAAAACCAATGAAGAATTAATTGTTAACAGTGTTATAAACTAAGTAACTAACACGACTATGTTTAACATACGTGAGAAGTATAGGGACATGATGAATCGCCCCCAAGATAAATTTGTATATGTATTTAGAGAGCATAACAGAATTACAATCTCAAAAATAATCTTACTAAAAGATTGTTTTTCATGGTTGGGGCGGGGGGTCTTTGGGTTCTAGTTCGCCCTCCTTAGTCACTTCAATAAATTAAATATTTTTTGAAGATGTTTTAAGTGAGTGGGTGACACGACAGTGAGAACCATTACTCTATTAGTAAGCATTTTAGAGATCCTCTTTCTACGTACAAACAAATTAATATTAAAATATTTTATCTTTAATTAAAGTAAAATAAAAATTATTTAATGTTCTTCAACAATATTCTTTTTGATATTCCTTACAATTTTTAAACATTTTTTGCAATAATATTTCAAATTTTAATTGTTTTAATTTACCTTCATATTCTTTAAAAGTACAAATTAAAATCAACATTTTTTTTTAAAGTTATATTGTGAACCACAAATATTATAGTTTCATTACATTCTACTTATTTATAATCTCCTTAATCAACCAAATGCTTAATCCTAGCATCTTTAAGCCAAGGTTCAAAACCCTACATATATAAAGTTTGTTCCTTCATCACTAACACCATTAAATCTTAATGAAGCATAGACCAAAAATAAGAAAAGTGAAAAAAAAAAAAATAGAGAGCAAAAAAATGTGTATTTTTTTTTATCCCCATTATTTTATATATATATATATATATATATATATATATATATATATATATATATATATATATATATATATATATATATATATATATATATATATATATATATATATATTGTTGGAAAAATTAGCTTAAAATGGCATAAAATGGCATATTAAGTGGCTATTTTGTGGTACAATTATCAGTGGGGTCCACTTCCGATTTGGGTCGGGTCAAAGTGGATTCGGGTTCTTCGTAGTGAGACGAAGAGATTGATATATTGTACGCTCAAAACGGATAATGGGTGAATGAGATATTGATTCTCAAAGTAGACCCATTTAAGTTGGGAAATGAAGGGAAAATGTAGGACTTTGTCCCACATTGGTTTGGAAACAAGATTTGCCCCCCTTATATACATGAGCTCTTTTCAAGCTTGTAGAATTGTATAGCATAGAGGCTCTCTCGCGCGGGGGGGGGGGGGGGGGGGGGTTGCAAATCAAAATCCAACTAGAGGACATCAAAAAGGTTTGAAATCAAGCCCGAGCTCGCGTGCGCCGGCACCTGCGGGCACGAATGTCGTCCGAAAATGGGTTGGCCTTGCGGGCTAAGTTATGCACACGAGAGATGTACTCTCGTGTTGACTGGTCCGTGTGCTCTCGTGTGAACCTGCAACCCAACGGGTTTCGGCCAGAACCGAACCGAGAGCACAGTGCACACGAGAGATGTACTCTCGTGTTGACTGGTCCGTGTGCTCTCGTGTGAACCTGCAACCCAACGGTCTGAAACCCGAAAGTGCAGAAGATTAAACTCATCTGTTACGGAATTAATACTGTTTTAATTCCAATTTTAAATTCTGAGTTTAATCCCACTTAGTGGGTGACCGTTACAGGTGTTATACAATTGGTTTAATACCAATTAAAGGCCATGTTGAATGCTATCCCTTCCAACATCCCTATATAAGGAGAGGTAGAGCAGTAGCTTTTGAAAATAGTACACGAAACTAAGGAATTCCAGTAGCTTTCAGCTTCAAAACTTCTGCCTCTACTCTCTTCTTTGCCAATCTGTGTTCCAGCTTTGCTTTGTTTGCCGGGTTCCTTGTTTAGGTGCTTAAACAAGGAATCGTAGCACGTTTTATCCTGGGAAACCTAGGCTACAACGCTCCTAGCACTTGTGGGAGGTAGCAAATAAGGTTTTAAGGAAAAGAACCTTGTGTTCGAACTCGTGCTAAATCTATACCCAAACACTCAACCTTTTCCTTCCCAATTTTCTGTTTTCCCATATAATATTAATCTTTCCGTAGGATTATTATTATTTTTGGGAATTTTCAACCATATTACCCAACAATCTTAAAACCTTATTTCCGTTTCCCGTTGGTTGTTAATCTCTAATTTCCTAGAAGAAATGGAGAATCCAGTTTTGCCAGCTCTCGGGGAGGAAAATGTTGTTGAGAACAACAATGGTGGGAATGGCAATAATGTTGCTAATTGCCAAGCTACACCAGTGAACATTGGTTCACAAGATGGTGGGAGCACCGAGGGATATATTCCCATGACTCGGGTACCTACGGTACCGAGTGGTTCGGCCGAAAGACCGGAGAAATTCACCGGTATTGGATCGAATTTCAAAAGGTGGCAACAAAAGATGTTGTTCTACCTAGCAACTCTCGGCTTGGCGAGATTTTTGACCGAGAAGGTTCCCGAACTAAGGGAACAGGATGCCCAATCCGTGATGGCAGTTGGCTACTGGAAGGATTCGGACTTCCTATGCCGAAACTACATCCTAAATGGATTGTGTGATGCGTTATACGATGTATATCGCAAGATTGGCACAGCGAAAGCGCTGTGGGAAGCTTTGGATCATAAATACCGAAGTGAGGATGCCGGCGCAAAGAAATTTGTGGTTGGCCGATTCCTTGACTTCAAAATGGTTGATTCCAAAACCGTGCTAAGTCAGGTTGAAGATTTACAACTAATCTTTGATGAAATCCGTGACGAAGGCATGACGTTGAGTGAAGCCTTCCTAGTAGGATCTGTTATCCACTTGCTGCCTCCAGGGTGGAAGGACTTCAAGAATTACCTTAAGCATAAGCGAAAGGAAATGAACCTGGAGGACCTGATCCAGCGACTCCGAATTGAGGAGGGGAACAGGACGAATGATGGAAGAAATTCTGTCACTATTGGTGCTAAAGCCAATGTTGTGGAGCATGCTAAGAACTCCAAAAAGAACAAGAAGGACAAGCAAAAGCTAAGTCCGAAAGGAGGCATTACCAAGAAGAAATTTCATGGAAAATGCTTCAATTGTGGCAAAACTGGCCACAAGTCCTCTGAGTGCAAAGTTCCAAAGAAGAAGAACAAGAGTTCTGAAGCCAACATGGTTGAGGAAAGCAATCAGAAGGAGGTCGAGATTAGCCTTTCGGCTATGGTGACCGAGGTGAACCTCGTGGACTCTAACCCACGAGAGTGGTTCATCGACACTGGTGCAACAAGGCACTTGTGTTGCAACCGAGAAGTGTTCAACACCTTTGAGACCGTTGAGGGCGAGAAGGTTTGGATGGGAAACTCTGCTCAGTCTGCTGTGGAAGGCGTGGGCAAGGTGGTTCTGAAGATGACTTCCGGGAAGGAACTGACGTTGAACAACGTGCTGTATGTTCCAGAGCTGAGGAAGAATCTGGTGTCTGGCTCACTGTTGAACAAGCATGGCTTTCGCATGGTGTTCGAGTCAGACAAGGTTGTTTTGTCTAAGTTAGGGATGTTTGTAGGCAAAGGTTATGTAACTGATGGGCTTTTTAAGCTCAATGTAATGCCTATTATCATGAATAAGAGCAAAGTTAATTCTGTTTACTTGCTTGAGTCTTCCAATTTGTGGCATGGTAGACTAGGTCACGTTAATTATAATTCTATACGTAGATTAATTAACATGGACCATATTCCTAATTTTCAAATTAACACAAATAACAAATGTGAAATTTGTGTTGAGGCAAAATTAACAAAAGTACCTTTCAAATCGGTTGAAAGGGAAACTGAACCACTAGAATTAATCCATAGTGATTTGTGCGATTTTAGATCGATACAAACGAGAGGTGGTAATAAATATTTTATCACGTTTATCGACGATAGCACACGTTATTGCTATGTGTATTTGCTTAAAAGCAAAGACGAAGCCTTGGAAAAATTCATTCTCTATAAGAATGAAGTTGAAAACCAACTTAATTGTAAGATTAAGAAAGTTAAAAGCGATCGAGGTGGTGAGTACGAAGCACCTATTGGTGACTTCTGTGCGAGTGTAGGTATAATACACGAGCGTACTGCACCTTACTCACCTCAATCGAACGGTGTTGCCGAACGAAAGAATCGTACATTGAAAGATATGATGAATGCGATGCTTATAAGTTCGGGCCTACCTCAAGACGCGTGGGGTGAGGCTATTTTGACAAGTAATTACCTTTTAAATAAGGTACCCCACAAGAAGCTTGATAAGACTCCTTATGAGCTGTGGAACGGTAGGAAACCTTCCTACCAATACCTGAAAGTGTGGGGGTGTCTTGCCAAAGTTTTGGTGCCAACACCTAAGAAAGTAAAGATAGGTCCTAAGACGGTGGACTGTATCTTTATTGGCTATGCACATAATAGTAGTGCTTATCGGTTCTTAGTACACGAGTCCCATAATCCGGACGTACACGAGAACACGATAATAGAATCAAGGAATGCATCTTTCTTTGAAAATGTATTTCCTTGTAGGTCCAATGAGGGACTGAGTTCGTCAAAACGAACGTTTGACGAAGCTATAGATAATGATAGTGGGGAATCCGAGAGAGAACCCGAGCTCGAGCCGAGACGCAGTAAGCGGGCGAGAGTTGGAAAATCATTTGGTCCTGATTTTCTAACTTACTTGTTGGAGTACGATTCGAGTACTCTAACTTGTTTATTAGAAAATGAACCCGATTTTCTATCTTGTTTGATAGAAAACGAGCCTCGAACGTATGGAGAAGCCGTGACTTCTACAGAAGGACCAATGTGGAAAGAGGCTATTAAAAGTGAAGTGGATTCTATTTTACAGAATCACACTTGGGAACTTGTTGATCTTCCTCCGGGTAGTAAACCCTTAGGATCCAAGTGGGTCTTTAAAAGGAAGATGAAACCCGATGGTTCCATCGAGAAGTATAAGGCTAGGCTTGTAATCAAGGGTTACAGGCAACGCGAGGGCCTTGATTACTTCGACACGTATTCTCCCGTGACGAGAATAAATTCCATTAGAATGATACTTGCTATAGCCGCGCTGCGGAATTTGGAAGTTCATCAAATGGATGTTAAAACCGCTTTCCTAAATGGCGAGTTAGATGAGGAAATCTATATGGAACAACCCGAAGGGTTCGTGGTTCCGGGCCAAGAAAGGAAAGTGTGTAAGTTGGTTAAATCGCTATATGGTTTAAAACAAGCGCCTAAGCAATGGCACGAGAAGTTTGACCATGCGATGTTGACTAATGGATTTAAAATAAACGAAAGTGACAAATGTGTCTACGTTAAAGAAACGATAGACGGTTATGTCATTCTTTGTTTATACGTAGATGACATGCTCATCGTTGGTAGTAACGATCGGATGATCAAGTCTACCAAAAACATGTTAAATGCGAGATTTGACATGAAGGATATGGGTTTGGCTGATTTAATCCTCGGGATTAGAATCATTAGAAGACCTGATGGTCTGGTGTTAAGCCAATCACATTATATTGATAAAATCCTTGAAAAATTTAACAAGGATAATCATCAAGGGACTAGGACGCCATTAGATCGAAGCGTTCATCTAACCAAGAACCACGGGGAGTGTATTTCTCAAGTAGAATATGCTCGGGTTATTGGTAGTTTGATGTATCTAATGAGCTGCACTAGGCCGGATATTGCCTTTGCGGTTAGTAAACTCAGTAGATATACGAGTAACCCCGGTGCCATGCACTGGACGGCAATAGTGAAGGTTCTGAAATACTTAAGGTATACTCGAGACCTTGGACTGCACTATGGGAGATATCCTGCTGTACTTGAAGGGTATAGCGACGCTAGCTGGATATCTGATATTAAGGACTCTAAGTCCACGAGTGGCTATGTGTTTACACTAGCCGGTGCAGCCGTTGCATGGAAATCCTCTAAACAGACCGTGATAGCTAGATCCACGATGGAATCTGAGCTGATAGCCTTGGACAAATGTTGTGAAGAGGCTGAATGGCTACGCCATTTTTTAGAGGATATTCCTAATTGGGAAAGACCTGTACCTCCAATGTGTGTGCATTGCGATAGTCAAGCTGCAATTGGACGAGTACAGAATCATATGTATAATGGTAAGTCTAGACATGTGCGTCGTAGACATAATACCATTAGACAACTTCTCACAACTGGTGTTGTCTCGATTGACTACGTAAAGTCAGAAGACAATATAGCGGATCCGCTAACCAAAGGGTTATGTAGAGTAGCTGTGGAGAAGTTGAGACGAGGAATGGGTCTAAAGCCCTTGGTATAAGTTCTATAGTGGACACCCAACCTAGCTGGCACCTAGGTTCAATGGGACAACTAAATTATGGAACGGAGCGTGTCACTGTGGGGGTCTCGGATTCCTTACCACTCCTCGTTAGAAACAGTGGCTCCCGTACAAGGTTAGCATGTTAAATGCTTTAGTGATTCGAATGTCGGTTGACATATGTGAGTATGCGGGATACTCGGGAAAGAATCACCTATGTGAGAGAGAAGTGAGGGTCGCTTCAAAGGAGAATTGACGGGCACAATTCTTCACAAACTCTTGCAGAACCAGGAATGGTGACCCACGACCAAAATGGGCACAATCATGAGAACAAAGCATGGTTGGGAGGTTCCTGTGTGAGATATGTCATCGTCTACACAAAAGGCAGTCGGTTCAAAGACATCGCGTTCTACCGTACAGTCAGTAGAGTAAATGTATCTTCACGAGGGAAGGTTCAAAGGGTGTGACCCTACCTATCCTATGCAGGGATCGACCGTTGAACACAGTTGTTTCCGTTTTTAAAACTACCCCGAAAATCAATTTTCATTCATGTGGGGGATTGTTGGAAAAATTAGCTTAAAATGGCATATTAAGTGGCTATTTTGTGGTACAATTATCAGTGGGGTCCACTTCCGATTTGGGTCGGGTCAAAGTGGATTCGGGTTCTTCGTAGTGAGACGAAGAGATTGATATATTGTACGCTCAAAACGGATAATGGGTGAATGAAATATTGATTCTCAAAGTAGACCCATTTAAGTTGGGAAATGAAGGGAAAATGTAGGACTTTGTCCCACATTGGTTTGGAAACAAGATTTGCCCCCCTTATATACATGAGCTCTTTTCAAGCTTGTAGAATTGTATAGCATAGAGGCTCTCTCGCGCGCGCGGGGGGGAGGGGGGGGGGTGCAAATCAAAATCCAACTAGAGGACATAAAAAAGGCTTGAAATCAAGCCCGAGCTCGCGTGCGCCGGCACCTGCGGGCACGAATGTCGTCCGGAAATGGGCTGGCCTTGCGGGCTAAGTTATGCCTAACTTCGGTATCATTTTCCATCTGGGAGTCACTTGTTTCGGCCAGAACCGAACCGAGAGCACCTACTCTCGTGTGTAGCACGAGAGGTTGCGGTGCACCGAGAGCACAACTCTCGTGCATCTGTGACCACGAGAGTAGTGCACTCTCGGGTTGCACCACAGTGCACACGAGAGATGTACTCTCGTGTTGACTGGTCCGTGTGCTCTCGTGTGAACCTGCAACCCAACGGTCTGAAACCCGAAAGTGCAGAAGATTAAACTCATCTGTTACGGAATTAATACTGTTTTAATTCCAATTTTAAATTCTGAGTTTAATCCCACTTAGTGGGTGACCGTTACAAGTGTTATACAATTGGTT
This sequence comes from Ipomoea nil, assembly GCF_001879475.1. NCBI lineage: Eukaryota > Viridiplantae > Streptophyta > Magnoliopsida > Solanales > Convolvulaceae > Ipomoea > Ipomoea nil. The sequence goes on along the minus strand of NW_017619625.1, from coordinate 436,504 downwards.
TAATACCAATTAAAGGCCATGTTGAATGCTATCCCTTCCAACATCCCTATATAAGGAGAGGTAGAGCAGTAGCTTTTGAAAATAGTACATGAAACTAAGGAATTCCAGTAGCTTTCAGCTTCAAAACTTCTGCCTCTACTCTCTTCTTTGCCAATCTGTGTTCCAGCTTTGCTTTGTTTGCCGGGTTCCTTGTTTAGGTGCTTAAACAAGGAATCGTAGCACGTTTTATCCTGGGAAACTTAGGCTACAACGCTCCTAGCACTTGTGGGAGGTAGCAAATAAGGTTTTAAGGAAAAGAACCTTGTGTTCGAACTCGTGCTAAATCTATACCCAAACACTCAACCTTTTCCTTCCCAATTTTCTGTTTTCCCATATAATATTAATCTTTCCGTAGGATTATTATTATTTTTGGGAATTTTCAACCATATTACCCAACATATATATATATATATATATATATATATATATATATATATATATATATATATATATATATATATATATATATATATATATATATATATATATATATATATATATATATATATATATATATGTAGAGAAAGAGATACATTTTGGTACATGTAGACATCGAATTATAGGCACATTTACATGAATTAGTTTAAATATTTTCTTTTTACCTAGACATATTCTTAAACACCACCACCCCCTTCCCACACGTAAAAGGATAAAATGGAGACAAACATTATTTTTTGTTATATATTTGAAAACAAAAAGAGGAGAAAATGATTGTAGTGTTAAAAAATAGTTTTTAATTTATATATTGTACAATATTGTTCAATAAAATAGGCATAGTTTCTGTCTCAAAAAAGAGTGTCCAAGTGGGTGAAACATAACTATTGTATCTAAAGATTACGAATTTAAATTTTTTCAACACTTATTGGTCAATGGTCGAACTCGTTGCACAAGATCTTTCTAAGTTCTTAGTACGATATTTACCTCTCCTCTGGTGGCCTTAGCCATTGTATCTAAATGTTACAAATTCAATTCTTGTCAAGCTCTTTGCACAGTTTTTTTTTTTTTAAAAAAAAAAAAATATGATTCACATCTTTTTTGTGATTTATGAATTGTTATTAAAAATAAAAATGGGTAGTTTGCAAAGCTTATTTTATACCCCAAAAAAAAAAAAAAAAAAAAAAAAAAAAAAAAAAAAAAAAAAAAAACTGGAAGTGACTCAGTATAGTAGTATCTTGACTATCTTCAAGAGTTGTATATTTGGGACAGAGTTCTACTACATGTACTCTTAAATCTTACTCCTTCAATTTTAGGCGGAAAAATACTTGGTGTACTCCAATTTTAAACTCCCAACTTGTACTCTCTCTCACATGCTCTTGATGTAGAGATTTTTCTGTGGACTCACATGATGAAAATAACCAATCCCGATTTGCCACCTCAGGGAGTAAAAATGAGGGATCGGAATAGAATTTTGGGAGTCTATGTAGTAGAACTCATTTTAGGCGTGAGCTATATTTTTCATGCGGATCCCAATATAAGTGTCTATAATCAAAATTTCATACATGACTATTGTTTTAGTGTCAAAATTCATCATGCCGGTCACTCATTCGTTTTAAGACGTGCCGAAATCTAAAATTTTGAGTGTACTTTCGTCCTTTTCAACTTAAGATCCTATTTCGTTTTGTAATTTATTTTTATTTGTGTAGCTTATTTATTATTTTTTGAAATGAATTATAATAGTAAAGCTGTTCTGTAATTTTAAAAAATTTATTTCATGTATTTGTTTTTTTTTTTTTAATTCGCTGAAGTATTACATTAATATTTGTAAAATTTTAAATTAAATTTAGGTGAGTATATGGTTATTAATCAATACTAAAGTATATTTTTGAATGCAAAATCAATGTTTGTTTTTCTTTTTTTTTTTAATAAAAATAATACAGAGTTGATAATATTATAAATCATCTTATATTTTTTTAAGATGAAAACATAATTTTTTTTTTAAACATGGGTGGTCAACAATAATGTTGCAGCAGCCCAACTGTAAAAGGTCGCAAATTATGCTATGCAACCGAATGCACCATGCGCACGGTGCATATGATGCAAAACGACGTCGTTTTGCTTAAAAACGCGCGTCCAACTTAAAAAAGAAATCAGGTTCGATTCTCGGTAATAGCATTTTTATATATCCATAAATTCATAACTATATATCCATAAATTCATAACTATATATCCACAAATTCATAACTATATATCCACAGTGAATGAATGAAGTAAAAAGCCACAATGAATGAACTAAATATCCACAATGATTGAACTAAATATCCATAAATTCATAACTATATATCCAGAAATTCATAACTATATATCCAAAAGTTCATAACTATATATCCATAAATTCATAACTATATATCCACAGTGAATGGATAAAGTAAATATCTACAATGAATGAACTAAATATCCACAATGAATGAACTAAATATCCATAAATTCATAACTATATATACAGAAATTCATAACTATATATCCACAATAATGTTATTGCCGAGAATCGAACCTGCATTTTTTTTTAAGTGGGACGCGCGTTTTTAGTCAAAACGACGTTGTTTTGCATCGTATGCACCATGCGCATGGTGCATTCGGTTGCACAGCATAACTATTGTAAAAGGTTTAGCCAAACAAAGTGCATGTAATAGGGAAGAGTAATATTAAAAAATAATTTTTATTTATTTATTTGTTACGTTAGCAAACAACAATGTCACTAAATGCTAAGAAATAAGGATAGAGAAACAAACATCATTATTTTTTCATTTCTTTTAACAAACTATAATGAAAAAATGCAGTAAGATCATTTTCAAGTTTTTCGTACTACCATAGTAATAGTAAAAACAAACACCAACAACTACTTTGTAGATTCAGATGTACATTAATTATCACAAAGAAGTGTCAAACATAGTGCATGTAATTGAGAACAATTTATTTTTTTTAAAAAAAAAAACATGAATGGTCACTGGTCAACAATGGTAGATTCAAAGATTGGGTCAAATCTTTGTATGTATCTATAAAATTCACATTGAACACATTCTAGAATTGTCAATATGTAAGGAATCAGTTTGCATAAATCTCCAAATCTAGATGGAACAATTTTACATGCATAATCCATATTCAACAACCATAAGCATATCAAAAAGCTCAATACCAGAAAACTAAGAAAATAGAGGAAACTGAATGAGAATGGATTAAACAAAAAAATAGCAAGAGGAAACAAAGACACTTACCTCTATCAGAATTGGAGAAACCAAAAACACTTTCCTGGCATGCAGGCTAAACATACCAATTTCGTAATTTTGAGACTTCTAAAGAAGAAGAAGAGAATCAAATGTAATATAATCACTTATTTGATACAAATAAATTTTAAGAAAAAAAAAATTATTAGAACTTACTTTTTGGTAGAACTCACAGCTATCAGAAATGATGCAACTGAAAACACTCCTTTGCATATACTGGTGTGGCAAAGACTTTTGAGGAGGGTAATTCAACAGACCATTGTATAATTCAATCATCTCTGCCCCTAACGTCGGAATGCCTGTAAAATACATGGAAACTCAAAATAATCAATAGACAATTGGTTGATTTGCTGGACAATGCGGTGGGCTAATCCAAAAGCTAATAAATATCAGACAACAATTTAATTATCCGGACAAAATTGCTATTACCCAGGGGATAATTTAACTAAGAAGGAAAAATTTGTCAAATTTGTAATTTCCTTAAACATTGATAGCAAGCTTGTCCTAATCTCTCTTTCCTATCTCCATCTATATCGAGTTGGTTTAACTAAGGAATGCAGATGATGGAAGAACACAGAGTAGAGACAGAGTTTTGATAGTATCGCTTCTGCTAGTATAGTAGTATCTGGACTATCTTCAGGAATTATGTATTTGGGACAGAGTTTTACTATATGTATTTTCAAATCTTACTCCTCCAATTTAACTTTTTAATGTGACAAGTTTTGATAAGCTATTTTTTTCATATGCGTCTTAATATAAATGTTTATATCAAAGTTTTGTATGTATAAATAAAAATTATTTCATGGAAATAAAAATAATATTTTCCTTTCAACATTTGGACATGTAAAAATGTGCAAATACGGTTGAGGTGCGCACATGGACAGGGTATATCCTGTGCGTATTGTGTACCTTCTCCTCTCTGAGCCACAATCGAAACGACTTCACTGTCACTTCGTTTTCTATTGGTTGTCTGCGCTCAAAATCCTTCCATCTTATTCGACTCCCATGGATAAACCCACTTAGTTATATTGCCTCAAGTATAGAGCATTTTCCCCAGTAACCAAAGCAAATTATTATGTGGATTTCGTCTGTGTCTCCTCAAGAGACCACCAACCCATTTGGGATTGTCTCAAAATTGGCCACTTTTGTGCTTGATCACTCTTCCAAACTCAACTCTACAAACTTTGCTTCGGATAATTTCGTGTCTAACCACCTCTGCGTTTATGGGTTGGGGAAGAAAGGCTACGCGGGCCAGAAGAAACTGTGTTTGAGTGCTAGGGCCGAAACTTCTTCTTCCACCATTAGGAGACTCCTCACTCAGTTCAACACAGCAATTAGGCTTCATTGTGAGAAAATCCCGCTGGGCTTCGCCTCGATTCGGGTAGGGTCTGTAGAGAGTAAGGGGTCGAATGAGGATGGGAATGGCGTCTTGGAGAATGAGGGGATGCCTAATAACGGGGTTGGAACGGATTCTCCAAAAAATGTGCTGATCTTGATGAGTGATACTGGCGGGGGGCACAGGGCCTCTGCGGAGGCCATTAAGGCAGCTTTTCATGAAGAATTTGGAGACAAGTATCAGGTCAATTTGATTTCCAAATTGTTTTTTTTTTTTTTTTTTTGTTGGCTTGTGATGATATCATGAGATAAAATAAATAATCTATTTTTTGCAGCTTGGGAAAGATTATTGATTTATTGGTTATAGATTGTACAACAATTTTAAGGCTCATTTAGCCTATTGCCCATTTTGTTGTACAGTTGAGTGGAATGGGATTGCTTGAGACTTCTCATATGGAGTCTCAGGCATATATTGCTAGACTATACAGTCCTTGGTTAAGCTATAGTCAATAATACTTTGAGTTGATATTATTGATTGTTCACTGTCCACATATTCATAAACTATCATCATAATCTATAGGTATGTGCTTTACCGAATAGGGGTATGGGGCATATGCTTGGCTCTCTTCGGAGAAGCATAGTGATCCATAATTCAGATCAAAATAGTGTTTTGTTGCAGGTGTTTATTACTGACTTGTGGACAGACCATACTCCCTGGCCTTTTAACCAATTGCCAAGGAGTTACAACTTCTTGGTGAAACATGGTTCTTTGTGGAAAATGACATATTATGCCACTGCTCCTCGTCTCATTCATCAATCAAATTTTGCTGCAACTTCAACATTTATTGCTAGGTGAGATGAATTTTTATATTTTTCTTATTTTTGTTACATATAAAAATATAAAATATTTATTTAAATTCTGAATGACAGGCATGTCAGCCAAGGAGAACTGTTATAAATATCTGTTAATTAATATCATCTTACTGATCTTAGTTTAGTTTCAGAACAAGAGCTGATGTTCTTTGTTAATTAGGGTAGTTTTTTCCTTGTTTTTATTTTTTGGGTAATGGCATCTGCTGGTTTGATGATTTGCATTATAAGAGACTGTGACGCTGAATTTATAATTTTCCAAAGTATGATAAATTTGTGTATAGAGTTGCTCTGTTTTAATTGAGTTTATTCCCACTGAGCAAAGAAAATATGGACATTTCCTGTAGAACATTCTTGAATAGTTGGATATCAATGAAACTTTATAGTTTGGTGTGTAATGTTTTGTGGCCTGTGCTCCATTCAAACTTGGTTTATGATCAAACTAAGGTTGAGAACTGAAATGGCTTATTTAGTCAATGGTCTTAACTGGACCATTTTTCACATTCTATGATTCTATCATTTACATGAGGAAAATGTTGTTAATAATGAAAAAATTGAAACAGTCGTGAAAGAAAAAAGGTGCATGAGTTTTCACGTGGGAAACTCTACAACTAGAGGAAAGCCCATGGTTGCAATGAGTTTGGGGCTTTGGGTATATTTTTCACATTGCAAGTACAAGAGAGGCTAGCCCTATAGTTATAGTATAGATTTGAGCAATTACAGAGGCAAAAGATATCACTTGCTTGACATATGCTACGGGCTATACTGTAACAATAACCATTGTTACACCAAAGGAGTTTGTGCTGGACTTGTCACTTCATTCAATTGTTTGGAACTGTTTTCTTCTGTGATTGTTTAAACAATTGATTTACATCTCATGCCATTGGTCTTTCACTTTAAATGGACTGTAAAGTATATTTTAAAAAACTTCCAAGTACTATAGTTCCCATACATTCACTATTTGTTCATCTTATTACTGTTGCTCTTTTTTTCTTCTCAGAAATTGTTAATTGTTTATGATGTTCTGTTATGGTCTTAATCAATTATGTTTTACTGCATCCTAAGTATAGTTTGTTACCCACTATAAAACGTTTGTCTCTTGCACTTTTGTAGAGAGGTTGCCAAAGGTCTTATGAAATACCAACCAGATATTATTATCAGTGTGCATCCGCTAATGCAACATGTTCCACTCCGCATCTTGCGATCTAAGGGTTTGTTGAAGAAGATTGTATTTACAACTGTCGTAACAGATTTATGCACTTGTCATCCAACGTGGTACGTACAATGGTCAGTCATCAAGCATACTATTTTTTTTGTAAATCTCTGATCTTCTATGCCGTTCTTTTTGTAGGTTTCACAAGTTAGTAACAAGGTGCTATTGCCCTTCAGAAGAGGTTGCAAGGCGAGCATTGAAAGCAGGTCTAAAACATTCTCAGATAAAAGTTTATGGGCTTCCATTGAGACCATCCTTTATAAAACCTGTTCGGCCCAAGGTTAGTTCAAATAGTATTATCTTCCTCTCCATTGTTCAGTAATTGTTTAACTACAGAACTGTTTATTTTGCAAAGTTTTCTCTATTTTTTTTAAAGCGGGGCCTTTTAGATTATAGTGTGTAAAACCGAATTGCATATTACTATCCCGGATTTGAGCAAAATGCTCCATCTTTTACTTTATTGATATGTCTTTCTCTTTTCCTTTCATTTTTGCAATATCTATTGTATTTCCTCTGTCCCAAAAAAGTTGGCTTGTTTACTGGAGATACAAATTTTAAGGAAAGTGGAGAAAAAGTAGCTGCCTTTCCTATTGTGCCCTTGAAAAGTGGATAAGTTTTTGACTTTTTGGCTTTTATTAGAAGGGTAATGTAGGAAATTAAGATTATTTGATGATGTTTATTTTGGCAAAGTTGACAATGTTTTGGGATGTACTATAAAGGAAATGCAGACAGCTTTTGTGGGATTGGGGGCAGAACTTTGATCGATTTGAACTGTGGGGGAAACTTGTCAACTAGAGTTCAGCAGTAATTATATTTCTTTAGCTATGCCAAAATATATCAAACCTCTCAATCACATATATGCTATTGTACGACCCTTAAAATAGTTGAAGCTAACATTATTGAATTCAACCAAGTAAAGCAAACTTGCATTTTTGAGAGGAAAAGTACAATGGTTTGTAAGAAAGAGATTCACGAGTTCTTCAAGCTAGAACTTTTACCTGTTTTCCCAGTTACCATAACCAAATATCTCTAAAACTCATCACTGAATGCCTTTCATTATGAAGTACCTTTCAGCAGGTTTTGAATGTATCTTAGTGGCAATTTATACCGTGGACCATGGTCTACTTGCAAGGTGGACCACTTCATTTTTAGTATACTAAATGCTCATTTTTAATGTACTATATATTCATTTAAGGTAATACACTAAAAATGAACCTTTAAAAAATGAACCCGTAGTACACTAAAAATGATCACATTGTTTCTTTCCTTGCCCTGTTTTCACTAATTATATTTTTAATTTTACCTGCATTTGCTTATTTGCTTCAGCATTGTTGTTTGGTTTTATTGGTTTGTTTGATATACAATAATTTTTCCTAAAAATAATTTTTAGGTTGAATTGCGAATTGAGCTTGGAATGGATGAACATCTTCCTGCAGTTCTCCTAATGGGCGGTGGAGAAGGTATGGGTCCCATTGAAGCCACTGCCCGGGCACTTGAAGATGCACTTTATGATGAAAGACGCGGGGGGCCAATAGGGCAAATCCTCATAATATGTGGCCGCAATAAGAAGCTTGCCAACAAATTGCTTTCAGTTGACTGGAAGATTCCTGTTCAGGTATACATTTTCTAGAACTTCATCATATGTGCCTTCTATATTTAGTTTAGATGAATTTATATATATATGGGAGCTTGTGTTTTAGGTGAAGGGATTTGTTACTAAAATGGAGGAATGTATGGGAGCTTGTGATTGCATTATAACAAAGGTAAATCTCAATAGCTGTGGCTACTCTTTTTTTCCTCACCCTAAACAAAATTGAAATCATAGAATGTAATTTTTTATTTTTTTTTGGTGGTTTCTGTAGGCTGGTCCGGGAACTATTGCAGAAGCCATGACTCGAGGACTACCTATAGTTCTAAATGGTTACATTGCTGGACAGGTGATTCATTTATCCACTTTGGAGTTTTTTTTAATCTACTGATAGACACTATTAATTTAATCTGATTTGTTTTTCCTCATCATTGCAAAAGTTTCCTTGCACGAGTTTTTGTTTAATTAATCCACATAGGAATTTCCTCCATTGCATTTTCTTTGGACAAATGGGATTTATGAAGACAACCTCGTGAATGTGTAGTTCCCTCAAGCTTGCTATTATAAGACTGAGATTTTGAACCTGTATTTAAGTAACTTGCAGTTTTGTAATCTTTATGCATCCAATCCTAGATTCCTAGTTATATTTTTGAGACCTTTTTTTTTTGTTTTTTTTTAAAACCTTATATTGTGTATAAATGCATCTGTCTCTAATATTTTAAATTTACAGCTCAATTAATTAGTAAACATTGTCCGGAATTTATTTTGTCCTAATAACAAATTTACCTGTTTTGACTTTTGACAGTCTTATCCCAAAGCTACAAAACTAGCAGCCTTTGTCTCCATTCTACAATTGTTATACCATGGCCCAGGGTCCATCTTGCACTGCATTGTGTGGGCCCTGATCCAAAAATTATGTATATGCAATTAACATATTATGTGTCTTTACTCTTTAGTTAATAAATTGAAGGCACATTATTTGTTAATTGCAGGCACATAATGTGTTAACTGCATATTATGTGCATGCAGTTAACATATTATGTGTCTGTAGTTAACCTATTATATGCCTTTAATTTAGTTACAGGCACATAATCTGTTAACTGCAGGCACATAATTTGAATGTTATTTTGGACCATGGTCCATGCAAGGTGGATCTTGGTCCATGGTATAATTTGCCCCCATTCTGTATAACATTACCCTGTTTGGTCCTTAGTTAATGCCAGCATTAAATCCTAACAAAAGGCATACATGACTCCCCCTCCTAAAAATTTTGATCTTTTCACACTGTCCACGGCAAATTATATCGTGGACCAGGGTCCGCAGTGCATTGTGGACCCTGGTCCAATATACAGAATTTGACTTCATAAGGTACAAAATTTATGTTCATAATGCATAGAATTCATGTTCATAATACACATACACATAAACACGATATAATGAACATGAATTCTGTGTATTATGTTAAGTGTTATGTGTCCTCTGGTATATAATACACAGAATTCATGTTCATTATATCGTGTTTATGTGTATGTGTATTATGAACATGAATTCTGTGTATTGGACAGTGTGGACCCTGGTCCACAATATAACGATTGCACTATCCACACCGATCACAAATTAGCAATCTTAATTCGTTGCCTTAGATTCGTTAAATCTGACTGAATGTTGGATGCTTTGTTTTTCTACATTTTCGGTGCGAGTTCAGAACTGGTATGATATGAACATCATCAGATTAGATTAAGAGCATAACGCAAAAACTAAATCTGGTTGAAGTAGTATCTATGCCTCTGTTAGCGACATAACTGTGTGTGTGTGCCTAAATTGTCTATATGTTTCCAGGAAGCGGGAAACGTGCCATATGTGGTGGAGAACGGATGCGGAAAATTCTCCAAGTTACCGAAGGAGATTGCTGACATAGTCGGTCGTTGGTTCGGTCCAAGACAGGATGAACTGAAAGCAATGTCACAAAACGCTCTTAGGCTGGCCAGGCCAGATGCTGTATTTAAGATAGTTCAGGATCTGGACGAGCTGGTGAGACACAGAAGTTTTGTAACCCAATATTACCCAGCTTGAATAATCGCATTATTGCATTAATTCAATTTTGATTTGAGAGCTCTAATCTCAGTATAATGCTACACCATTATATTGTGGAAAACCAGGCTTCCTTAAACTTTTTGTTTTGTGTTCTGTTTCTCACCCTCTGCTGTCTCCTGTGTTTTGAATCCTTTGATAGCTGAGATTCAAGTACCTGTGCCATTTATTTTTTAATACAAAGTTGAAAGACTATGGCTCACATTGGATAACTATTTTAGAACAAGCAGTTTTTAATAAAATAAAAAATAATTTATAAGGGTTCCCAACAGATAGTTGGTAAGCTAGCTTGTAAAGGATGTGTCATGTTAAAAAGTTTTTGACTAGATTTTTTTTGAGTTTAAGAGTTAAGCTTTGCAAGTGCAGCCGCGTTAAATTCATATTAGTCCTATAGTCGTAAGGTGCAAACATTTCTATGTTATATTTAATTTTGACAAAATTGATGTAGTATTATAACTAATCTTACATGAGTTGTTACTATATCGGTTCAAATTCATAATATAATTCATGAAGAAATGGCTTATAGCTATGGTGTAGACTAGGAGTTTAATGCCTTAGGCTATCCTTATTCTTGAAATACTCATTCACTTTAAAAAATGGGTCTCACTTTCACATCATTAAATTTACAATTTTTTCACTATTTTCTCTACATTCTTGCAATATTTACTCACTTTTAAAAGTGATCAGTTTTTGCTGTCAAATGACAAGCAAAATCTGCCATTAGCAAACTTGCTAAAGTAGCAAGCTTGCTAGCCATGTATGCATTAAAAAAATTATTTTTTTTCCATGTCATTTAGAAAGTGACATCTTTGCTGGGATAAGGCCAGCCTTTGGGGTAGACTAGGAGTTTAATGGCTTATAGAGATGGGTATAATAGGAGTTTAATAGGTCGTTTGTAATAATTTTTTTATTTTTTTTTAAAGGAAGGTAGTTTGTAACATAATATTATATTATTAGTGAAATTTTGAATAATAATAATATATAAAATTGATAGTAAGTAGAAGACATAGAAAGATGTGATGGAGTGATATGAAATGAGTAGCAATTAAGCAAAAGGGTCCCATAGCAAAAAGATTAAAATGTGCGTGGCCTCAATTCAAAAGAGAAGTGTTGGTTAAAGCTATAAGGGCATATATATATGCATGCATGAACTCTTAAAAGAGAGATTCAAAGGCAAATCTTTTTCATGCATTGAGGATTGGGATAAAAGCTTTGTTATTTTTGCCATCATTGACCATTACAGTGCTTATTAAACCTGTGAAAATGTGCTTAAAAACCCAACCCCCACATTGCTTTGCTTTGGGACCATCTGACACTTAACTTCATCATTAAAGTTGATCATATTATTCTCTCTACAAGGGAGCTGAGGAGAATGATGATGGGTATGTTGGGACTTGGGAGGGGTCTCTATTCCATCTTGTAGTCTTGTCTTCATGAAATTAAGAGCTTTGGAATCATCATACACATATAATTTCTTCAAATCATATAACTTTCACTTTCATATTCATATATTAAACATACATATATACATTCAATTTTAATTTGGTCCACCAAATTATTGATGTTTGTATTCATGATTAACCTATCTATTCACTTTGACTGTAGTGCATGCATGCATTATTTTGGAATTGGTTAGATTGATGTTACTATGTAATTCTTAACCACTTAAAATTATTATTGGTTGTACTCAACATATTACAACATATTTGTACATACTAATTAAAATGACTATCCATATAAGTTAATTGTTTATTTAAATCAAACATAAATCAATTATTATTATTTTTTTTATAGTGTTAACATAAATGTCTAAGAGCTATACAATACACATATATGCAAAGATCAGACAATAGAGTAAATAGATCAAATTAGAGTGATTTTATAGATGAAATGCCTTAGTACATGCACAATGCGAGTACAAGCAAATTAGGTCTGAAGCCTGGCTGGCGTCAGGAAATATACCATGGTATTTGGTCCCAAAGGTCCTCTCTACAGTCATGAAGGAAGGGAGTACATGTGGAAATCTTATCGACACAAGTGACGTGGTGCTGGAAAATGACCAATTAGATCAGTCACGACACATGCATGTCAATTTTGATATGACTTGGGTTAAATTAACGATTAAATAGACGTTCTGGAAGCTAAACTCATGACCATAAAAATCGACCTTCCCGATTTAAGAGCTTGGGAAGCATGCAGAATAGGTCGGACGACCGGGTCAATATACATAATATATGCTCCATATATACCAATCCATCACATATCTAGTTAGCAAAAAGCAGCCGGAAAAATTAAAATGAAAAGAAAATCCAATTCAATTGATTCATCATGTTTACATCAAAGTGAAATGACAGTGAATGAGGTGTGGTACTAGCTAGCTTGTCTAAAATTAAAACACCACATGAGGGAACGTAAAGCCTGCTTAAAGGGAAGCAAGAATCTTGCTAAAAGCTAAATAATGGAGTGTAGTAGCAGACAATTGAATGTGTGTTTACTTTTTGACCAATTATATCTATCTATCAATCTATGTATGTATGTTCTCCTTGTTACTTTAACATGCCCACAAGGTCAATGAGATGAACTCATAAAGAGAGGCCACCACAAAACCTTTGGAATCCTATGTCAAATATATATTAAATATGCTCATTAGTATCACCTTTTTCATTGCAACCTCACTAAATTAATTCCACCAACCCTATTTATCTTTGTTCCAAATGATTGAATCCCCACCCTCACGCCTGGCCCAACAGAGCATCTGGTAACTCAGTTATAGGCTAGACTTTTGTGACATTTGCTTAGTGCGCACAAGGACCACCCCTCACTTTGAGAGGTTGTTCCCACACTGTGGCTGGTGAGACTCGATCACGAGTCATTGTTCACAAACTTCATCCATGTGACCAATTAATTGAGCTGCCAATGTGAGCACCAATCCTCTTTATCTTTTTAGAAGATGAGATTGTGGTCCGAGAGGGATCACCAAGTGAATGTAACATACATATATATGATTCTTATATATGAATTTCTCAAGCCTGTCACACAGTTTTCCTAATACAATTTACTTTTCATATGTAGTTTGTAGACTATTATTATACAAAATTGAAACGAGATTTATCCAGTCAGTATACACTTTCAAGTGTTGACTATGGATTCCTTGTCACCAAAAAGAAGGGATAATATTTGCAACTGTTTTTTTCATGTAAGCTAAGATAAATGCTTGCTAACTTACTTTTCACTTGCAATATAGTAATGCTAGTGGATGGATAAATAAGATGGAAACACGCAAAGCTAGGTTCATGCTAAGCTAATTATTAGGTATGTCACATCGAAGATATGTATACAATAATAAAATAGTTTTTAAATTACAACATTAAATTTTTTTTATAATTGGATCTAATTCATTACAATTTTTTTAGACTGTGGTCTACACATACAACTGTGTGAACCACGATCCACGCAATAACTATTGCTAGGTTCTAATATAAAGTAGTATTGCAACAAGTCCCTTAATGGAACTATGGACTATTTATTAAGGATTACATCTCTATTTATAATTGGATCTTGAAGTTTCATATATAGGTGTTATTCTAAAGAGTGATTCGCAAATAGCTATACAAGAATGGAATGTCGCAATCTTATACTTGCACATTGTTGTTGGTATAGGGAACTATTATGCAGAAATTGGAGTTGTCACATTAAGCACGCACATACATAAAAGAAAACGTTATGTGTTGTCCACATACCGGATAACATTGCATGGGAGTTATTTGTAGTTGGCACTATAAGAACACTAAAATAGTTATGCATTTACCTATGAATTAAATATCTACTACTTAAAAAAAATAAAAATCTACTACTTAAATATCTATAAATTTTCTCATGATGATAAATTTGATATTTCTTGTAGCAAGAGAAACCTAATGAAGCACACAAAGTTAACAACGCCTCCACTGAAGCTCAATCTCATGACCTCCCACATGAGAGAGGTCATTACATGTCATATGAGCACAATGTGCTTGGTGCTAACTAGCTAGGTTATTGGTGTGATAAATTGATAATTCTTTTGAGGGAATGCTAAAGAAAAAAAAAACTAATTAATAAAATCAACATCCGAAACATCTTTGCATAATTGTGGCCAAGCTGTTGTCTCATAGTTTTTTCTTTGCTTTTTTGGCCACGATATACATATATATATGAGTTGTGTGTGTATATATTCATTTAATTTATTGAATAAGTTTATCATTTCGAGTAAAAAACTTCACCCAATAAAAATAAGTGAAATATAGACTCAAAAACTTTTATATAATAAATTTGGACAAACAAATTAAAATTAAGAATTGACTATAATATAATGCTAAAAGGTTATTTTACACCCTAATTAAGTGATAGGGAAGATTGGTATATACCCTTGGGGACGGGTGTCCAAGAGGCAGTCCATGCTCCATCTAGCTCCAAAATGCTTATTAATGCTCTGTGATCTCCCATGGATTCCTTCAATTGACTTAAAACTTGATTAAAATTTCTTCAAAACACTTCAAGCTTTTTTAAATTGCGATTAACAGTATCTGAAAACGAAAACAACCAAAGATAGAGATACATGGGTGGGTAGGTAGGGGCCCTTGGCCCCCCACGCCACCCCCATCCCACCCCACCCTACCCAAAAATATTAATAAATATTGATGTATATATATTTAGAATAAAAATGTTCTTTTGGCCCCCTCAAATTTTATTTATTTAGTTCTACTATATATATATATCAAATGAACCCAAAACATATATGTAAGTAGTTGCTTTGGTTGAGTGGTTAAGGCGTGTGCCTGCTAAGTACATGGGGTTTCCCCGCGGGAGTTCAAATCTCTCAGGCAACGGATAAATTTTGAGTCCAACGGCCAAGATGATGCCAAACCTATCCTTTCAAAAAAAAAAAAAAATTGGCTCAAATAAATCAAGTAATTAGTTATTTTTTTTTTTTTTTACACTTTTAAGATGTACATTTG
Source organism: Ipomoea nil (assembly GCF_001879475.1). Taxonomy (NCBI): domain Eukaryota; kingdom Viridiplantae; phylum Streptophyta; class Magnoliopsida; order Solanales; family Convolvulaceae; genus Ipomoea; species Ipomoea nil. The sequence continues at coordinate 421,153 of NW_017619625.1, read as the reverse complement.
CTAATTCAATAGACTAGTTTTGAAATTGTAAAAGCTAATTTTAATATTGGTTCTTTAATTTGTGATTTTGAGTTTTGCCTTCATCCCTCAAGTTTTGAAATATTAAGTTAATTAGTGAAATGAATATCAATTAATTATGTAAAAAATTATTGCCAACAAAATAAATGACAACAATATTTATTTGATAAAAGAGTGACAAGTAAGAGTATCATTGTATATATTTTGTATTATGTGGAAAATTATAAAGTATCGATTGACATCTATGCCAATTGTTATATAAATTATCATTAAAATTTATTATCGATAATATATGCATAGTATAATTATGTATGATATATATATATGTAATGATATCATGTATGATCGGTGCTGATGTTGAATTATTGTTGATTGACATTGTAAATTTTTTATATAATCTTGGCTCCTTTGAGATAAATTTTCTAACTCCGTCCCTAAAAACACAACACAACTATATAGCGGTTTCTACAAGATTGATGTAATTCTCAAATAAAATGAGATTTAATATGTGATAACAATATTTACATTCACACACTTATCACTCATGCATAACTATCATATCAAGCAAATTGATATGCTTTAGTAATTCAGTACTAATTTATATTCTTCACATATTATAAATATATTTACTCCTCACGTACAATTATTTGGCAAAGAACCTTTTTTTTTTTTTCTACAATCAATTATATTTCTATTTTTGTATGGAAATGCATAAATCTGATTCAACAAAACCCATTTTCCACTTGTGGTCCATGTACGAATAAAAAGCATTAAGATGTTATGCATTTTAATCATGCAGTGTTCACGTCGGTCGTCGTACTCTTCTTTTTTCATTTTATATTATCTAATTTCTAAAAATTTTAAGATTCGCAAAGCTAAAATATCATTAAAATAAAATACTAAGAATATATTATATTAAACTCGATTTATATATCCATAATAACACACATTGATATTAAATAGATTGAAACAAGCAGATCGAAGTACAAGGCTATGTCTAACATTACTAAAGCTCACAAAATGAAGAGTCCAACTCCTCACACGAACATAATTTTTTTTTTCTTGAGATAATTTAATCTAAATGCTGCCTAGAAAATAAAAATAAAAATATAGCGGACAAAAAAAAAAAGAAAAAAGAAAAACAAAGTTGGTGGATGATAGTGGCAAAAAAGCATGAGCTTCGATACTATCTTCTTGACTGGATCGTCTTTCTTGATTCTCTCTTAGACTGTGAAACCTGAATTCAAAAGTTAAAGCACCAAAAAATGTTCACTTTTCTTATTTTAATAACAATAATAATTAATATATACTTTAAAAAAATTAAAGATATTTTGGTTACCCAAAAATGGAGAATCGACGTTGAATTCAGTAAGAATACTTGTTGCCGGAGTCCCGGGGCGCACTGCATCGGAAACACTCCATCCGGCTAGCAAAGTTGTGCTCGTTGCACCCGGACCTGCATATATATTTTTTGAATCAGTTATGGTTTTTATAAGATAGTATTTGTTCTATACAGATAATAAATGTGTTATCATACTAATTTGACTTATAAACATAAAGGGTTTCTTAAATCCAAAGAAACTTGATTTAGTATATGGAGTACGAAAAAAGGAATATGATTGTAGGAGACATATATACCTAGTACAAATCCAGTCGCCGGACTTCCAACCGGTGCGGCTGCCAGCGCCACTTCCGCTGCCGAAGCCGTAGCCGCCACCGGGTCGGGGCCTGGAGACGTGGTCGGCGTCGAAGCCGGCGGCGGAGGAGTCATCCTTGAAAGCGCCGCACTTGAAGCAGCTGGAGCGGCTGGCGAAGTTGTGGGCACCGCAATGGCCGACGGCGCAGTACCAGTCGCCGGGACGGACATCGGGGCCGGTGAGCCCTCCAAAGGAAGAGCCGCCGCCGCCGAAGCTCCCATAGTCGCCACCCCTATCGCCGCCGGGTCTCGGCTCTCCACACCTCTGGCAGCTGTCTCTCCTTTGGAAGTTCAAGTGCTGACATGACCGGCAGTTCCAGTCTCCTGGCCTATTATTCATCTTCTCTGATCTGCATGCCCAACATATTATATTAGAAAACAAAAAAAAACAAAAAACAAAAAAAGGAATTTGCATGAAGAAATAAATTGAAGAACAAAGCCTAACCTCAGTACAATGAAAACAAAAAAAAAAAAAAAAAGCTAAGGTTGTTTTATTTGAAGAATTATATAATATAATAGGTAGGTATCTAAGGAGAGAAATGAAATGGTGGTGAATATTTTGTAGTGGTTGGAGAGGTTTATATACTAGCAAGTTCCTCGGAATTCGAGAGTATCAAGTATCAAGGTGGTGGCCGGAGGGCTAAGGTTGTTCTTTTTTCATATTCTTTCTTCAACAATGGAATCACATCACAAACAATAAAAGTAATTATGGAAAAAGGGATAATTAAATAAAATAAAATAAAAACAAATGAGAGATCTGAGGATTCCAAACATAGAAATTATAATTAGTTGTTGTGTGAAGTTTGGGAAGAAAGATCAGGGATCGAGTTTCATCCACAGTAATATGGGAATAATCTTTTAAAATGAGAGTACTCATTGTGTGTGTTCACCTGAGTTACCATGATTTACATCCTCCTAGATATTCTGTCCGGTCGGGATGTGGAGATTCTCGAGATTGGGGATTCAACCTTTCAGAAAGAATAATTAGCTGTTGTGAAATTTGATAAAGTTATTAGCTGTTACAGCTTCTTTTTAGGCGGCTTCTAGAGGGATGGGATATATATATTATGTCATATATATGTCTGCAGTAGTGAGTAGCCCTGCATCCATATGATTTAATGATGTGTGTCCCTTAAATTTTTGTTGCTTGCAACAAATTTGTTAAGTGTTCTTGCTCAAGAAAAGTACTAAAATAATTATAGCATTGGGAGTTCCATTTTAAGAATATGGAACAACCTTTTTTAAACTAAGGGGTAACAAGTCTCCACTTATATTGTCTGGTTTCACTTTGTGAAAATTAACTATACACTAGAGAGTGCAAAATGTACTGCTTGTACTTATTGCTTGATCAATCACTTCGATCTTGAGATTGATGTCGCGATTTGGTGTACTTTATTTAACATGTGTCTTTCATTCAAATATGTAGAGTTATTTTGTTTTGTTGAAATTAAATTTATTTTTTAGAGATTCAGAATATTCTAACCATCAACTTGGATGGCCAAACCATCAAATTATGACTAATTAATCATGCAAGCCTAATAATCTCATATTCTGCAATCTTAAAAGCAGAACTGAATGTTGAAAACTATCTATTAGTCTTCTTAATTTGAGTCAATCAACTATGGGCAATATATAATAGTTTACATTTGCCGATTAAGGTCATAAGTTCAGTTCCATTAAGAGCACACATTTAAGTAGCGACTACATGTTTTCTTGTAAATCAAAGAAGTGAAATGTTGTTGTAAACATTTTAATGATATCATTATTAATATAATGTTTGTAAGCATTATTGTTTAAATATAAGCACATTGATTATTATAAACACTATTTGTCATTTTATAATGTAAATATGTCAAACAAAGTATAGTGTGATGTAGGGTGTAATTCACTAATGCGTGACCAAATTTGTGTTGGATATGATAGTTAACATTATATGTAAAAGGAAGTGAAAAGCAAATTTAAAGAGTTCATTTATTTTTATATTCACTTTTAATTGTATTGATCAATATATATATACACTCACAGTATACATTCATGTAATAAAATAAACTTGTATATTTAAATTAAAGAGTTAATTCCACTAAAAATTCTTGGACCTATTGAATTTTTCACATTTGACCATCAATTTTTAAAACAAACCTAGCTATCTAGTCCCTAATTATTAAGAAGTTAACATATTTAACTCTGCATTACCAAATTTGTTGGTTGATTTTAAAATTCGAGAGTCAAAATCAAACTAACTGGCGACAATGTTTTGAAACACTCAATTTTTTTATAAGGTAGGATCTGTTGAATTAATTTAGTTGTAAAGTCATGAATCAACCATGAAGAAACTCAATGGTCGACAAATCTTTTTTTTTTTTTTGAAACACTTAATTTCTTACAAGGTAGTATCAATTCTATATTTTCTCAATCTATTTCAGTCCAAAGAATCAATGCTCCCACCACCGAAATTTTATCATGTGACTACTCATTTAAAATGGTAACAAAAGCGTCATCACACTATATAATAGTTAATAATGGTGGACAAACTTTATTAGAATTTAGTTTAAATTAAATTAAATATTTGTTAATTTGAATCATGAGGTGTATAGTAATGCCACTTGGAAATAGTTGCTTGCTTGATTGATGAATATTGGATAAGAAGGAACAGAATAAAGGGTCCACAGAAGTGCCACGGTGCATATATAGGTTCTGCTTTAGAATGTTTAATGTATGTATATGTGTATTGGATAAGCTAAGAAGGAACGCAACAAAATTGTTACATGCATGAATATACCTATAACGACCCTACTCACTATTATTCACTATTCCATATATGGCCCATTCTGTAAATAATTCTACTTTATCCTAATGCAGTAAAATAGAAATTTAATAATATATTAGTAAATAAATAACATAATTGTGTAACGAAGGAGTGGTGGCCGCCAATTATAAAAGGGGAGAGGAGAGAAAAAAAAAAAAACAATTTTTGTAAGAGATTCAGGTCCTTGATACCATCTAAGGATATAAAGTAATTGTGTTATACTATTAATGAATAATCAGCAAATTATAAATAGTGTACAAAAGATGAGAAGTAACAGGAAATTACAATAAAAATTAAAGAAATACATTTAGAACAGATAAATGAATATAGAAAGTGTCAACCACATATAGACCTAACAAATTGTGCACTTAAAATACAATTTATGCATAACATTAAATACACTGAAGTTTTTGAATTGAATTTTTCACATATAAAAATATATAATTTGATGTGCGTCTAGAGAACGGGTCCATGAAATCTACAATTATAAAAATATATATATTTGTTGGGAGTGGTAGGAGGGAGGATGTACACTCGTGTGTGTCAGATATCGTAAAATGGACGTATCTCTGAAGCTGAAATCGAAGCTAAAGTTAAAGTTGCATGGCTACAACTTCTATGTACGTTGCTTCTCATTCTTTACTTAATTTATTATTATTTTAATTAAATAATAATTTGTCTAATAAAAATAATTTTTTATAAAATAAAATGTGCTGTGCAATTTTGGTACTGACAATACAATTTTTTTAAATACGTAATTTCACTTTTAATATAATACTATATAATTTAATTCCTAAATACTGTCAAAACGCATCTAATGATTTCTAGGTCAGGTGTTCAAGTCTTACTAAATAGAATTATTTATGTTTAGTAGTTTTCAGCATTCTTAATGTATTAATTATTGGAAAAATGATAAGTTCAGTATTGAACAATGATCTTTTGAGACATAAATTAACTGTTTCCAACAATTTCATTTCGATGGAAAAAACCGCATACCGCTATGTTGATAATTGTATTATTAAGCCTGCATTGACAGCTTAACTGGTTATAGAGGTGAAGTTTGGAAAGAATAATTGTATTACTAAATCTGAAAGTGGTTCTATACTTTCTTAATCTTTTATAGTCCAAAGAATCAATACTCCCACCACTTACGGAGGTGTCATCACACTACATAGTAGTTGATTGTACTTTTAAAAATAAAAATATATTTTAGCGGCAATTTTATAACTGCCGCTAATATTTATGGTAAAATTAAATAAAATGTTTACTAGCAGTTATATAAATGTTGCTAAACGCTAACAAAGAAAAATGACCAATTTTTCGCGGCGGTTCAGAAACTGCTACTAAATGTAGTCAAAATCGCCGCTAAATGATTGACTAACTAATTCCTGAGGTTGTAAAAAAATCTCCGCTAAAAGCTTCGCAACACACTATATAGTCACGGTTGAATAACCGTTGGGAAACACAATAGTGGCGGTTTGTAACCGCCGCTAAACATCATAAAAATCACCGCTAAATGCTTAATTTGGTGCAATGACTCTTAATTATTTATATGTTAATGTAGTGACATCACTGTTATCATTCTAAATAAAAAATTACAAGTTCAAGTCTATTCTAATCAAAAATATTAATATAATCATATTGAGCAGATACTATAGTTAAGATTAAATTATAGTCACACACAAATATCTTCATGTAGTTATAATATATTTAAAATATTTTATAAAAAATGAAAAAGGCACGTAGGACGATGTGGGTAGAATAATAAGTCGTGGGTTTGGTTTGGTGGTTTTATAAGGTTGGTTTTGGATGAAATAAGGTATGTATGTAGTGGAAGTGATGATAATAGGCAAAGGAAAAAATGGTTCAAAAAAAAAAAAGGAATTGTAGAGAGTTTCGATAAAGATAGTCGAAGCTGATGATGGAAGAGGAAGTCTTCGAGGTCCAATTTGACCATCTTTTCTTTTTTAGTATATATATGGAGGGAGGGAGGAGATATCTTTTCTTTTCTTTTTCCCTTACCCCTTCCCTTTTTTGCTGTCATTTTTCTTTTTTTCATTTTATTTTTTCAACATCTCTCTCTATAGGTGCAAGTGTAAAGAACATCGTACCACAGAACCACCACCAACGCATCATTTTCGGTAAGAAAATTTTACATTTACTCTTAAATTTTATTCTTAATTTTTACTCTACACACAAAATATTAATGTAAATATTTATATTAGGATCAATATAAAAAAAATAATTTATCAATATCTGTTCTATCAAGAGAAAGATTTAGAGAGTAAGATTTGAAAGTTCATGTAATAAAACTATTTCTGTATTATCAACCTCCATCACTAAAGCTTTCAAGTCTCCATCAATTTTATTCAAAGGGCATATATATATATATATATATATATATATATATATTGGCAGTGATTAATACCCTATATGCATGGTAGACCGAATATTTTGTTTAAAGGCAATAAACATATATAAAGTAGAGTGAATCTTATCCTTATTTTTAGACCATTAATCTTCGTCAAACTCAGTTATAGTATTATAATTTCTTTTAAATGATGAATATATATAAAGTCTTATAGATATTATTTTCCATCAATAAAGTAAACTCTAAACTTAAATTACGTGTCAATATTTGTTGGCACATAAACCAAGCTGATTTTAGACAATTCTTATTAGTTGGGGATATTAGGGAGAGAATGTAAGGGTGAGTAGGAAAGAGAATAATGTGGGAGGAGAGGAAAAAAAAATCAAAACTGATTTAATAAATAAATAAATAAATAAATAAATAAATATATATATATATATATATATATATATATATATATATATATATATATATATATATATATATATATAAAAGGTGTCATTTCTCTATTAGTACTCTTTCCTTCATATTAATTTCTTTTTCTTGGGCAAAGTAATATCCCAACTTTTGCAGATGCTCCCCACCCATTCTCTCTCTGCCACCATGGTATTTTGGCCTCAAAATTAGTGAATTCTCCTCCATTTCTCCTCTGATGTAGATGCTCTTAGGAGGTATAAATTAGATGCTTCATTATGATGTATACTTAACATGATGGCAATGAATATTAATAAGAAAAAAAAAAAGGAATTTAATTCAAGGGAAAAAAAAAAAAGAAAAAGAAAAGCATTACTCTTAAGATATGATGATCACAACCCACCATTTTCTTGGGTAGTGGTAAAGAGGGCTGTAGCAAACTGAAAAAGCAGCAAAAAAGAAAGAAAGGGAAGGGGACTGATTCGATTCTCTCTTTGGGAAATGCTTCAATTCAATTCACTTCCCATGCATATTTATATACCCTATATATATATATATATATATATATATATATATATATATATATTAACGTACACATGCTTGTTTCTACTTTCTCCTATATATATTTTCTCCTGTTTTTTCATCTCAACTAATCATCACTCCATTCTAATTCTTCACTATATATATAGGGACAGTACGTGTGAAATTAATCTGAATTTGGATAATGCCCGCATAATTAATTTAATTATTACTCAAAAAAATAAGTCTGACCCAACTCTTTAATATGACTATATTTGTGCATTGTATCTTACCGCTTTTACCTATTGATATAAGATAATAATTCTTTTAGATAAAAGTGAATACGATTAAACTAAAGAAATAATAGAGATAGATAAAGTTGAATATTCTATGTTGGAATTGATTAATAAGAGTTATATTTTTCAATTTGGTGGTGTAATTTATTTATTATGTTGATGATATTGATGGTGCCCTTATACAACTTTAAATTTATTCAAAATGGTCTGACTAAGTCCCTTTAATTTCTGTTTGGTTTTGAAGTCTTTTAAGTGGTCCTCTTCTTACAATTCTGGCAAATCTTTAATCACATGAGGCAAGAGATTTATAGAAAGCAATTTCCTATTAGGGTATTGGAAATGATCGACTATGTACCTACATTGATCATGATGAAATTAATCAAAAACTGCTTTTTTCGTTTAAAGTAAATGCATGTTGCAAGCCTATAATAAATTACGCCACAAATACTAAAGATAAAATAACAATGCTCAAATCATAAATGGCAATTTATATTAGAGTAAATACCCAAAATGGTCCCTCGACTATAGCTAAATTCACAAATTGGTCCTCGACTTTCAATTTCAATCAATTAAGTCCTTAACTTTGTAATTTTAACACGATTTGGTCCTCTATCTATTTGACCGTTTGTTGATCGTGATCGACGATTTCCAGAAGAACCTTCAGCTCTCGTCGGAGCACGTGGAGGCCTCCAGGATGACGTTGCACTGATTCGGAAACACATCGTCTTCTTCGCTCTGGTACGAACTCAACTACATTGAATCCAAAGGGAGGATGAAGCAAGGCGACCGTATTTGGTAAATTGCTTTCGGCAGTGGATTCAAATGTAACAGTGTGGTCTGGAAATGCAACCAGAACCTTACAAAATCGATGATGGACCATGAAATTACATACATATCCTCAAAAATCACAGTCAACAAACGGTCAAATAGACAGAGGACCAAATTGTGTTAAAATTACAAAGTTAAGGACTTAATTGGTTGAAATTGAAAGTCGAGGACCAATTTGTGAATTTAGCTATAGTCGAGGGACCATTTTGGGTATTTACTCTTTATATTATGTACCAGGGTCCACAATGCTAGACCGAAACGACGAGGTACAAAATTCTTACTCGTAAGATACATAATTTCATAACACAAAATCACAACAAGACACATACACATATTATATATATTTACTTATTTTTCAAAACTGATTTAGGTACATAATTTGTGTTCATAGGCACAAAATTTCACAGCACAAGGCACATAAATTCATAACATAAGACACAATTATTAATTTGTTTAAGGTACAGAGCGTTTGGTTGGAAGGAGGAAATTAGGGGGGAAAGAAATTGTAATTCCGTGAGAAAAGAATAAAGTGGAATTTAAATAACATTGCTTGATAGGAAGGAATAGAACGATTGAGAATTGAAAGGGAAGGAGTGAATAAAAAATAAAATGTCCTTGTATAATAATAATAATCATAAGAAGGATAAAATGGTAAAAGATAAAATGGTAAATGATAAAATGGTAATTTATCATGGAATTACAATTTCACAAAGTGTGAAATTGCAATTTCTAGGGAGGCTTAGGAATTGCAATTCCATGGTTGGAAGAAATTGTAATTCCGTGGAATTGCCCTCCAACCAAACCATGGAATTGCAATTCCATGGAGTTTGGTAGGAATGGAATTGCAATTCCATCATACCAAACACTCCATTAAGGTACATAATCTAAAATAAAAACATAATAAGTGTGAATGAAAATTATACACTTCATTTATGTTCGTTTTTTCCGTTAAGTTCTTTTGTACATTATGCTATAAAAGTTGTATATTAAAATATTTTGGACAAACATACCCCTACCGTTATAACTTCCGTTATCTTTTTTCACTATTGTTACCACACACATGCATCCACCATATATTTTATTATCTTCTTCATTAATAATAATAAGGAATAAGGGTCAAATAGGCCACTCAACTGCACACCAAAGTGCAATTAGGCCATTGAACTCAAAAAGAATGCAATTAAGCCATTGAACAACACAAAAACATACAATTTAGCCCAAAATGACTTGTTTACCTAGAGTAGCAAGTTACCAATTTCAAAATTAATTTTTTAAAATAACTTTTAATAAATAATTAATTAAAATATTAAAAAAAAAATAGAAACTGCCGACCGGAGACGAATCGTCTCCGGCCGGCTTTGTCTCCATGGCTATGGAGACGAATCGTCTCCGGCCATGGAGACAACGTCCTTCGTCTCCATGGCCAGGGAGACGAAGGTCTTTGTCTCCATGGCTAGAGACGGAGGTCCGTCTCCGGCCGGAAGTTTTTGTTTTTGTTTTTAATAATAATTTAATTATTTATTTATTAAAAATTATTTTAAAAAATTAATTTTGAAATTGGTAACTTGCTACTCTTGGTAAACAAGTCATTTTGGGCTAAATTGCATGTTTTTGTGTTGTTCAATGGCTTAATTGCATTCTTTTTGAGTTCAATGGTCTAATTGCACTTTGGTGTGCAGTTGAGTGGCCTATTTGACCCTTATTCCTAATAATAATAATAATATATACACATTATATATTTGAGTTATATGTTAATTATTACCTAAAATATAAATATCAAATTTATAAAAATGATTTACATTATTATTATTATTATTATTATTATTATTATTTAGAATAATTTAAATATCTAAAATATAATAAATTTAAAAATTTAATATAATGTACTAATATTGGGCACCTATTTTTTACGCATCGCGCATAAAAAAAAAATACTAGTTTTATACGGATTACCATAAAACATAAAAATTCACACATAAAATACATATACATATACCAGAGTCCATAGTGTACTATGAATTTTGGTCCATGGTATAAGGATTGAATAGTTATACATGATTCGGATCCAGTGATTTTCAACCATCTATTAGTGTTCGAAAATCGAAGGTTTTTTCATCGAAAACATTGATTTTTTTTACTGCTTTTAGCATCCGTAAAATTTCTTGATATTCAAAAGTTTTAATCAATTAGGTCATCAACATAAATCTTAATTTGCACTAATAATCTTATATCCCTATTTTCTATGCAGCTTAACGAAATTCGAGAATGGAAAATGACATAAGAAATAGTATGTTTCACCTCTCTATACCGCCACTATTTTCCTCTCTTCAATTATTTTTGAAGTCACTTTTTTCGTATCATAATTATCTGTTAAATGATTTTTTTTTTAAACCCAACTGTAATGGAACTTAAGAACAAAAGAAAAAAAAAATTATTTGAAGATAATTGAGAGATAAAAGTGATATTTCTCTTTAATTAGAGATAAAAATGTCATTTTCCTCATTCAAAAGATGAGAGAATCAAAAGGGTTGTTATATAGTGGACCATGGTCCATAGTGATATGTGGATCATGGTTGTCAAATGAAACTATAGTAGAATTAAAATAATACTTTAGTAATTTCAAAAAAAAAATGATACTTTAGTGTTGTTGAAATTAAACTAATGTGTGTGAAAAATGAAACAAAACAACAGAGCTCAGTATAATTAAAATGATAATTTAATATTGTTAAAATGAAACTAGTATGTGTGATAAATGAAACTAAAATCTGAACCATACAATAACATATATTGTCAAATGAACGTGAAGTGTAATTAAAATAATATTTTAACATTATTATAATTAAACTAGTATGTGTAGAAAATGAAACTACAAAATAGAGCTCATACAATAATGTATATTGTCAAATGAAACTGTAGTAGAATTAAAATGATACTTTAATATTGCTATAATGAAACTAATGAGTATGAAAAATGAAACTGAAAAACAGAGTAATATTAACAAATGAAATAAAATATAATTAGAATGATACTTACTTTATGGACAACAATACTACATGGACCATGGTCCACAGTAAAATTTGCCGAATCAAAACGAATGGACCAAAAATATAATTTATATCGGGCAGGATGGATCAGTCCATTTCTCCACTGTAACAGATTGAGCAAATTAATGGCCCTTTAACAGACCAAACGGTGAAATTTGTAACGTACTGGTGTTTCTTAAATTTGTGGCCCAACGGCATTGATCCAAATTGTAATCGAAACACACATTCAATAATAATTACAAATTTCTCTCATCTCAATATGCGTCCGTACCTGATTAAACGTCCGTTAATTGATCCACTACTTGAACTACTCGGTAGGACAATGACTTTTGACTTTAATGGCAATTTTTTTTTTTTATGAACTATGAATACAAAGTACATTTTTAATATATTAAGAGCATCTACATCAGAGGAGAAATGGGAAAGAATTCACTATTTTTAAGGTCAAAATGTCATGGTGGCAAAAAGAGAACCAAGAGAGAGAAGGGGTGGGGAGCATCCGCAAAGATTGAGATATTACTCTGCCCAAGAAAAAGGAATTAATGATAGAAGACAGAGAATCAATAGCGAAAAAGAATTACTCTGACATGCTTATTTTTTATTTTTGTTTTAAAAATCAATTTTGATTTTTTTTCCTCCCCTCCCACATTATTCTCTTTTCTACTCACTCTAACATTCTCCCCCTAATAACCCCAACTGATAAGGATGCTCTAAAAGTACATTATTTGTGTATGAATGTACATTATTTGATAATAAACTAATGTACTTTCAATACTCAAATAATATACTTTCCATATACAAATAAGAGAAAATTTCAATTTTGGTCACATGACTATAGGGGCATTGTTAATTTCAGCACCTGACTTTTAAAAGTGTCAATTTAGTACCTTGACTATGTAATTCTTGTCAATTTTGGTCACTCCGGCCGAATTGACGATCAAATTTGGCCGGAAAAATTTAATCAAACATTTAGTCTATAATCTGAGGGGCAAAATCATCCTTTGATCCTTTCTAGACTAAATGTTGGATTAAATTTTTCCGGCCAAATTTGACCGGAGTGACCAAAATTAACAAAAATTATATAGTTAAAGTACTAAATTGGCACTTTTAAAAATCAGGTGTTGAAATTAACAATGCCCCTATAGTCATGTGACCAAAATTGAAATTTCCTCTACAAATAATATAGTTTTAGTATACTAAAAATGTACTAAGCCAAAGCAGAACAAAGAATATCCAAAAGAAAGGCCGGAGGGGTAGACCTCCATTCCTTACGGTTAGCTATGAATACAACTTCCTTAACTAGTAAATGGGCAACTCTATTCGCGGGTCGTTTAACAAATACAAAGCTTACATTACAAAAATCATTAGCTAGAATCCTAATACCCTCCAGGATAAGATCAAAAGATGTGTTTCAACCTTCACTTCTAATGCCTTCAATAACCAGTAATGGCAGGAGAGTATTAGATACTTAGATTGATCTCCTGAGCCGACCTGACATAATGTTAAAAGGACTTGACAGCCAGGAGTTGGTCAATTAACGTCAAAATTGGACAATCAAAACCCAACATAGCCTAGCTATTGAACTGATGCGAGTCAATCTGGGGCAAGTCTTCCCAGGAAGGGAATATGTGCACCTTCAATACAGGTTTATCAGCTAGAGAATCCTTGACCAACTCAAAAACACAAACATTTCCAGCTACTAGTTTTTTGTGCTGAACAAACAGTCGCCACCCATAGGTCAAATCACCCACCCTCCTCGACCTCAATCTACACTTGACTATCCATCTCTTCCCATTTTCATCCTCAAGATATATAGATCTAGGTTTACCTGGCAAAAGACTTCTTGCAAAGTCCGCTGCCACGTACTGCATCATCATCGTCAAATAATCAAATTAAAAGATATAGGAAAGCATCTATATGTTGTGCATCCATGAACAATTATAACTAACACACATTCTGATAGGACTCACCATATTTATACCTAATACATCGCATTCTGTCAGCCTGACTGCGAAATGAGGGTTCTGAAGCACAACATTCCCTTCTATTTTCTCCCTTTTGGGAATGTTATGTTTGTTTGCATCTGCAATTCATTAAAATAGCATAAAATTTTGCACATGTCTGAGTTACAGTGAGAATAATACTTAATTGGACTATGGGCTAGGATTAGATTGGGAGTGAACTAACAATTTCCACCATTTATATATTACAGTAATAACCAATTGCAATGACTAAATGTCTAAATGTACCCTCTCTGAGGAGAGTCTAAAACTGCATCACCAAAACATTTTGGGTTAGGGCCCTTATAGCCTCAAGCCCTCAAGATTTTGAAGTTTGACTTTAAAATGTCTCAAAACTGTCTAACATGTCAGTTTTAATGCCAATATTGTTAACAAGGTTAATCTTACTGTACTGTCATCAAAATTCAAGCATAAAAACAAAATCAATAGTAAACAGATTTTTCATGTACTTGTATCGCTAGAATACTTACCATCACTCCCATCTAAAATCACACTCCTCTCCTTCAATTTTCTCACCTTGCTTTCATTAGAGTGATAAATTCTTTGCCCTTCAGGTGAGGTTGTTCTCTGTCGTTTCATGCCAGAGCCAAAGATAGACTGATCAATCCCATCATCTCCAGTGCTGCAATACCCACCACCACCCGGGATTCCCTTCACGGGATCACATCTCTTCTGAGCACCATGAGAGTTACATGGATAATCAATTTCTGTCGCACTCAGGTCAAAAATATGGACATTAAATCGCGAGTTTTTTGTATATTTGAAGAGCAACAAGTAGTTGATGCCAATAGAGTTATCCTCCATGAAGCTCTCAAAACCATCATCAAACCATGCCATTTTCTTATTCTTCTTAAAGTTCACGCCCCATTCACCACCACTAGGGAGACAGAACTTGACAACGTCAGAGAGTTCATCCTTGTATTTCTGAATCAATTCCCCCGGGATCCTCTGCACGTGTATTGCAAAGAGATGAAATCCACACACACAAACACACACTATTTTAGTGGTGAAATATATTTATTGGAAGCGAATTTTTACATTAGATGAGCAGAAGAACACATAGTCCTACCCAAAATACAACAAGAATATATATTAAGTGTATCTTAACATGTATTAACAATGCATTATTGAAACTGAAGGTTCAGAATGTGCAACACCATCACTAAAACCCTCACTCACACCGAACTGTTTTTGCTATCACAAGGATAAATTACCCAAGTAGCAATTCATACAAGGAAAATGCTTCTTACTCATCATAAATTTCCCCTCCCATATTTCCCCTCTTGATGTGGCTCCAATCATTGGGTGACCATGAATATGCTAACCAACAACTAATTAACAAAAGAAATTTAAACCAATCAAATGATGCCAAGTCAGGAGGGGAAAATGTAGAGAAAAAAAAAAAAAAGGGGGGTATATAACATTACTCTTCATACAATTCACAAATATGGCTCTACAAGTCTACAACTAATCAATTATCAACAAAATATTCAAATTAAACATTACAAAGCACTTAATAAGTACACCCCTACATACCAACCTATATAGAAAAGCCCAACACCAACACCAACACACACAATCTATGAGGTGGAACTCAGACCTAAGAATGCATCACAGGCAAATATCCAGGAGCCAACTCGATCACTTAGGCTAATTTACATATAACTAATACCAATTGCAAGTTGATAACAATTAAGCTTCGTTTTGCATGCAATAATCACATGCGGATACAGCAGAGGTCGGTTCCAACTGGTAATTATTCACACATTATAGGCAGTAGAATTGAATAGATCATATCATCATAAGATTCTATTTCTCTTAAATTCTAACAATAATGACGATGATGATCGATCTCTAAACCTCGCCTTCAAGGCATAAATGAGAGAAGAAGTAAGCGAGATTAATTATGAGCACTTACAAGTCGTTTCTGATCGATTACGGACTGCCGGACTCTTGCGAAGAAGGAATTGCAGATCTGCATGCTCTCTCTCGGCTGCGCTACTGAACTGCTAAAGCTTGTCGCCGGATGTCTGTCTGTTGTTAATAAGCGTTGATGAAGTAGGCGTCGAAACTCTTCACCTCGTCCGGCGCCCGGCGGCTCACTGATTCACTCTCACTCGCACAGTCGCACTCGGTCGACGGAGAGTTTCGCACGGAAGAAGAACTGAAGAGGCTTAGAAAGATGGGGAAAATTAGGGGAATTAGAGATTTAGTTTATAATTATTCTATATATAAGGGTACTCAAAAAAAAAAAATTCTATATATAAGGAAAACAACAATTTTAGTCCATTATTTACCCTTAAAATTATATATTTATTCCATAAATTATTATTCTATATATATTTTTCATTTTAATTATGTTAAAAGTGTGAGTTTCATCCATTAATTACTTATATATTTTGTTAATATTAATAGTTTATTTTGTATTGGAATATAAGGTTCAAATTGGCTACTGAACGTAACCTGAAAATGCAATTAGGTCGCTGAACACCCCAAAAACGTACAATTAGGCCATTGAACACTCCAAATAGTTTTTATATCACAAATACTGATGGGGTGAGGACCCCGGCCCAAGGTATAAGGGCCCAAAGAAAATAGATGGGAGAAGTGGGCCAGCGTCGAGAGGAGCCCGAAGAGCAATTGGGCCGAGTCGAGGAGTCGGCCCAAGCCCAAGCATGGGGCCCAGTTCCGAGCTGCCAAAAAGAGTCCAGTAGGAGCTTAGGCCGAGACAGGGAGTCGACCGAGGCCCAAGCCCAGGAAAGGACTCGGCTCAAGGAGCCGTTGAGAGCATTGAAGAGGCTCGACTAAAGAGGGAGCCGTTGAGACATTGAAAGCCGGACACGGTCAGGCCGTTACAAGCCTGGGAGAGCCATTGGTCAACCGAGTAATGGCGTCCAACGGCTCCGTATCTTAATTGGCCATGAAGTCGGCCATCAAAGGCCTTCAAATCGGTAGAGGAGGAGCCGCTATATAAAGGCTCCTCCATTCTTGTAAAGGAGAGACAATTGAACACCCGAGGAGGGGAGAATACCAAAAAGTTCCAAGTACTAGCATAAACTCAGAAATAGTCATACATTTCATTAAAAGGTGCACCCACCAGCCGAAGGTTGTGTTGGACCTCCTTGGGCCTGAAAACCCTGAAACCATCACGGGGGAAAGAAAAGAACACGAGGGAACTCGGAAGCCAAAAGCGACCGAGTGTAAATGAATACCGACATAACCCTCGGGAGGGTCGTAAATTTGCCGGCCCTCCGGGGCGAGGACTACGGCAGAAGGCCCAAGAAGATATCGGGCCATTTCCAGGTCCACCGCATTAACGACGGATGGTGACCCAGAAGGGCGGACGATGGAATCGAACTTGCCTCGCGATCGTCCGACGCCACCCGGCAGAGCCGCCACCGTCGTTAGAGGGGCGGGGCTCAGCGGAGTAACCGCCCCCGAAGAAGAGGGGGTCGGTGGAAGAGAAGATGTCGATGGAACGTCCGCCGGAAGTTCCATACGACGAGGAGAGGACGTCGATGGAATGTCCGCCGGAAGTTCCATACGACGGGGAGGAGAAGAAGAAGACGCAGAAGGAGAAGACGAAGAGAGAGAGGTCGTCTCAAGGTTATCGATCGAGTAACGACGAGAAGAAGAAGAATGTGAGGAAGAAGACATTACCTAAGTTAGGAGAGAGATCGGAGGAAATACTGAGTGGCCGGAGAAGCTCAAAGTTGAAGCTGAGAAGAAAGACTGGAGAAGAAAACGGAAGGAGAGACGAAATGGCTATTTAAAGGGGAGGAATTTCAAAGGACGGCCACGTGCCGCCTTCTCGTTGGAGGAAGAGGAGGTGACGAGACGTGAAGGGACGCCGCATTTAATGCCTCAAAAGGCGAGGCGACGGTTCAGGCCTAGGGTTAGCCTACAGACGGCGCATCTGTCCTAGGCTAAGGGTCGAACGTCAAGTGACCCGGCCTGCTAAGCCGGAAGCCCGTGGTGGGCCATGGCCTCTGGGCCCATATGATACGAGCTGGAAGCTTCTAAAATGACCCGGTAGAACCCGGCTCATCGAATGATATCAGCCGAGTTCACGAAGAGACTCCCGTAACCAGGTCGGCAATCAGACTCGGCGACTCCCTCACCAGGAGGGACTCGCCGTAACAAGGCTAGGAATCAGTCCCATAGACCAAAGGTCGGACGACAAAATACTAAGAAAATGTGGGGTCGGACAGAAAAACACACAATTTATTTAATTAGTACGAAGATTACAAGGCCCAGCACTCGGCCGATGCAAATTACAAGAGAAAAAACGAGTCAAGGCTTGGCTTCTTTCTCTGTCGACGGGCTAGCGGTCGGAGGGCCTTCCAGGAGGTACTGAGAGCGGAAAGGCAGAGGACTCGGTTCAGGCTCAGGCATTTCGTCCAGATACACGGCGGGCTTCCCGTCATCGATCATTTGCAAAGGCCTCTCCAGAGCGCTCGGCGACATGGCCACACCGAAAAGGGGAGGAGCCTCCCACTTCTCTTCCACCATTGGTTTGGGATCTTCCACCACCGGCTCCATCTCCACCCCAGATTCCGTCTCCACGTCAATGGGTTCCCTGCACATCAAGTCCGGCATATCTGGAAGCACCACGATGGGGTCGGAGGCCGAGTCGCCCACCAAACGACCCCCGTTAGCCAACCTTTTCTGCTTCAGTTGCTCCAGGCGAGCATGCTCCTTGTTACGAATGGACCAGCGGCGATCACCGTCCCTATAACTCATGGCGCCGTACCTTCGCGAAGTGGAGAATGTTGCGATTTGCATCAGCGGTGAAGGGCCTTTATATAGCCCAGCATAGGCAAATACCTAGGCGGTGATCGCGGAGGAGATTATAACTGACATAACTGAGCCGGATTAGACGGATGACACGAATCTCTGTCAGAGATTAGCTCCATCAGATCCGCTCGAGAAGAGCGAGATTCGCACGCCAATGCAGGAAAAAGTTGATTCGCCCAGGATACGGGGAATCTTGCAGGCGTCAGACCGAAAAGATTTCGATGACGTGACCGACCCCTTGACCAGTCGTCCAGATGAGTACGTAATAGAACACGACAAGACATAAGGCAATGATAGCATTTATTATTATTATTGCAAAAAGGAGGATACACATGGCAATGAGCTTATTACAATGGGAAATATGAAAATGCTCCTAAAAAGAAATCCCTCCGAACTATGACCGACTCCGGTACATGCGATCACTCGCCAAGCGAGGAGGAGTCGCCCCCAAAGAACCCCCCCGATGGTCCAGGCGGGGATGGGCAGAACGAGTCCCAGAAAGCTGGCATGAGTGGTGGCGCAATCGGCTCCTCGTCATCCGGATACACCTCCAGGTAGCGGGTGTAATCCTCATCATTAATCAGGCCCGTAACCGGCCCGTCCAGGTCATCCAGCGGAATCGAGAAGGTCATCTTGAAAGTAAGTTGCTCCGGAACCGTCACCTCAACAAAGGACCCGTCTTGAGAAGTCACTCGGGCGGTTGTGGGAGTAGACGGATGGCGTGATGGCGGGGTGACCTCGCGTCGAGAAGGAGTCGGCGGCCGAGAGGCTGAGGACATAGCGCCGGCAGGAGACCTCTGAGGGGCTGGGCGAGGAGTCTCCTTCCCGTGTTCTCGTTCAGGCCGAGTCCGCTTAGAGGGCAGCGGACGCCAAGGAGACCCGAAGTCAATCCGTTTTCCTTTCAGAGGAGAACGACCCATGATAGACTTGAGAAGGTGAAAGAAAAGGAAGGACGCCATTTATAGGGGCCAAGCTTAGACGGAAGAATCCAAACGGCCCCGCGAGATCCGGAGGAGATGGCTGAGGATCCGGACGTTACCAAAAGATATTTAAGACGAAGATACGATGATTGGGAGGGACGAACAGTTGCTACTTTTCCAAACCCAGGCTAGCGGACCGGGTGTGGAAAAGTGAGGGACTAGTTGATGGGGTGAGGACCCCGGCCCAAGGTATAAGGGCCCAAAGAAAATAGATGGGAGAAGTGGGCCAGCGTCGAGAGGAGCCCGAAGAGCAATTGGGCCGAGTCGAGGAGTCGGCCCAAGCCCAAGCATGGGGCCCAGTTCCGAGCTGCCAAAAAGAGTCCAGTAGGAGCTTAGGCCGAGACAGGGAGTCGACCGAGGCCCAAGCCCAGGAAAGGACTCGGCTCAAGGAGCCGTTGAGAGCATTGAAGAGGCTCGACTAAAGAGGGAGCCGTTGAGACATTGAAAGCCGGACACGGTCAGGCCGTTACAAGCCTGGGAGAGCCGTTGGTCGACCGAGTAATGGCGTCCAACGGCTCCGTATCTTAATTGGCCATGAAGTCGGCCATCAAAGGCCTTCAAATCGGTAGAGGAGGAGCCGCTATATAAAGGCTCCTCCATTCTTGTAAAGGAGAGACAATTGAACACCCGAGGAGGGGAGAATACCAAAAAGTTCCAAGTACTAGTATAAACTCAGAAATAGTCATACATTTCATTAAAAGGTGCACCTACCAGCCGAAGGTTGTGTTGGACCTCCTTGGGCCTGAAAACCCTGAAACTATCAAATACCAAAAATACCCTTTGCACATTATATAATATTTATATTTCTTTAATAAATATAATGTATTATATAAATGTATATATTTAATTAATTATAATTTTTATCCATCAATCTATCAATAAATATATATTTAAAAAAATTATTTGCACACACACACACACACACACATATATATATATAATGTCAAGAGTGTTTTGAGAAAATATTTTTCTTTTCCCATAATGCCAATTACAAATGCTGTAAAATGTGTATATATATATATATATATATATATATATATATATATATATATATATATATATATATATATATATAAATATATAAGTTAACTGTATAAGACTCCTTAATTATGGAGTCTTGACTCCTAAATTAAGTAGTCTGCCCATCTGCATGCCTAGCGGATGGGCATTACAAGCTTGCCTAACGGATGTGCATTGCAATTGAAATTATGGAGCCTTGAGGCTCCTTTTATAGGAGCCTCAAGGCTCCATTCCTCACCTCTCCTACCATTGCACACTGGCATGCCCAGAATCGAAGCACGATTTTTCATTTCGGTGTACCAAGACGAGGAGGAGTCACGAGGAACGATGAGTTACTGAACTTTGCCAAATTGGATTTTAATTTGCTACAGATGTTACGTTGCACAAGTAAGAGGTCAGTGAAGTATCAAGGTATGTTACGTTTGTTAATAATTAGTTATGTTTCATATCACACAATTTAATTTACACAGACTTTGTTGAATTGTTGAACGTGGCCGGATGTGTGTAGGTAGTGGAAACAGTTGACTTTACAACAACACTTCCTTATGTAAGGCACAAAGCAGTTGAGTTTGCAGGTAAAATCCTAACTGATTCCTATTTTGATTTTAATTAAATTAATTATCTGTATTTAGTTCTGTATTAAAATTAAATTACAAACAAAATTAAAAAAAAAAAAAAACAATGTAGAAAAAAAAAATAAAGGAATAAGGGTCAAATAGGCCATCCAACTACACATCAAAATGCAATTAGGTCACCCAACTCAAAAAATCTACAATTAGGTCCCTGAACTACACAAATTAATGCAATTTCATCGAAATGACTTGTTTACATGTTGTGTCGGTTACAGAATTAAAAATAAATTTTAATCTTTTATTTTAATAATTTTAAATAATAAATTATTTTAAAATTAAAATTAAAAAAAAAAAACAGTCGGAGACCTCGGAGACGAAGGTCTTCGGCTAGCCTGGAGAACCCTTCGTCTCCATGGCTGGCCGGAGACGAAGGGCTTCGTCTCCGTCCAGCCAGGAGACGAAGGGCCCACTTTGTCTCCTGCCAGCCACGAGACGAAGGGAGCCCTTTGTCTCCGGCTTTTTTTTTTTTTTTTTTTTTTTTTTTTTTTTTTTTTTAATTTGGTAACCGACACATCAGCATATCAACAGGTAAACAAGTCATTTTTGGTGAAATTGTAAGAATTTGTGTAGTTCAGGGACCTAATTGTAGCTTTTTTGAGTTGAGTGACCTAATTGCATGTTGGTGTGCAGTTGGATGGCCTATTTGACCCTTATTCCAAAAATAAAAGAACCAGAATATGTTTACGCTGTTCGAAAAAATAGAATCACTGAAAGGTGAAATCCAATTTCACTAGATGATCATATGTTACACGGTTAAACATATTTCCTTATGACCTAATCTTTCGCACCAACTAATGATCGTCAGCTTCTAATCTTTCACACCAACTAATGATCATCATCTTCTAATCTTTCACACCAACTAATCATCATCATCTTCTAAGCAGAATGCCACCAACTAACTAAAATTATGGCCTAACCTTTCACACCAACTAATCATCATCATATTCTAATCTTTCGTATCAACTAATCATCATCATCTTCTAAATTGGCAAGAATGCCACCAACTAATCATCATCATCTTCTAAATTGGCAGGAATGGTGAAATCAACATTCCACAAATTTTTCACGTTCCTAGACCAATAAACCAAGCTTCCTCTTCTCTAAAGAATAGCATATAACTTCAAACAACTATACTCGATTATTAATTTTAGAAACTTTGCATATTAAATCAACAAGAAATGGCGTGAAGATGGATTAGTCCAAAATAATAAAATAAATACTAACCTAAACTTAAAATAATTTGACAAATATATTGCCAATAAATATTCTACACAACATATATTATCTTTTGCACTCACAATTTCTCCCTTTGACAATTATTTGTCAAAAAATACACATAAACTCTTAAGGCACAATAAAAAAAAAAGAAAAAAACAATATAATCAACCTAATATTCTCATTAATGGTGCCTTAAGATGTGTTGTGTCAACAAGCAAAGCTGCAAAAACAACAAGGTCACTAGATAACAAATTTTATAAAATATTACGCCATGAAAATCATAATCCATCAATCATGAATAACCAATCAAGGACTAATTATTCCATCATCCAATATGCTAGTAACCAAACAATGTATGTACTAGAATAATTCCATCATCCAATAACGAGTAAAATACTAGAATTGTTCACCAAACTAACAAACTAATTATAGAGTGTTACCACATGAGTTTTGCTTGCTCCCCTTAAGAATAACTCCCCCTTTTTTGCCATAATTGACAAAGCGAGCACATGTGATCATCTAGAAACTGGAGCAGAAGCATCAACACCTTGTCCTTCATGTTCAAGGGATCGAAGAAGTAATGTATCATCCAGTATGATTTTCTCAACTTGTGCATAGCCAATATTGTTAAGGTTAGTCTTACTGTCATCAAAATTCTAGCATAAAAACAAAATTGATAGTAAACAATTTTTCATGTACTTGTATCGCTAGAATACTTACCATCACTCCCATCTAAAATCACACTCCTCTCCTTCAATTTTCTCACCTTGCTTTCATAAGAGTTATAAATTCTTTGCCCTTTAGGTGAAGTTGTTCTCTGCCGTTTCATGTCAGAGCCAACGATAGACCGATCAATCCCATCATCTCCAGTGCTGCAATCCCCACCACCACTCGGGATTCCCTTCACGGGATCACATCTCTTCCGAGCACCATGAGAGATACATGGATAATCAATTTCTATCGCATTCAGGAAAAAAATATGGACATTAAATCGCGAGTTCTTTGTATATTTGAAGAGCAACAAGTAGTTGATGCCAATCGAGTTATCCTCCATGAAGCTCTCAAAACCATCATCAAACCATGCCATTTTCTTATTCTTCTTAAAGTGCACGCCCCATTCACCATCACTAGGGAGACAGAACTTGACAACGTCAGAGAGTTCATCCTTGATGTGGCTCCCAAACATTGGGTGACCATGAATATGCTAACCAACCACAAATAAAAAAAAAAAAAAAATTTAAAGCAACCAAATGATGCCAAGTCAGGAGGGAAAAATGTAGGAAAAATAAATTAGGGGTATATAGCATTACTCTTCATACAATTCACAAATATGGCTCTACAACTAATCAATTATCAACAAAACATTCAAATTAAACATTATATTACAACAAATATGGCTCTACTACAACTAATCAATTATCAACAAAACATTCAAATCAAATAAAACATTACAACAAATATGGCTCTACTACAACTAATCAATTATCAACAAAACTGATGGATTTAATTACCCAGGGTGGACCCGAATCACTAAATCCGGATAAGAACGTAAGGAGTAAATAAGACGAACGAAACGATGTCGTAAAGTTCGTAGGGACCGTATATTGTATTAGGTTCCGTAAATAGGCTATTACAACGATAGTTTAGGACAAAGTGTGTAAGATAATGATCAGGTGTCCCTTGTGAGGACAAGGTGAGGGGTTTTTATATGCAACAAACCCCCAACCGCTTCCCCTAAACCAGGGGGGGGGGGGGGTGGTTGGATCAGGCGCTTTGACCGCGTCCTAGCTCGGGACCGGGTCCAAAGCGCACCTGCGCCCCACTAAAAATCCGAGCTTGTTAGGGGGAGGTTCGGCTTAGCTGAGCCCCTTGAAGCCCGAGCTCGGCCTGGCCGAGCTCATTATGGCCTGAGCCCGGCCTATGGTCGAGCTCCTTGGGCCGAGGTAACCACGACCCAAATGCCATGGCCAAGGTGGCTTGGGCCGAGGTATCCCGGGTCCGTGGTGCCTTGGGCCGAGGTGTCCCGGGTCCGTGATGTCTTAGGCTGAGGTGCTCCGGGTCCGTCTTGATTCGCTCCGAGCATAATATATCCATCATGAGTCCCCCACTCTCTTCGTTGGAGAAGTCGACAAATGTCCCGACCCGACCTCCATGCGCAACGTGGCCAAGCTCACTACCGCTGAGCCCATTGTAGCCGAGGCGTCTTAGGTCGAGGTGCCTTGTGCCGAGGCGTCCTAAGTCGAGCTCGCTATGGATCTAGACGCCTTGGACCGAGGTGAGACGTCTTGGGCCGAGATGAGACATCTTGGGCCGAGGTGAGACGTCTTGGGCCGAGGTGAGACGTCTTAGGCTGATGTAAGACGTCTTAGGCCGAGGTGAGACGTCTTGGGCCGAGGTGAGATGCTTTAAGCTGAGGTGAGACGTCTAAGGCCGAGGTAAGACGTCTTGGGCCGAAGTGAACCGCCTTGGGCCGATGTGAGACGTTTTAGGCTGAGGTGAGACGTCTTGGGCCGAGGTGAGACGTCTTAAGCTGAGGTGAGACGTCTAAGGCCGAGGTGAGACGTATTGGGGTGAGGTGAGACGTCTTGGGCCGAGGTGAGACGCCTTAAGCTGAGGTGAGACGTCTGAGGCCGAGGTGAGACGTCTTGGGGCAAGGTGAGACGTCTTGGGCCGATGTGAGACGCCTTAAGCTGAGGTGAGACGTCTGAGGCCGAGGTGCCTTGTGCCAAGGCGTTTTGGCCCGAGGTGCCTTGTGCCGAGGTGTCCTGAGCCGAGGTGCCTTGTGCCGAGGTGTAACACCCCACTTTTCTTAAACTTAATTACAGTTCTAAAACCAAATTAAGATAAACTAAGCAGCGGATAAACAAACTTAAATAACAAACTAGTGGGAATGTCACCGCCACAACCACCTTTCCACGGTGATTGCACAGGCTAAGGATAGAACTAAATCATTAAGTCAAACTAACATTCGAAATTTACTACATTAAAGTAACTTAGGGAAAAGTACCCCGGTGTCTATCACCAACAAAACAAAAGATGTCTACATCCTTAATCTCAAAAACAATGATAAAAGGTCAAAGAGTTTAGACTATATAGCAACTAACTACACTAGTCTAACTCGAGCACTCTCAAAACCTGGGCCCACCTGAAAGGGATTTTGCAAATAGACAAATAGAAAACACCCGTTAGCACGAAGCTAAGTATAACCACACTCAACCCCGTAAAATACTACAGTATATACTTTGGAAAAACATTTGTTCACATCCTCAAATTAAGCAATCTCAATCACTTAGACAAAACCTTGATATAAACCACAAAGCTTTCTATATGCTCACAACCTAAAATATCAAATAGGCATACTTCAACGATATCAGCCTAACAACATGCTCATACTATCGCATACATAACATAGCAAATCTCAATTCTGTATAACATTTCAATAACCATCTCATGCTAACACATAAACTTACACTAGTACAAAATAGAGCAAAGAAATATGACTTTAGGCTACCCTTCTTTAAATAAGGGTAGTGTATTGTTTTAAAAAAAGGGAACGGTGGCATAATTGTAAATAAATGAATAAGAATCCGCTACCCTTTTAATAAAAAAGGTAGCGGCTTTTTTTTTTTTTTTTTTTTTTTAAAAGAATAAAATATCCACTACCCTTTCTAAAAGAAAGGGCAGCGCGGAAATGGATCTGGGTACAAAAAAAAAATAAAAAAAAAACCTTCAAAATCATATCAGATCTCGCTCTCACACCTCTCAAGCTAACAGAAGATGTCGTCCTCACCACACCTCCGCCGTCTACACCGCCTCCCTCATCCTCCAACGACGCCCCTGACACCGCCTCTCTCACCACGACTCCCTCAGCCACCCACGACTCCGCCACCACCGCATCCACCGCCAAAGTTCTCCTCAGCCACCGTCGCGGCTGCTTCTGCGACTTCCACCGCCGCATGCTGCGAGGTTGCCGCCATCTTCGTCGCCATCTTCGCTAGTCTTCGTACAACAGAGCAAGGTTTCCGGCGTTCTTCGTACAGTAGCGCACACAGGACGCAGGTCGCCAACGTCGTCGGTTTTTATACAGCAAAGCAAGGTCGCCGTTTCTTCTTCTTCATGGGTCGCTGGCGCAAGAAGGTATTAGTATATTCAGATCTCTTACCCTTTCATTTATATACATATTATTGTATAGAGAGAGACTCTGGCGATTAGTATATGATTCTGATTGAACAAGTCTGCAAGTTTAGCCATACTCTGTTGTTCTTTGTGGAAGGGAAGATCTATCACAAATTTGATATGAAGCCTCACAATAAAAACAGTGAAAACTATGGAAACAATGCCGTGAAAGGACAAACAAGTATATGACCAAAAGTAGACAAATATAGGTAAATATTTTTTATGTTCGTGATTTGATATTGATCAATTTTCTATTATAGTTTGGAATAATTTTGAACATTTGTTCTTTCTTTTATTTATTAAAAGTATTGTCTATTTCCTGAATTCCTCCACTCTTTTTGCAGGTTATTGACAATGATAATGGAAAACATTTGAGGCCAATACCAGGGATTTTTGCTTCAAAGCCTTCTGGATCTGCAGTAATTTGCATCTTACCTTAGTTGAACTTTTTCTTAAATTTATGGGAGAGGTGTACTCAAACTATATGCTTACAGATGCCAACACCATTAATGTGCCTTTTTAGGGTCTTGTATTTAATATATGGTTTGGTTAATCTTGATGAATGAGATATGTTGCTTTTCTTGTTTTGTGTACTGTTTTTATTTTACCTAAATAATTTTAATGTATATTTACAGATTTGGCAGGTGATCTTAATATTTGAAATCTTTTTAGTTTCTGTGGTATTTAAGAAGTGTGATTAAGTTGCTTAAGAGTTAACTTATATTTTCTTTTGTTTTCATTTTTGAAAATGGTACATGTCAGGGGTGGAGCTATCCAGTTCCTGGGAACAAAGTGCCGCCATGATGAGTGGTTGAGGGATACTGAAAATTATGGAGTGAAAGGTTTCTTTGCAATGTCAAAGTTGGGGCATGGCAGTAATATCTGTGAAAGTGGTTTATATAGTTCAGTTCTGTCAAATGAAATGAATGCAATTCATCATCCAGGAATGTTAATAGTGTAGGATGTTTGCTCTATGATTTCCCAAGTTCGAGGTATTGAAACAGTCACAATGTATAACTCGAGCACAAGAGAGTTTGTTATAAACACTCCATGTGAATCAGCTCAGAAGTACTAGATAGGAGGGGCAGCTAATGTATGTAATATGACTCGATCTTATGTATATATGTGTGCTTCTGAATTCAGTGGCAGATGTTTCTCTTGATGGCAAGTATCTGACTGCAATTAAGGATCCTGATAGGGTAACCTCAATTAACTTTTAGTACCAATGCTAAACGGTATCTGTCTCTGTCTTGTTGTGATCTTGATGTAGCCGCTTGTTGTTATTGGCAGCATCATAATGGCGATTTTCTCGAGTTTCTTCATCGGGGTGTATGGAGCTGTTGTCGTGTACCAGGTTAACATGTTGTCTATTTTCGTCTGTCTCGACTGAAAGTTTAAACCGACGAAACATATTTCACCTCCATTGTTGTGTTCCCATCAGGAAAGGTCTTTCAGGAGGGGTGTTGCCTATGTAATTGCAATGGTGGCAGAATTTGACGAGTACACTAATGATTGGCTGTATCTCAGAGAGGGATCTGTTCTCCCAAAGTAATTATTTTCTTCATCTCTTTAATTTCTGCAGTTTTCTGAGCTTCATTCATCACTCTGCAGAATTGCTAATCATTTTGATGAAACCCAGGCCTAAGTACAGAAAAAAGATGGTTTCTGAGCAGACAAAGTTCTCTACTATGAGAAGAAATCGTTCGATTCAAGGTAAACTAAACGCGGTTTTCAGTGAAGCACCTGCAATGCTTGTTCCGAGTTTGACAGCTTCAAGATCAATTAGGGAAGCCATTCAAGAAGTGAAAATGGTTCAAGTATTCATTCATCCACCTGTAGTAGCTTTTAAGATTGCATATGGTTTGCCCACACGGGCAACTCCATTTGATTCCATGAGCTTTGCTGCTAACTTCTTGAAAAGGATGTATGTGAAGAGGAAACCTGAAATGATCAAAACCTTACATGTTGTTTCAAGTGCCTTTAAGGCTACCTTAAACTGGTATAATATGCGAACACACTTCAGCAGACATCACAGTTGTGATCAAAATGTCTTGTGGAGTCCATTTTTAACTTTTATTTTAAATTAAATATTATCTTGTGTTTATAATTTATTATTGTGATGAAAGTATTGAGATTGATTGATATAAAATATTGTATTGATAGCATTGTATTGAAAGTGCATTGATAATATTGTGTTCATAAATTGTATTGATATGTAGTTTATGAATTCTGTACAAGATTTTTTAAAAAATTGGGAAATTTTAAAATAATAAATGAATTTTTTTTTTGTAAAAAAGTAAACTATCCGCTACCCTTTCTGGGGCAGAAAGGGTAGTGGAAGATTATGAAAAAAAGAATAATAATAATATGCCCTACCCTTCTACAGTTAGAAGGGTAGCGGATGCTCAACTTTCCGCTACCCTTGTAAAAGGGTAGCGGAAAGCCCAGGGCTTTCTGCGACCCTAACATCTGCTACTCTTGTACAAGGGTAGCGGATAGTCTTTTACAAGGGTAGCGGATGTGTATATCTGTACTAGTGTTATCAAGCAATTTTGTGCTATCAATCAATAAGAAAGTATTCTCATGCTTTCAAGTTCTCATCATGCAAACTAGAAGTATCATACAAACATAGATGAGTATACTTATACACTCGTTTGTAAATAGAATATTTTTCTGTGGAGGTTTCTTAGAATCACAATGACTCGCTTTCTTTCTCTTGAGTCTCTTGACTCGATTTCTTTCTTGCTCAAACTTTCTCTTCTTGTGCGAGAGGCAGGTATGCACTATGCTTACTTCCCATTTCTTTCTTGCTCAAACTTTCTCATACTTCTCGTTTCTCTTCTTGTGCGAGGCAGGTATGCACTATGCTTACTTCCCAGGGGGTCACCCATCCCGGGATTGCCAGAAGTCAAGCACGCTTAACCACAGAGTTCTATGGTACCTGGTTGTCATATCCTACTTAAAACCAATTGGTGATAGGTAGGTGAACATTAACCATTTAACCACATCTCTCCATGGTAAGACACAGTGCCACGTCCCGAATCGAGCAGGGGTTGAACTCGGCCAACCCGGCCGACGCCCAACACCTAGCGTACGGTGCAATCTCGTGCATCCGCCACATCCGTAACTACGGAACCTCTAACTCGTGGGGAGGTAGGTCTTCATGAATCGTGAATGGACCTAACCGGCTTGGCAATCTATCCGCCCACATACTCAACTCGCCCACAGAACCACTCTCTTGGTTCTTTATCTTTCTTTCTTGCTTATTTTCTCTGTGGAATCAGGTATCATACTTTTAGTGTGCACACCCCTAACCAGGATTCCAAGTCTGGCGGGAAGTCTCAAACCTCGTAACGTGGGAATACGCCGCGTTACATGATAAATCTGCCGGATTGCAATGTCCGTTACTTTCTCTTTTACTCCGAAAGGACATAGTCCCAACAGGTCCTCCAAAACCTCACTGATATTATATATATATATATATATATATATATATATATATATATATATATATATATATATATATATATATATATATATATATATAGGATCCGGTGAGGCCACCTTAATTAGGTGAGATCGTGAGATTCGATCCTGATCATCTATTTTTTTTTTTTTTTTTAATTTAACAGTTTAGATTTGAGGATATTTTTAGTTGTTAAGCGCTCAACTTGACTGGTGTAGGGGCTGTCAAGTAATTTCGCTCATTAATTCCATCAATACCAATTTTGGATACCATGAAATTCTCAATATTTTCCTTATACGTGGGATTCCTGTCATCGCCATCGTAGTCATCCTCCGTCTCAGTTACAATTCTTCGTCTTCATCCTCTCATTCCTATTGGGGGATCCACCCAGTCCGCATCATGCGATTACGTCTGACTCCACGACGTACAATAAAGGGAGTCCATCCACGGCGCAAAGGAGAGCACAGCAAACGCAGACAATAACCAATTCCAAGTGATTTAGCAGGGTTCCCGAAGGCCAAGTCAATAAAGATGAAGAGTGGTGGTTCAATGTTCTTGGTCTGCCTAGGAAGGACCTCTATGAACCCCACTGACCAAGGTGATGAAATTAAAATTTTGGATCATGGTGAGTTTATATGCAAGTTGATGCAGTGATCACAACTTGTCCATATATATTACTCCGTATTATATTCTACATACTGCCTGCCAGGAACAAACACATATATATCTTTTATTTTCTTTAATTTAATAATAATAATAATAATAATAATAATAATATTATTATTATTATTATTATTATTATTATTATTGTTTTGGAGAAGTAAAGATCAAGAAACTAGAAAAGAGATGGACCAATCTTCTTTTGTAATCAAGGATTCAAGGTGTTATGTTGTTCAAGAAAGTAGAGAAAACATAGTCTAAGAAAACATTATATTTTTCTTTGTTGGGGTATCTTTTTCAAGAATTTGTGGTATAAATATGATAATTCCATTGCAATTAGCATGTTGGGATTTTTCTTAACCGGTGCTGAGTATTCTTAAATCTTAATCATGGTACAATGACTAGTTTTTGCCCGCGGCTCAGTAACTCCATGCTCAGTACTATGCATCCACCCGCTTCAATACATGCACACATGACGATTTCTAAAGTTTCATAATCTCACAATTTTTCACACTTTGGTGATTGCGGGCTTTTATTGGTGGATGCGTGTCTTTAATTTTCTAGTATATTTACTATTTTTTTTATTCAGAACAAATATTTTATTAAGTTTGTCATATGCACACACATCATAACGTGAGGTGATTAAAAAAATGCACACTCCATAACACAAAATTGCACACTCCATAACACAAAAATGCACACTCCATAACACAAAAATGCACACACCACCTTAAAAAAATACAGCATGATGCAAAGTTCCATTGTCATGCTAACGCATACGCCGCCACTAATTCGTGTACACACCTACGCAACAACTTAAAAAAAAAAAAAAACAAAATTGCAAACGCCTATACAAAAATCAAATTCATAAAGTTGGGTTTTGTTGGTTACGTAATTTCAATAAACTTGTACAAGCGTAACAAGTCCAAAAATAAACGCACATTGTTGCAATGCTTACCTAAAACAAACTGTTATGCACATGCCACAATGAAGTAACACACAAGCTTCAAAAATAAAAAAACACATACAATTACACGCCCCCACGAAACACCCAACAACCTATCAAAGCACTCTTAGACTTTGCACAGGCTCACCTACATAAACGCAACCACCATTGCATAAAAAAAAAAAAAAATACAACAACAACATGATGCAAAGTTTCATTGGCAGAAATTTGCACACGCCATCCCAAACAAATGCACACACCATCGTAAAAATAAAAATATGACGCAAAATTTCATTGCCAAAATTTACACACGTCATACCACACAAATGCACACACCACTGTAAAATAAAAACTTAACAACAAACCGCTTGATACAAAGTTCCATTGCCAAAATTTTGCACACGTCATACCACACAAATACACAAACCAGCGTAAAAAAAAAAACAAAAACAAAAACAAAAAACAAACAAACGTCATGATGCAAAGTTCCTTTGCCAAAAATTTGCAAACACCAAACCACACAAATGCATACACTACTGTAATAATAATAATAATAATAATAATAATAATAATAATAATAATAATAATAAAATAATAATAATAATAATAATAATAATAATAATAATAATAATAATAATAATAATAATAATAATAATAATAATAATAATAATAATAATAATAATAATAATAATAATAATAATAATAATAATAATAATAATAATAATAATAATAATGAAAATAATAATAAAAAATGACAACATGATGCAAAGTTCCATTGCCAGAAATTTACACACACCCTACCACACAAATGCACACACCACCGTAACACATACAAATCTCATATTACGTACTATTTCTTCTTGGCACGTTTCTTCTTCAAAAGCTCATAATACAAAAAAAAAATAATTAATTAATACCATTGATAGGATCCCTTATAATATTATGTAAACATTCTATTTCAATTATAACCAAAATTAAACACCATAATAAAATTACTCTTACACCATTCTCTTTTAAATCTATCCTTAAATAATTGCTATTTGACTTTGAATCTTATTCATCCATTGAAAATTTATTAATGAATGAGATGAGATCTCATGATCTCATCTATCTAGGTGACATCATGAGAACCGCATATACATATACACATATATATATATATATATATATATATATATATATATATATATATACACACACACACACACACACACACACACACACACACACACACACTAGTAATTCACTCGCGCGATGCACGAAAAAAAATTATGTTATTATAAATATAAATAAAAAATAAAAAAACTAAAATATTTTAAATTATTTAATATAATAATATTTTTGAGCTTCCATTGGTCAAGTATTTATTATTTTTATAGAATACAAAATTACAATTAAAATTATAATTATAATTATAATTATAATTTTGTATGGTTAATATAATCTCTAATTATGTGCATATTCAAATAAACTTATATAGATAATTTACATAATTACATTGATTTATTCTTAATTGTATTTCATCTATATTATAATTTTCACAATACGAATAATAACTAAGATAATTATATTTGGAAAGCAAATTTCAAATTTTGTATGTATAAATTTAAACTCTAATTGAACACATTTTTTATATGATTATATAATATATAGCTATTTTATTTTTCAAAAGTATATTTTTTATATGATTATATAATATATAGCTATTTTATTTTTTAATGTTGTTTTTTTTTATTTTTATTTTTAATAATAAAAGATGTTGTGACATTAATTGTAACATTAATTATTTCCCAAACCATATAGCTTTATTATATAAAGGATATATATATGATCATATGAGAACACTTGTTTAGGTGAGAATGTGAGAACAAATCGTGTGCATCCATTATCTACTATTTTTTAATAGTCTAGATTAGATTAAATGTGTGCGAACGCGAATTAAATGTGTGCAAACGCGATCACACACACTTAATATAATCTAGAAAATTAGATGGATGCACACGATTTGTTCTTACGTTCTCACCTAAGCAAGTGTTCTCATTGGAACCTTGCTCTCTCTCTCTCTCTCTCTCTCTCTATATATATATATATATATATATATATATATATATATATATATATTATATATATATATATATATATATATATATATACTAGTTCTTTTACGCGCTTTGCGCGAATGAAATAATGCCCAATGATTATTTTTAAATAAATATTTCAAAGTATATCAATGCAATATTATATCGGAGATGTTCATGCATCGGTAAATAAATATTAAATTTGTTTATTTAAATCGGTAATTTAAAGTACATAAATGCAAGATAATATATGAGAGATTGATTATATTGTCACTAAAATAAATGTTTGCAACTTTGTAATAACGCTAGTCTAAATACTTAGTCTAAAAACGATAGTCTAAATAAATACTATTTTTGGTTTAAATTTCTCTAATTCTTCTTAATTTTCTTTTGGGTTGTATTGTCATTGTCTTAATCTTCAGTACATGTCCTTTTTTTCTTTTTTCTTTTTTAGTGTGTCATATGCAATTGGGTTACTGGTGGTACCATAGATGGATTCATTGTGCAATGAGATTATGATGTATGAAGCTTTAAATTTGCCTTGTTGTGTATATGAGGGGATCTTAGTGGTACTATTAACTCTTTATCTTACAAGCACTTATTGATATTTGGTAATGGTAGTTTTTCCCCTACATGTTTCATGCGTTGTGAGATGTGTGTCGTAGGTTATCATGTGAAAGTATTGAACAAAATATTAATATTTATTATATTTATATAAAATACTTAGGTAAATATATATATATATATATATATATATATATATATATATATATATATATATATATATAACATATTTTGTATTATAACTTTAATATTTAATTACAAGATAATTTAAAAAGAATACAATGGACAATGTAGTGAATATAACAAATTTAATATTTAATATTTAATAAATCTTTCAATGGTAGAAAATAAAGATAATATAACTAATGCAATTATATCTCTTTTTAAATTTTTTATAATGAATAATTTTTTAAAATAAAGGCATTATAGACATCTAATTCTAAATTAATTAAATGCATATGTATTATTTTTTGTTGTTGTAGCTACTAATTTATTTAATTTAATAAAAGTAATAAAGTGGCGTACATACTTTTCATCAACAATAATGAAATCATTGATTTTTTCTAATTTACATTCGTTATTGAGACAAAGTGTTTTGAGAGTTTGTCCATGACAATTGTTACAATTTCTGTCAATAGAGGATGATAATAAATAATTCAAAATATATTTTGAGTTTGTCCATGACAATTGTTACAATTTCTGTCAATAGAGGATGATAATAAATAATTCAAAATATATTTTTTTTTGAATGCTACTAGCTCTATTACATTGTAGTATCTGTTCATATACTTTCTCAACCTACTGAAACATAACGCCTCCACTGAGGCTCGAATTTACAACCTTCCAAATGGAAGTCCAACCCAGATACCATTAGACCACATAGCCCTGGTAAATAATTCAAAATATATAGTTACAATAGATATTGTTATAATGATATAGTAAAAATTAACTTACAAATTTCTTTAGAAGTTTTCATGCATTGATAAAATTCTGATGTGTAAACTTGTTCAATTGGAGCTAGTGGGATGTCAACATTGTCAATTCTTTGGAAAATGGTCCTACCGTTTTAGAGTCCAGGTGTAATTGTATTTATGATCAACAACTTTGTAGTTAGGTCGCGCAGGTCTGACAATGATCTAAAAACAATTTTGTCTGATAAAAAAAATAATAATATAATATTTGTAAAGTAATGTACAATTGTACCATTATAAAAATACATACAAAAAGTATTAATTCTATAACGACCTAAACCATACCAATAATGCAAAAGTATAATTGAAATATAAATTTTTGTTATGATCTAAATAATCAAAAGAAGATTAATTAAATGAAAAAAAAAAAACTAAACCTAATTTTTTTTTTTTTTGAAATGCATACAAATCAAATGATTTTTAAAGTTCTTGATTTATAATCTTTGATGCTAACTTTGAATGTTATGTATTTAGTCGTATTAATTATTTGACCAAATTTTATGTTAAATTTTATATATATATATATATATATATATATATATATATATATATATATATATATATATATATACTAGTAATGATAAGACTTATACAGTGTTTAGTTAAGTAATTTTACAATATTGATTATGAAAGTTTACATGTAAAGATAAAAGAATATGTGATACTAATAGAAGAGGTTGGTTAGAAATGAATGAAACAAAAAATGCTATGAAAAGTAAGATATGTAAAAACTTAATTACAAATGATTGAATATTTCATGGTAAAAAAAATTTGTGGTCGAAGTACAACTTAATTGAGTGATGTGCCTAAAGTCACCTTAAAAACAATAGTTTTATCATCGAATGTTTTTTCATCACTCAACGGATCGTGAAATCACTACATCAAATCCTTCATTGTTCTATCTAGTGCTTCAAAACAGTGCGTGTACATCATCGGTGCTTCATCCCAATTTATTAATTTTGCCTAATAAAAATGATATAAAAACAATAAAAATGATTACATTTAAAAATGAAATATGAGCTTTATTCATTTATAAATTCTTGTATAAACTGTGATAGCAATAGCTTACATCTCTTATATATTTATTGTATAAATATTGTCTATTTGAAATTCTGAATTGATTACATTTCAAATCTAAAATTTGGGACTAACTCTCGTTACTTAAATTATTATATGTTAAAGTGCGAACCAAAACATGCCTAACCAGATATGTAAAATTTGAAACCGAGAACTGGACATGAACAGGTCTACAAATATAAAAGGTGCTTTTATTTCCCGAGCTTTTGTTTAAATATTTATGCATATCAGAAATTATAAATTGATTAAACTTGTGTTTGTTTCACCGCAACTGTTTTTATGCTTAGGATATTCGTTGATGGATTCCCAGAATATTAACTATTAAGAATTTCATTATACTTTGTATTAAATAGTTGCAATTGCTTTACATAACACATATACTATGGAAAATGTAAAAACCTAAAAAAAAATACTGAAATTAAATTACAAAGAGAACATTACTAAATAATAGCAAAAGATGAAAATCGACCTTCAATTGTTTTCAAAATTTTACTTAAGCTTTTGACCAATATTCTGTGAAGTTGTTATTTTCTTCATATTTTTCCAGAGTTTTTTAACTATATAATGTGGTGTATCTTACTTCATATATATATATATATATATATATATATATATATATATATATATATATATATATATATATAGATTTTGGATCCGGTAAGGACACATTAGTTATGTGAGGACGTGAGAACCGATCCTGAGCGTCCATTTATTTTTTTTGATGGTTATGATTTTGTAGGATGTATTTGGGTGAATAATATGCCGCGTTAAATTGTTGGGGGTAAGCAGGTAATTTTCTTCTACGCATTCATTAGTGGCCGATTAGAAGTCGATTCGCCAGTTATATTTTCCTTTCGCAACTGTGTTATTACCATTCCACGCGTTTTCCTCGGTTGCATCGTAGTAGAGAAACATCCGGCTCCCATCTCGTACGCTCTCTCTCTCGTCGCCGGTGGTCTTCATCCTCGTCATCCTCCATGGACTGCTCATCAAATAGGCGGGCGATGCGTCGACGTGGTTCATCCTCCTCGGTTGTTCAAGGTACTATATTCGCAATTGTGTGTTAGTTTATGGTGTTTTTTTATGATTTTTGGTTTTAGGTTGGTTTGATGGGGTTTTTGCATGGTAGTGGGGTGTTGTGTGTGTTTTCGAGTGGGGGGTGTGGGGTTGCGTCGATTGTGGTTGAAGTGTTGATGGTGAGGCTGTGTAAGTGTGACGTTCAATGGATGTAGGGGTTGCTTTGGCTGTGGTGTGGGGCGATAGATGGGGCGGTGGTGGTGTTGGTGAAGGGGGGTTGGAGCGGCGACGGGTGGTGTGTAGCTGGGGGTTTGCCGGGGTTATTCCGTGGGGGAGTGGTGTTGGTGGTCGGTTAGGGTTTACTGTCTGCGTCTGTTTTTTTTTTTTTTTTTTTCTACGGTCTAGCGAATTTTGTATTTTTTTTTTATTTTTGGGTGTTGTTTTCGTTTGTATTGTTTGACATTTCACGGCCGATGCGTTCATTTCATATTAAACAATTAAAATAATATACAGCACTAACAAACTGATTATACTCATGATTATGCTTCAAAAAAATACCACACAAC
Source organism: Ipomoea nil (assembly GCF_001879475.1). Classification (NCBI taxonomy): domain Eukaryota; kingdom Viridiplantae; phylum Streptophyta; class Magnoliopsida; order Solanales; family Convolvulaceae; genus Ipomoea; species Ipomoea nil. Next base: position 382,972 of record NW_017619625.1, on the reverse strand, counting down.
CTACGCACAGTTACACCTACCCCTCATTTCCATTTATTTCCTAATTTAATGAATTTAATGAATTTTCTTAGTAGCATGTTGGAATCATCCTAATAATATGGAAGCACAATGCTACCGGCACTCACACGCACAAACCTGTATATTCAAATGCACAGACCGTCTATTATACTATTCATATGTCATTCGGCTCTTCACCCATCGAAACCGTCATCACGTACATACCCAACAAACTCAACGCACACAACGCCATCTAACATTATACAACGACGTTAGGGGTACCACACTCCGCGAAAACTCCACACCCAAACACATGCATGAACAACCTCATATATTTACACCCTGACGGCTTTAATTATATTATTCGACTGCATGCCACCCAATCAAATACACAACCCATCGCCAAACACACGCACAAACCTATATATTAAACCGCACCCACCATCACTTATAATATTCGAATGCCATTCAGCTGATCACCCATTCAAACCATCTTCACGCACCTACCCTACCAACTTAACGCACACACCATCGTCTAACATTACGTACCGACGTTTGGGCTCCCCCCTCCACATTAACTCCAAACCCAAACACATTCATGCACAGACCCAAATATTTACAAACACACGCTTTTAATTATAATATTACTATGATTAGCACGCACAGACCCATATGACTCCACGCACAGGCTTTTAATCACATGCACAGACCCATATGAATCCACGCACAGGCTTTCAAACACATGCACAGACCCTCTTAGCTTCACGCATTACCCTCCCACCACGTGGACTACCACCCCGTAGCATCCCACCCTAACATAATTCATACACACACCCATACAATTAAATGCACAGACCGTTCAATGGCAACAATAAACCTGTTCGCTACCTCCCAAACGCCATCCCCACGCACACAGTAAACAATAAACCGAAATTTAAGCACATGCCACCCACAATTACTCTTAAAATTCACTTCCATACCCCCCCCCCCCCCCCAAACCCCCAGCAGGCACACAGCATGTATGCAGAACGCATTAACCCCCATCTCACATACACTATACTGTGTTATTATTTCCTCCACCATCTTAAAAAAAAATTAATAATAATAATAATAAAAAATAAAAAACACCGTCGTAAATGAACAACACCATTCTCCCGCCCGACAATGTCTACCACTTTGCATACGCCGTTACTAAGTAATGCAATAACTTCCCGTGTAATACTAATGCAAAAATCAGGGCAGGAACCAGGGCCGGTCCAAGCATTTTATAGGCCCGGGGCGAAATTGAAAAAAAAGGCCCCTATATGAAAAATTTAAATTTAAATTTAATAATACTAATAAAATCATGATGTCAAATAATATGAAATAAGATTATAAAATTTTCAACAATTTTTTTTAAATACAAAAATATTCATGTCATTCAATCCCTGCAAAAATAAAGATTAATATTTTGCATAAATAAATGAAATTATAACATATAGGTCAATTAATTCCGAATAAATCCCCATTAATATTTGGACATCAACATTCAACAGGAGACATCCACAAAGATTAAAAAGAGACAATATGAATCACTAAAGCAAAGTAATTAGTAAATTAAACCAAAAAATTACTTTGGCATCTGACAAATGTCATTTTACTTTGAGAAGGAATAGATACAACAATACAGCTTATCCAATTAACAATAGCTTATTCAATATTTCAATTAACAATTAAGAATTTAGAATTCTGGATAAATGGATAATTATTTAATCTGCAAACTAAGTCATGAAAATCGCAATAAAAAATTATCATTCTTAAATAAATTATAGAGCTTTCAGAAATCAGAATTCTACAAATTCCTAATGCAGTGCATTCTACAATTCTGCAAATCCCAATTCTTAAATGATCAAATCATAGACTTTTCAACAATACGGCCTAATTCCTAAATCATAGCTTTCAAAAAAAAAAATCTCAGATCATAAAAATTAAAATACCTTTGCAAATTACAATTGTAGATCGGAGTGGTGAAGGCGCGGCGAACAGAGTCAGGACCGGCTGACCGTAGAGAAAATTTGTTATTTGTGGATTATGAAAGTAGATTGTCGATTCACTCAATTGCCCATTCTTTTCCTCCTAAAAGGTTGAATCCCCAACCCTAAGGGCCCACCACACCCCTCAATTTCCCATTCTTATTTAGCTTGAGAGGAATTGAACGGTTGCTGTGGCGGAGAGGTATTGAATGGTTGCGACTTGCGATGCGCTGATGCCTCTTTTCTTCAATTCTTCATGAATCTTCCATCTATTTGACTTCCATAAGAATTCATTAAGTCAAAAATAATTAAATAATTCTTTCTAATATATACTAAGTAATATATACAATATACAATATATTATTATATCTTAGTTTATGGGCCCCCTCTAGGGATGGGCCCTGGGCAGGGGCCCAGCCTGCCCATGCCTCAGGGCCGGCCCTGGCAGGAACACATACCCGTATTGTCTCCCGCCATGGACAAGCTATGCTCCACCGGTCTTGCGTATTTGTCCGTTGATATTGCTCTCCAGTCACTAATATATATTATTTATTACCATTCATAATTAGTCTATTAATATGCTAAATATTAATACATTATTCTCACCATAAATAACCCCCCAAACACATTTACTCTTTTATCCTTATGCTGCAAATCTGACCTTATTTATTGTATACATCTCAATTAATCTCAACCATCAAATTTAAATGAGTCTATGGTGATGATGGGTTCTCATGATCTCATTTTTAGTAGAGACCTCATGGGAACCAAAGCCATATATATATATATATATATATATATATATATATATATATATATATATATATATATACTTACTTTTAGTGTATTGGAATCTGAGTGATTTTATACTAAATGATTGTTTAAATACATCACAGTTGTTATTTTCTTCATGACTGTTGGTCCTTCTTTATCACCTTTTGACTTCGTTGCTTTAAACTAAAAGCCTTTTGTAATTCACTTATAATACAAAAAAAAAAAGGTCACGTAGTGTTTTAAAACTAATTACAAAAATTCAAACTAATGTGTGGAACAACTATACAGAATGATAAGAAAATTAACAATTCTTAAGTACAAAACAATGTATTTTTACCAATACTACACAAAAAAAAAAAAAAAAAAAAAAAAAAAAAAGAGAAAAAAAGTCACATAAAGGTTTTAAAATTAATTACAAAAATCCAAACTAATGTGTAGAAGAGTACAACAATACAGAATGATTAGAAAATTAACAATTTTTGAATGTGTATGCTAATAATTTCTGTCATTTAGTTTAAATTGTTGGCTTATGTTATATGAGTTCTATTTTTCTAAATAATGTTTATACGAATGAAAGAACAAACTGGATGTAGGAATGAATTAAAAAAAAAAAAAGAAGTCATCCTTTATTTGAATTGAAAATTCGCACACAGAAAAATATATAGAACTCAAACAGGTATGAAAATTCAAATAACTATTGTACAGAGTACTTTGAAACTATATGAAGGAATAAAACAAATACAAACTGAAAAGTTAGATACAATATGTTTTTTTTTTTTTTTTTTTTTTTTTTTTTTTTTTTTACATGAACAAACTTATTGAAAGGAAAAGCTCAGACACTCTACAATAAGATATTAACACTACTCTGTAAATATAACTCTTAACACTACTCTGTAAATATAAATATACACATACATCTATGTCATTGAACACATGCTCCTTACATTTGATCGATTCGCTACCTCTCTTTTTTGGGATTTCATATGTACGCAGGAACTGAACCAAGATAGCATTGCTAGTCTTCAAAGGGTAGATTTTGCATACCAGAATGTATAGAGGTGCCGTGTTGATGGAAGTTTGAATTCGTAGTGATAGCAAAGTGCTTGTATATTGATATGATCTGATGAACTGATGTTTTATACCTGTAAACGAAATATATACATTGTAATTAATGCTGCCGTTCCAGATATCAAAGAGTTTGCATTGAAAACAAATATGTCAGAAATGGTGACCATTCAGATAACCAAAAGTTGTGATTGGAAAATCTAAGAGTTAGCTATTCACTCTCAAACGACGTAATATTAATGCCACCAAAATTCTGTTTTTTTTTTTTTTCACCACTTTGGCGGGAACTTTTTGGTTCTGCTATATTATAATAGAAGATATATATATGTATATATATGTGTATATATATATATATATATATATATATATATATATATATATATATATATATATATATACACATACATATATATATATATATATATATACATACATATACATATATATATATATATATATATATATATATATATATATGTTGTAAGATTTTCCCTTATAATATATATTGTATATTATATATTAGGGCCTTAATTAAGTGGTGCAAGTTGACTAGGCTTATTAAGTGGTCTGGTTGGACTTAATAACTAGTAGTTGTTAGTCAACCAAACTCTGTGCCTAATATAACCTGGATTGATGGGATACAGGATTATGGATTAGATAGCACATTCAGTTACGGTACTCAGACCGCTCAGTAGACACCAATACACCATCTAGGGTTCTGAGTCAGGTCTGAGGCAAAACATGGCTGACGGTCTACCGTTAAGAGGCAACACAACAGGAACATCAACTATGGTTGGAGATCAACACGGCTACGCTTCCGCTATCATACGAGGTCAGGTTTCTCGTATACTATGGTTCATATAGTTAGACTATTGTATATCTAACATTTGGTTTCAGAGCCTTTATAATCTCTGTCTGGTTGATTGAGTTGCCTACGATCAACATTAATTTCTTTCATATACATTAAGGGTTTTTCGTATATGTTTTATATTAATATTTCGAAATCAGCATACAATTATATAATTTTCCTTGTATGTGTAGAATGAATTAACGTACTGTAGTTGTTTTTTTTTTTTTTTTTTTTTTGGAAAAAAAAAAAATTCAACATGAAGCACAGTTATTTTCATATTTCATCTGGACTTCGAAATATTAATTATATCCATTGTTTTGGCTTTGGTTGTTTGACTTGGAGTTTCCTGGGAGAACACGCAAGTTATTAAGGTAATTACCATTATTTTATATTTATTTACCATATTAATGTTTGCTTTAGTTAATATTATATATATTAATTTTGGTAAATGGTAATTATTTGGTTTGATATTACCATATTAATATTTCCTTAATTAATATTGAATATTACTTTTAGCAAATGGTAAATATATGGTAATTGCTTGTTTTCAGATATTAATGCCCTTTAGTTCCCTCTTAATTTTTGGCATTAAATTCATAATTAAATTACTATTCAATATTTAGCAAATATTATGTATTGAATTTGCTCTTTGAATTTTAATTTAATATTGAGGTTCATATTAAATTGCCTGAAGTATTGCAATTTGTTTAGGATATATATGAGTTAAATGCAAAATCCAAGCATGCTAAGTATTTTTTTTATAATTTTATTGTTATAATAATTATGCATTTAGAAAAGCATGTTTCAAGGTTGGATTTAACATATTATTAACTCATAAATTCATTATTAAATATCGTTCAATTTTGGATCTTTATGTCAATTTTGGACATTATGATCTACTAAAGCAGCTTGTTTGGTTTCCCTTTAATTTGAGCACATTTTAGTTTTATGTGTCTCTAGGACTTTAGAACCTATTTTGAACAAGCTATTTGGGACCTATTTTGGGTCATTAAAGTATGGATCCTACCATTCTGATTGATATTTTAATAATAATTAGAGGTCCTTATAACATGTTTATTAAGTTTTAATTATTACTAACTACTATATTTTAGTATTCATCGTTGGTAATAATATTAAGTTTTGGGTCTACTTCAGTATTAGACCATTTTTCATCCATGTTATAATTCACTTAGGCCATTGAGGTTTATGAGCCTAATTTGAGTAATTAAGTGCTATAATTATTGTCTTGATCTATTTTGAGACATTAAGGATTAAGGATTTAATTGTTATTTTGGCCATTAAGAATTACAAACTATTATTTAAGTTGATTATTTTTTAATCATTCAGTAGTTTTCAGGGCCTTAATAATAATATTAAGTCTTTAATTTTATGGCAAAAGCAATATAGTTTATATTGTTAGTATAATGGTAAATTTGGTTATTACTTTAACTTCAGTCTCCCTAAGTATCATAATAGTCATGGTTAATTATTATGTGGTAAATTGAGATTAGTATTTGACATCCCTTAATTACAGTTTTGCTACTTATTAAGCTAAATTCGGCATTATTAATTACTGTTATTAAGTTTAGGGGCTAATCTCATTTTATTACTTTTCATAATAATTATCATTTAATGGTAATCTGCTATATTTGGTACATTGGTATGATTACCACTTCATGTTACATGACTATTATATTAATGTTGGTAATTAAGTCCTACCAATAAATTTTAATGTATCATTGGACGCTGCATCGAGTTTATTGACACCGGTAGTGAAGATTGGGAGAATTCTGGAGTTTTTTCTTCTCTTGAGGATCATCATCGTTGTTAGCGCAATGGAGAGATGCGATTTGCATCATTAAGGTTAGCCATTAATTATCTTTTACAGTTATTATTGATAATTAGTGCTACAGTTACAGTTAACCGCTAATTTGGACTAGTCACATATTTTATCTTTAGAAAATGGAAACATTAAAAGTGCATTACCATACTTTGATTTGTCATTTTTATTAATGTTAATAGTGATTATAATGTTACTTATTGTTATTAATAATTAATTAATGATATCATTAATATTGTTATGGTATTTAGATATGCATCTTAAACTGTTTCCAAATAAATTTATGTGACAATACTCCAGTTCAGAAAATAATTTTCTGGACATTAATATTTTTCGGACTTCAAATTTTATTAAGTTTTCAAAATTTTATCCGAAAACGTTTATAAATGTTAGCGGTTTTAACCATTATTTTTCCATATTTAGTCTCCTACATACATAATGTGATAATATTATTATGGCTATTTATTGCTATTTTGGTTATTTGCAATTTTGCCATTCATAATAATAATATTATTATCTGAGTTATGGAGAGTGATTTTGAATCAATTTAGTAATTTTGGAAAATCATATTTTCTAGGCAATTGACTATTGCCATTAATTCCATAATTCATCTAGTTCTTTGAATTATGATTGTCCATATTTGGTTAAGTATGAATAGATGAATATTTGGTTTAAATTCACATTTTTTAGTTGGTTCATACTCTTTAGATTGTTTTATGCATTCGATCATATTAAATGCATAATATTAAGTTTAATTATGCAATTAGGGTTCATGAGAATTTGATTTACGAATGATAGCATATCCTTTTGTTTTGATATTGTTTGAATTTGTAAATTCAGTTATTTCTCATAAATTTGATCATTATGCATTAAAACTTTTTACCATGGGCTTACAGTTTAAAAAATTTTAAAGTATATATTCAGTACATTATTATTCAAAATGTTGGGTCTCTTTTGGTTTGGACTCATTGGTGTTTGAATATTAAGTTTGTACTTTAAAATCTCATATTGTTAATTGCTTTAAGTTATGCAATTTATTTGGAATATATGAGTTTAATGTTTAATTTTATGCATATTTGTCCATCGCATAACATTATGTTTTTTAAATTGTGTAATTTTATTATGCCTTTAGCAATGCATACTTTGGGATGGAATTATAGTAAGTTCCTTATTAAGTTGGACTTATGCATAAACTTTAGTCGCGGTAGTGCCTGAAGTTAAGCACGTTTAGTCCGCTATTTTTAGTTCACCATTTGAGCTTTAATCATAGGTGAACCATACAGTTTACTGGTGTATACCCTACAGTTTTAGGTTCATACCCCCAAACAGTTATACATTAAGTATATATGAATCGGTGAGGCATACTAGTTTTAATGACCATGACTTAAGAACATCTTGTGCCATTAGTCTCCTTAAATTGATACTCTATTTAAGGAATTGGTTTTCAGTGAGACTTAGTCTCTAACCGCCTTTCCTTGGAGTATATTTAGACTTTCCCATCACAATCTGGTATAATCTGTTTGTCAAAATTTTTTAAGTATTTCTTGCCAATGTGATTTTATTTCGGTTCATTAAAGAATAGCCAAAGCATCTTTAATTTACTGAAATATCTTGAGTTTTCGATCTTGGTTAATTAAGGAAATGCTACAGCATATTCAGCTACCTAAGATTATTAAGTTTTAATCACATAAAGTTTAGGCAAGAATTTGATAATTGTCTAGTGATCTTATAATTTTAATTTGGTTTTGGAGTAGCCACAACATCCTTAATCTGTTAAAATTATATATTAAGCGGTTTATTTTGATCACATAAAGTTTTGGACATATCATTTGTGATTAATTGTATGTAATATGATGAAATTTAGCCCACAGGCAATTTCGTTATATTTGTATGATTAATCAGGACGAAATACTGGACTACGGTCATAATTTCGCCCACAGGCAATTATGTATCGGAATGTAGTTTAGTAGTTTTATCAGTAACGATAGAAATAAATTAATTTATTTACTTTATGGTTATTTGTAAATAATTTCCAATTCTATCATGAAGTTTAATTTTATGATGTAAATTTAGGTCATATTTCTTAATTTGCCCACAGGGATTAAGAAAAGGAACATGATCTCTTAAGTTTTTTATCATAATGATAGCAATGAATCTTATTGACTAAAACTTTAGCCTACAGGCAAGTTTTATGTCATTTGATTTTTCAACTCATTTGATAATGGTTTCATCATAAATAAATTTTTCAGTTGGATCTAATTGAGTAAAACTTCAGCCCACAGGCAAGTTTTATGTCACTAGATTCTTCTGGCTCTTTAGTAATTGTGAAAAATATTATCATAAGGGTTTCTTAATTGGATTTAATAGAATTAAAACTTTAGCCCACAGGCAAGTTTTATGTCAATAAATCCTTCGACCCATTAGATAATGATTTTATCACAATTTCTTAGAGTTATAAATTCAGTTCAATTATAATTCTAAGTTTCATGGTTTGCATTGGCAAAACATGTATTCAGTCACTTCCCAAAATTTAGCAACTTTTATTAATTGATCCACGGATCTTGCTCGGTTTTTCGGACTAACTGTAGTAAGTTACGTGATTTGACATACCTCTTGGATTCCAATAATGATAAAATATATTTTTTGAGCCAAATTCTAACTTGGTTTTGAAAGATGTATTTTGTTTCTTTTAGTATGTCCAACTATGGTGGGGAAATATATCTTCATTATTTAGTTGGACTTTAATTGGAACCAAAAATTGATTATTTAGTATGTCCAACTAATGGTGGGGAATTATGTCTTCATTTGTTAGTTGGTCAATAAATCAATTATGAGTATGTATGTTATTAAGTTCATTTTATTAATTTCGCTGAAGGATGTTTTAATCAGTGGGAGTGATCATTTAGAAAAAGATCATTAAGATACTCCACTAAAGTTTATGGATTTAAATGGTTTCATACATCCTAAATTTGATTGTATGTCAAACAATAAGTCCATAAGATTCCACAAGTATTAATCTTGTATTTGTTCATATAAATTCATAAGTTCAAATTATTGAACATTTGGTTGTGCAACATATTTATGAAAATGTTGCAACAATATTAAGGAATTTATTAGAACAAAAGCATTTAACTTGTGGTGCACTGTCATTTAATAAATTCTTCAGTGATTAATAGAGTCTTTAGTTTCTTCAAAATTGATCCTGGGTCATTTCGGTTGTAAGGCTCAAAACAATTTTGTGGGACATAAAAGTAAGACTCATTATGTTCAGTTAATTTAAAGTGAACATTGAAGTTATTTGGGAAGTTATGGTATATGTTTAAGATTCCAAATTTATGGACTTAGACCTTTGGTTTATTGTCTAAGTTATTGGAATGCTTCTGTGACTTGACTATCTTTTGGCTATTTTTGATGAGTGGGAGTGACAGACGTGTCAACTCCAAGCTCTTAGCTGTTAGAGATAGTACTTAAAGTTAACTTATAAAGAAGTCATGGAATATAGTTAGCATTATGCTAACATTAAGAGATCTCTACTTAAGGCATGCTTATAAAGTTTTAGAGATCATACAGTGTACTCTTTTGTACAATTTGGATTTGTTTTCTCCTTCAGTTGTGCACATAATGTATTTTGAGAAACATCCCTTAAGGTACCGAGAATAAACATAGGGTTTGTTCATTAAGGACCTAAGTTGGAGAATTAAAATGCATGTGATCATAATGGATACTACTCTGATTAAATAGAGGACATGTCAATATGATTCGTGTGTTTTGTTCTTTGATGAAGGTTGTGCTAGTACTTGCACCAAGTGGGAGAATGTAAGATTTTCCCTTATAATATATATTGTATATTATATATTAGGGCCTTAATTAAGTGGTGCAAGTTGACTAGGCTTATTAAGTGGTCTGGTTGGACTTAATAACTAGTAGTTGTTAGTCAACCAAACTCTGTGCCTAATATAACCTGGATTGATGGGATACAGGATTATGGATTAGATAGCACATTCAGTTATGGTACTCAGACCGCTCAGTAGACACCAATACACCATCTAGGGTTCTGAGTCAGGTCTGAGGCAAAACATGGCTGACGGTCTACCGTTAAGAGGCAACACAACAGGAACATCAACTATGGCTGGAGATCAACACGGCTACGCTTCCGCTATCATACGAGGTCAGGTTTCTCGTATACTATGGTTCATATAGTTAGACTATTGTATATCTAACATATGTATGTATGTATGTATGTATGTATGTATGTATATATATATATATATATATATATATATATATATATATATATATATATATATATATATATATATATATATATATATTATATATATATATATATATATATATATATATATATATATATATATATATATATATATAGGCTAATTTTCCGATGCACTCCACTCTTATAGTGCGAACGGTGTGCACACATCTGGGGTGTGTTTGGTTGGTGGGTTTTGCCCATAGGAATGGGTATGAAAGTGATTGTTGTTGTTTGGTTGATAGATTTTTAGAACACTACTATAGGTTTCGAATACCCCATCAATTTAAAAACCCATACCCAAATACAATAAGGGTTTCATTCCCGTATTCATTTTCAAGCACTACTATTAGTAACCATTCTCATTCCACCCTACTACCAAACATGTTAAATACTTTCACCAAAATCCATTACCATTACCAAGTAATTGATACCCATTCCGATTCTGATTCCTATGTGCAAACCAAACACACCCCTGGTGCGTTGATTACGTGCATCCGACTGTCAAAAAATAAACGTACATCACCTTGTGACGCACCGACACACACAATAAATCCTTATGCTTTTTAAACCGCGTAGAACTCCAACACAGATCATTACAATAGTTTGGAGGTTCCCACGGCTCTACTGTCGGTGATAACTCCCTGAATCCCAGGCGCGATGACTTCTCACGGTGAAGACCCGCTGACAGCCGCCGCGCCAATGCATGCGCGTACAGGTCTCCACCCCATACTCGTTTTTTTTTTTTTTTTTTTTTTTTTTTTTGTTGGAATTTTTGGGTGTGCCGCCATTACGCGTGTCTTTGAATTTGGGTGATTCTATATGGGGTCAGGCAGCCTTGGTCGTATGAGTGCATGCGTTCGTAGCAACCACCCACAACTAAGTTGTTTGTTCTTTTTATGCTGATAGTTGACCTTACGTTTGGGACAACCAACCCCCATTTAGTTGTCTGTTGCACTGTGAACAGAGTTCCTGCTACTCTGCTAGAGCTTTACACATCAACTTGAACTCCAATGCAGTGGATGAAAAGTTGTGGGTTTTTATATTATTAATATTTGAACACATTTATGTTAACAATGTTACCGTGCACCTTAAATTCATTGCAGAGTTACTCGACGGTGATTTAGGTACTGATGATGTAACACCCAGCGCACCCAGGTTTAACAATGCGGTTAAACAATATTGGATACCCACTGTGGACGCTGACTTGCTTCCAGCCATCAGCGTTTTAACTCCTTAGAAGACGGGACCAATTCTACAAGACCTATGGCCAAGCAGGTGGATTTGACATTAGACACAGCTCTATTAAGAGAGATCGAGGTGGTGCAATTATTTCCCGCCATTTTGTATGCAGCCGATAGGGGTTCAGAGGAGGTGGCCGTAGCACACGCATACCAGAAGGTAGTGTCAGTAGAGGTAGCACTAAACAACGACGTAGACGAATTTCTAACAGGGTGGGGTGCCGCGCTAAGCTTGGATTTAAGAAAGTTAATACCGGAGAGTTTATGGTGTCTATATTTATCGAGGAACACAACCATAGTTTGTGTTCCGACGGTACTAACATATTTATGCGAGGTAACCGGAAGCTTAATGTGGCGCAGCAAGCATTTTTAGGAAATTGTGTTAAGGCTAACGTTGGTTCTTTGGCGGGGTTTAAGCTATGCAAGGAGGTGGCAAGTTCGTTTGAGAACGTCGGTGCAACAGAGATGGAGTTTCATAATTTTTACCGGGACATGCAATCATATGTTGATGAGGTTGACGGTGAGATGATTATTGAACGGCTGAAAACAAAGCGCGACCTCGACGATGGATTCTTTTATGATTATCACCTCGACGAAGAGAAACGGCTTGCACGGCTCTTCTGGGCGGACCCTATCAGTAGAGGGAATTTTTTTTGTTACAGTGATGTGATCTCGTTCGATGCAACTTATAGCACAAACAGGTGTGTTGCTTCCATCGAGGTGGTCTACTATGTGTATATATATATATATATATATATATATATATATATATATATATATATATATATATATATATAATTTGATTTGTACTTACTGTTTACATGGTTACTTATTAATTTTTTTTACGCACTGTTCACATCTATCTAGATGTGGAAATTATGGGGGTTAATCTGTTGGTTAAGTGCTCATGCATAAATGGGTTTGCGTGAATATTAATGGGTGTTCGAATCTATTTAATTAGTACTCCCTCCGTCCCTAATTGAGTGTCTTATTTTCATTTTGCACGGTTTTTAATACAACATAACAAATGTTACTTAACGTTTCAATTTTGCCCCTCAAAATTAGGTGTTATTTGTATAAAGTACAATTGTACTTACCTCTAGATATTTGAAAAGTCAAAAGGATAAATTGGGAAATGTAGAGTGATAGTCATGTTCAATTTTGGAAAGATGACACTATTTTGGGACAAACTAAAAAGGAAAGTAAGACAGGTAAAATGGGGCGGAGGGAGTATGTACGTATACTGCATATGCTTTATATATTATATGGCTTTTAATGTGTCACGTATTTTATGTAATGCAGATATAGTTTGGTGTTTGTGCCATTTACTGGAGTGGACAACCACAAACGCTCTCAATTAGAATTCTGAAGCCTGGTTACTCCAAAAAGGGCCCCACAAATGTCAACAGCGAGAGGCAGTATTCAACACTACGGCGCACACCAGACCCGTGCACCCTCCCCCTGGACCATCGATCATATAAGATGAAGGGCTATGATGACCTTTCAAACTCGCTTTGTATGTTCCAACCTTTAAATTCAATTTATTATCTGTGCACAAATTGGCCAAAGATTCAAATTGTAGCGTTATTTTTTTTCCTAACTATTGTGTGTTTCAGGACCTTTCAACGAAGACGGAGATTGGTTGGGGCCATGAACGTAATAGGTTGTACTACCTAACCACAACAACCTCACATGCATTACTCACCACTACACCAAATACATGGCACTCTAGACTTGGTCATCCTCTCATACTACTTTTCAAAAATTAATTCCAGTATTAAGTTGTTCTGATTTTCAAGACCCTTGTGATATTTGTCACATGTCTAAACAAACTCGCTTATATTTTCAATTAGTCGTACTACTACTACTGCATGCTTTGATTTAATTCATGTGGACATTTGGAGAAAATATTCTAGCCCCACTAGGAATGGACATCATTATTTTTTGACTATTGTTGATGATTTTTTAAGAGCTACATGGACTTATTTGATGAAGTTTAAATCTGATGCTTATCTATTGCTTGTTAATTTTTTAGCATATGTTAAAAATCATTTTAATACTTGTGTTAAAAATTTTAGATCTGACAACGGTGCAGAATTTACACAAACTGCTTTTCAAAATATTTTATTACATTATGGAATTTTACAACAGTTTAGTTGTCCTGACACTCCTCAACAAAATGGGGTTGTAGAACGAAAGCACCGTCACCTTCTTAATGTGGCAAGGGCTTTACGTTTTCAAGCAGGACTCCCCATATCCTTTTGGGGTGATTGTTTTTTGACAGCCACACATCTCATTAATCGTACCCCTACCCCTATTTTACAACATAAAAGCCCCTACGAGATGTTATTTGGTCACATTCCTGGTTTTTCTAATTTACGCACATTTGGTTGTCTTTGTTACGCTTCTACTATACAACACCATCCTAATAAATTTGATTCCAGGGCTGAACGTTGTATTTTTCTTGGTTATCCTCAAGGTCAAAAAGCCTATAAGTTATATGACTTGGATACTCAAAAGGTATTTGTCAACCGTGATTCATTTTTTATGAAAATATTTTTCCTTTCAAAAGAACTACCACTTCATCCGCACCTCCTAATAATCATCATGTTTTGCCTCTACCTATACCTCATATTGATGTTGATCACCCTCTAACAGTTATGCCTCCATGTTCTCAACCTACACATGAACAATCTCCTTCCACATTACAGAATTCTCAACCTCCAGTACCAATACAAACACAATCACCATCCGAACCTACCCCACCACCCCATTCACCATTGACCGGCTCTCATACTTCGATTCCACCTCCAACAGAGCCACCTTCTGAACCTACTCCACCATCACCACAACGTTTAAAACGTCAATCCAAACCCCTTAAATACTTATCAGATTATCAATGTTACCTAGCTACCATACCCAAATATCCACTCTCTCATTTTCTCTCAAGTTCATCCCACTCACACTTCATCAATTCAATTACCAAAGAAACTGAACCAACTTCATTCTCAATAGCCCGAATTAATCCTAAATGGCAGAAGGCAATGGAAGAAGAGATTCAAGCCCTCGAAGCTAATAACACTTGGTCTCTTCAAACTCTACCGCATGGAAAAAGGCTATTGGTTGTCGATGGGTCTACCACATTAAATATAAATCCAATGGAACAATTGAAAGATATAAAGCTCGTCTTGTCGCCAAAGGGTACTCCCAGCTAGAAGGACTTAACTACACGAACGTTTTTGCCCCTGTAACTAAATTAGTGACCATCCGCACTGTCCTTAGCATTGCCGCCGCACGAGGATGACCCACTTGTCAGCTTGACGTATCTAATGCTTTTCTACATGGAAATCTCAATGAGGAAGTTTACATGCAATTACCACCTGGATTTCGTCGAAAGGGGGAGACTAGAGTTTGTCGACTACACAAATCCCTCTATGGCCTCAAACAAGCTTCAAGGTCTTGGTTCACCACTTTTTCTAACTCTCTCTTGCATGCTGGTTTTATACAATCCAAAGCTGATTATTCAATGTTCACTTATAAAAGAGACTCTTTTCTAACGATCTTACTTGTCTATGTAGATGACATTATTATTATAGGGAATGACATGGTCATTACGAAACTACTCAAAAAATATCTTGCGAGCAAATTCCATCTCAAAGATCTCGGTTCCCTTAATACTTTCTTGGCATAGAAGTGGCACGTTCCTCCAAAGGGATCTTTCTAAATCAACGAAAATACGCCCTTGAAATCCTTTCAGACACAGGACTGTTGGCATGCAAACCTGCACCTACACCCATTGAGTTCAACCACCATCTCAATCCTCACGACGGTGATCTCCTCCCTGACCCTTCCACTTACAGGCGCTTAATTGGTTGTCTCCTCTATCTTACGGTAACTCGACCGGACATCACTTATGCAGTCAATCTTCTCTCACAATTTATGTCCGCTCCACGTGAACCACAATTGCAAGCAGCACTACGCATTGTTCGGTATATTAAAAATTCACCGGACCGTGGCATCATGCTACACAATCGTAACTCTTTGCGCCTGCATGCTTATTGTGATGCTGATTGGGCCCCATGCCCAACACACACCGATCAACCACGGGTTATTGTGTCTTTCTTGGCACAAGTCCAATCTCATGGAAAACAAAAAAGCAATCTACTGTCTCAAGGTCCTCAGCTGAAGCCGAATACCGTGCAATGGCTAATGCTGCTAGTGAAATCACATGGCTTCAACTATTACTCTTTGAATTAGACATTTCTACCCACCCGGCACAACTCCACTGTGACAACCAAGCATCGTTCCACATCGCCAACAACCCGGTCTTTCACGAACGAACGAAACATGTTGAGATTGATTGCCACTTTGTTCATGTAAAGATTAATGATGGCCAACTTCGCACCACCTACGTTCCTTCAACGCAACAATTGGCTGACATATTCACCAAAAGTCTACTTCCACAATCATTTGAAGCCATCGCATCCAAGCTCATGCATCACCCATCAGCTTGAGGGAGAGTGTAAAGATTAAATATAGAAAATATATATTCTATTAATCTCTCTATACATAATTAAAGATGTATATATATTCATTCCATATACATAGGCTACATATTAGGTAGATTTCCTTTATTCATTATTTTACCGTTATATTGTTTTGTATATATATCTATCTTTACTTGTTTATCATTATCACATATGGTAAATATATTACAATTCTTCTTCTTCTTCTGCGTACTCTTCTTCATCTCTCTGCACACAGTGCATTTCAAGCACGCTTCTCCGGCGAGTCCACGGTGGTGTTTTTTCCGGCAGATTCACGAAGTCTATTTCCCGCGACTTTGAGTTCTTTGCCCCGGTAACTCTCTTATTTTCGGTGACTCTCCTCCTGCTCCATCCCTCCGGAGTCCGGTCAGATTTCTTTCCCTAGTTTTTCGTTTTATAATGGTTGCTAAAAGGAAACAGACTCGCCGTGAGTCTCCGCTACCTGTGGTGGAACCGTCGATCTCCATATCTCTGGGTTCCCAAGACTCCGTTACTGACGTTGAAACTTGCCCTAGAGTTGACTCTAATGGTGTGAAGTACAATAAGCTGGTTCTTCCCCCCACCGGACCCTTCATCAATACAAGGAAACTTGAGTCTGAAGATTGCAGGCTACGGGTGTTTGGTTCTAACAGTGGTGCGGCTGTTCTGGTCTTCTGGATGTGGATGATATTGATGTGATTGAAGGGGAGCGTCCGTTCAGCCTCTTAGGGAGGTTTGCCGGTCGATTTCCGGGTATGCTTGCTGTGAAAGATTTGGCTGTTTTTTGGGGCGTGGACTGCAAACCGGAAGGCCTCCTCAATGGGCATGTTCTGTTTTGGTTCAAAAAGGTGGAGGATCGGGATTCAGTGCTCTCAGGCGGTCCTTATTTCCTGTTTGGCGGCGGGGCTTCGTCTCTGTCCCTACCGGATCGTGCTTTTGGGGTGTTGAACTCGTCCTGTACTCCGGGCACTAGCATGCTTGTTACTAATGGAAAGAAGAAGAAGAAGAAGAAAGCTTCTGATGGGGTGAAAAACTCTTCTGCCGGAGCTAACGTCCGGTGGGACTTTTAATCCGTCACTGTCGTGGTGATGTTCCCTTCGCCTCCTGGGCTCATGTTTGTGGTCTTGGGTCCTCCGGCGAGATTTCTGATCATTCGTTGTTGGCTCTGGCGGTGGCTGCTTGCTGGAGACGAAAATATCGTGCATGAGTAATTGGATACAGAAAGAGGAAAACCGACTTTGAAGAGGCCGACTTTCTGTAATAGAAAGTCGGACTCCCCAAGTCCGAATTTCACTTTTTTCTTTTTCGGAAAGAAATAATGGAGCAGCAGCATTCACGAGAACATCATCATATATAGTTTTTAAAATTTTTGTTTTTAACTAGTTTATATATTGATTTGATTTGATTTTTTTTTGAGTTCTTTATTTAGTTTTGATGATTTTTTTTTATATTATATCGCAAGTATATTAATTCTTGTATTTATTTATTTGTTGAATTAATTTGAGATTTTCTGATCAGTTTCTGTTAAGTTTGACTGGCAAAATGTTTAATTTCAAATTTTCTGTTCTTTTGCAATCTTGTTTGTTGGAAATATATGAAAAAGATAACAAATTAATGAAAATGTTTTCCTTCAAACAAACAAACACATATAATATTTTTTTTTTAAAAAAAAAAAACCATCAAATTAAAGTCGGACTTGAGAAGTCTGACTTTTGTTGTTTAAATATAGAGCCAGTAACTTTCAAAAAAAAAAGTAGGACTTCTCAAGTCGGACTTTGTTATTTTTTATTTTTTATTTTTTAGTTTGAATGACATAATGTTTAATTTCAGATTTTCTGTTCATTTGTCATATTATTTGTTGGAAATATATGAAAAAGACAGCAGGCTAATGAAAAATATTTTCCTTCAAGCAAGAAAGCACATATAATATAAATAAAAAATAAAAAAAATACTCTACCATAATAATCGGATTTCTCATTAAAAAAAAGAAAAAGAAAAAAAAAGAAAAAAGAAAGTAGCGTGAACATCCATTCTTCCCATCAACAAGTAAATAAAGTAATTATTCCTATCACCCAACTCCTATGGTCTCCTGAACACAGCTTGCTACAATAATATAAAAAAAAAAAAATTAAAAGGAGATTCGGACTTGGAGAGTCCGACTTTCCATTTGAGAGAGTCGGACTCCCCAAGTTCGGTTTTCCCTCCTTGGTATCCAAAATTCCATGCAAGACATTTTCATATCCTACCTCCATGATCGTCACACCTGGCAAAATCACCCGAATTATTTTAAATATGCGAGGTGGTGTAGTGGGAGAGTTTCAATTTGACTTGCAGTTGGCCTGGGGTCCACTCTCTGCAGGCTTTAAAAATGCTTCAAAATATGTCCTACCTAATTACATAAGTAAAACTTTAGTATATCTATACAAATAAATTAGGCCAGGACATAGATTCCTACAAGGGGCCTGGCCTATTCCCACCCCTACTTGGACATATCGAGCTTCTCATTTTAGGTAGACCGGGTTGACCCATTCATTTGCGGGTGGACCCGAGACATGGCTTCTTTGATTTTTGTACTATCTATGAGCATATGGTTTTAACTTCGTTGATTGTTGGAGTGATTTAGACGCGCTATCTCTAGTTGATTGGCCCGGGTTTGATTCCTTGGGTGGTTTTGCTTTTCTGAATTGTTTGCTTTTTTTTTTTTGTGACTAGACTAGGAGTTGATTTAAACTACTCTGAATTGTTTGTTTTCTTGTTATCTAGACTAGGAGTTGATTTAAACTACTCATTTAAATTGTCGTAGTCTTGGACTTGACATACTACATTTATACTCAGGGGTATGCCTCGGTGTCACATGTATTTTGACTTTTGATTTAATTTACATTTGCGATTTTCGAAATAGTCTGATAACCGTATTGATAGCTTGATTACAATTTCTTTTCTGTGAATTTCTGCATTGATGAGAACCATGTAATTGGAAGAAATATAGAGCTGTAAATTGATAAAGTAATCTAAGCGTGCATCTTATCATTGCCGAATGCCGGTTGTTATATCATGCACCGCGCGTCTGACACTACAATGTTTCTAAACCGACATTGTCTCACGTATTATTTTTATATTATCAAATGAAACTACAGTTATGTCAAAATGATACTGTAGTTGTGGTGAAATGAAACTACAGTATATATAAAATGAAACTGAATAACATTTCACATATTTGAGTGTATATTGTACAATGAAGCTGTAATTATATTGAAATGATCATGTGGTTGTGTTTTAATGAAATTATAGTGTATATAAAATAAAATTAAATAACATTTTCACATATTTGAGTGTATAAATATTGAATGAAATTGTAGTTATATCGAAGTGGAATTGTAGTTGTGTTGAACTGAAACTGTAGTGTATACAAAATGAAACTGAAGAACAGAGTTATTTTTTGCGAAGATTCTATTTCTTTTCATTAAATAACACGACGTCATTTTGACAGTGTCGGTTTAGACACACTGTAGTGTCTGACGCACGGTGCATGATTGATCAATGATCACACACCGTGGTACATGATATAATTTGTCGCCGAATGCTGTACCAAACATAATATAATGTTAGGGGCTGACAAAAAATTTCTGTACTTGTGATCTACCATGTAATAAGACTTTTCTATATGGGCCTTAATTATGTGGTGCAAGTGGACTAGGCTCATTAAGTAATTGGTTGGACTGGACATTAGGTTTAAGTCTGTGTTCTATCAATATATACTATACTAATAAGAGCCCAAGAGAGTTAGACTTATAATGGGTAGAAAAAATGGAGGTCAAATTTTTTAATTAAATGAATGACTCATATATATTGATTAAATTTTAATTTTTCCTTGAAATTTCCTAATTTATCCTTAATGAATATGATTATCCGTTAACTTTTCCGTTAAATATTATCTTTTCCGTTAATTTCTGTTAGTTCACCGTTAACTTACTCATTGATTTCAATAAGAAAGGTCTTAGGTTCGAACCTCATTCCAACCAAAATTGGCATAATTAGTACTTTATTTTACTCTTATTAAATTAAAATAATAATCTAGTAGCTACAACAAAAAATAATACATGTGCATTTTTTTAATTTAGAATTATGTGTCTACAATGTCTTTATTCAAAAAAAATAAATTATTCATTATCAATAAATTAAATAAGAGAAATAATTTCATTTGTTATATTGTCTTTATTGATTTCTAAGTACAATTCTCTTAGCTATTATTATTCATACTAGCATTTTGTACGTGCGATGCACGAAAATTCATGCCCAATATTAAAATATTGATAAATACAAATAATTAAAAATTATAATTTGAATTATATATCCACAAATAATATATGTATTTTGTACACACGTATATAATTTATCATTCATAAAAATTTAATTAAAATATAATTAAGCATTAAATTAATATATAATGATTTTAAAAAAATGATAATTAAAAATAAGAAAAAGATATGATAGATATAGGTGTATGGTAATAATGATTTGTTATCAATGTTAGAATTAAAAACTAACGGTGTTATAACGGTGTAAGGGTAGTTTTGTCTAATAACATTGAAATGTACAACATTTAAAGTAAAATGTACACATTTATATGCATACAAAAAGAGGGACATAAATCAAGGATATAACCTTAATTGAGGTTTATTATGTTTTTAGATTTTTAGAATTATAATATATATGAAATACAATTTGGAATAAATTAATTTAATTTTATAAATTTGTTCTATAAATTTATCTAATTATGTACATGATTAGAGATTATATTAACCATACAATATTTTAATTTTAATTTTGTATGCTATGAAAATAAATACTTGACCAAATATATAAAAGTCCAACTATATTATTATATTGTACATTTTAACATCATTTTATTTTTTCTATTTTAATTTTAAATTCATTATAACAAAAAAATTTCCCGGCTAAAACACTATATTTTAAAAAATACATTTGATAAATATCATAAATTAATTAGTACAATATCATTTATGTTTATAATAATTAAAGAAAAAAATAAATAATTCAAATATCTGAACCAATGATTTCAAAATGAAATTAATATATAGTTACAAATAAATATAGCATGATTACATTTACTTTAATTAGTTTTAATTCCCTTAATGATATGACTTTTCTTTATCAGTATTTTATGGGAGACTAAGAAAGTGTTTGAGTTGGTGGAAATTATTTTATTTTTTTAAAATACTTACTAATAAAAAATAATTTTAAAATATTTTTTAACCCCTCATAATAACATGTGTAAATCTTATATTTTTTAAAAAATATAATTTTATAAATATCATAAATTAATTAGTACAATATCATTTATGTTTATAATAATTAAAGAAAAAAATAAATAATTCAAATATGTGAACCAATGATTTCAAAATGAAATTAATATATAGTTACAAAAAAATATAGCATGATTACATTTACTTTAATTAGTTTTAATTCCCTTACAGCACGTTTGGTTCACGGAATGAATTTTGAGGTAATAGGAATGCTATTACATAAGGAATGGAATAAGCAAGGAATAGAATAGGAATTGTATTCTATTGTTTGGTTCGCGGAAGGAATAGACTTTAAGAATTATATTACAGTGTTACGTTTGGTTGATTTAAGGAATAGAAATGAAATATGTTTTAAAAGACATAAATACCCTTATAAAAATATGTGATGGTGGCGATGGTGGTGGTAGTGGTGGCGATGGTGGTGGCGGTGGTGGTGATGGTGGTGGTGGAGGTGGTGGTGCTGGGGTGGTGGTGCTGGGGTGGTAGTGGTGGTGGTGGCGGTGGCAGTGGTGGGGGTGACGGTGGTGGTGGTGACGGTGACGGTTGACGGTGGTGGTGGTGACGGTGACGGTTGTGGCAGTGGTGGTGGGGGCGGCGACGGTTGTGGTGGTGGCGGTGGTGCTGCTGAGTGGTGGTTCTGGTGCCGGCGGCGACGACGATGGTGGTGGTGGCGGTGGTGATGGTAGTGGCGATGGTGGTGGTGGGGCGGCAGTGGTGGTGGTGGTGGTGGGGCGGCAGTGGTGGTGGTATGCTGCTGGGTGGTGGTTCTGGTGGCGGTGGCAGCGATGGTGGTGGTAGCGGTGGTGGTGATGGTGATGGTGGTGGCGGTGGCAGTGGTGGGGGCGGCGGTGGTGGTCGGGGCGGCGGAGACGGTTGTGGCGATGGTGGTGGTGGCGGCGGCGGCGGCGGTGATGGTGATGGTTGTGGTGGCGGCGACGGCGACGGCGGTGATGGTGGTGGTGGCGGCGACGGTGGTGAAATAGGATAAATTTATATATAGGATAAAAAAAATTAGGTTAAAGAAAGGGGTAAAAAAGGAAATAGATTCTAAAATCTATTCCTGAGCGTTCAGTAATAGGCTAATACCAGGGGGGCCCTAGTAATAGCTATTACCTTGTTTGAGGTAATAGACTATTACCAGGAATATTATTCCTGGTAATAGAAATGGTTACGAAACAAAGGAATAGGCCTATTACTGGGAATGCTATGCCATTCCCGGCCTATTCCGTGAACCAAACGGGCCATTAATGATATGACTTTTCTTTATCAATTTTTTTATGGGAGACTAAGGGAGTGTTTGAGTTGGTGGAAATTATTTTATTTTTTTAAACAGTTACTAATAAAATATAATTTTAAAATATTTTTTAACCCCTCATAACATGTGTAAATCTTATATTTTTTAAAAATACAATTTTATAAATATCATAAATTAATTAGTACAATATAATTTCTGTTTATAAATTATAATAATTAAAAAAAATTCAAATATGTGAACCAATGATTTCAAAATGAAATCAATATACAGTTACAAATAAATATAGGATGATTAGATTTACTTTAATTAGTTTTAATTTCCTTAATGAAATGATTTTTCTTGATCAGTTTTTAATGTGTGTGTGTGTGTGTTGGGTGGGGGTGGGGGGAGGGGGAGGGCTAAGGGAGTGTTTGGGTTGCTGAAAAATATTTTAAAAATAAAAATATTTACTAATAAAAAATAATTTTAAAATATTTTTTAATCCCTAAACATGAGAAAATTTTATATTTAAAAAAAAATACAATTTGATAAATATCATAAATTAATTATTGCAATATCATTTATGTTTACAACGAGAATAATTAAAAAAAATCAAATATGTGAACCAATGATCACAAGATAAATTAATTATTGCAATATCATTTATGCTCCATGATTGGCCTGAAAATTTAAAGTTGCTCCATTACTAAAGGTATGGATCAAACCCTTAACCTTTGATTAATAAGGATGAATAAGCCCCTCTACTCAACCACACCCTCCAAGTTCTTAGTGAAATGACTTTAATAAAAGTAAAATCATCATTTACAATAATCCAGCCTAAATTAATATGAATATTAATTAATTAGTAAAAAATGATAAAGGTTAATTGGTAACAAAATTTTATATGAAAATTAACTAAATATCTAATGAATTGTTATCACATATTAAAGTCAATATGTACATAAAAATGGAAAATGATTACCAAATTCTGAGAATAATTAAATGACTATAACTATGAAAATAATGGATACGAATTTTGCATAACAAATGAGAAAATTCTTTTGAAATTTTACATAATTTTATAAAGAAATAATAATTTATTAATTATTATTTACACCAATTTATATTTATACTATTAATAAAAGTAAAAATCCTCATCTTTCTCATTTCTGTCCAAATTAATATGAATATTAATTAATTGGTAAAAAAAATTAATAAAGCTTAATTAGTAACAAAATTTTATATGAAAATTAACTAATATCTAATGAATTTTTATCACAAATTAAATTTAATATGTACTTAAAAATGGAAAATGGTTATCAAATTTTGAGAATAATTAAATCATTATAATTGTGAGAATAACGGAAACAAATTCTGCGTAATAAATGAGAAAATCCATTTAAAATTCTATTTAATTTTATAAGAAAATAATAATTTATTAATTATTATTGAAACCAATCTATGTCCATACTTGAAATGAATATTAATACTTGAATATTAATAAATTACTGAAAATATAATTTTTTTTATGGAAATAAGACGAATTGAAAAATGAAATGAATATTAATACTTTAATATTAATAAATTACTAAAAATATAAAAATTACTGGTATAAAATGTATTAATAAAAATGTAAAATGAAGTTTGCATCTCAACTTTTAACCGAGATGGAAAGAAATATTAATCTCGGTTATATATTTTATAAAATGTAAAGTTAGTGGAAATATATATAAATAATCTGTATATGTATGTTACTGAAATATAGTTATGTAAAGATATATATTTAAAAGTTGAAAATGGAATAGAATCATTTAGTATCCACAATTTATAAGGAAAATTTTGTAATTAAAGATGGAAAATGTTTTGCAATACGAGATGGAAATATAACAGGGCGTTTGGTTGGAAGGGGGGGGGGGGGGGTGGATTACGTGGGAAAGGAATTGTAATTCCATGGGAGATGAATTACTGGGAATAAAGTGGGAATTTAAATTCCAGTGTTTGGTTTACAGGAATAGAATTACTGGGAATTTCAATTCCAATGTTTGGTATACATGGGAATTGAAAGAGAATAAGTAGTATAAAGTCCAAAATGTCCATTGTTGTTGTTGTATTAATTTTAGATTAAAAAAAAGGGAGGGGTAATTTTGTCTCATCACTAGCTTTTTTTTCTTCCTAAAATTTCAGGAATTAACAGGGCGTTTGGTTGGAGGGGGGAATTACGTGGGAAAGGATTTGTAATTCCATGGGAGATGAATTACTGTGAATAAAGTGGGAATTTAAATTCCAATGTTTGGTTGACAGGAATAGAATTACTAGGAATTTCAATTCCAATGTTTGGTATACATGGGAATTGAAAGGGAATAAGTAGTATAAAGTCCAAAATATCCATTGTTGTTGTCAAACATTAATTTTAGGTTAAAAAAGGGAGGGGTAATTTTGACTCATCACTATCTTTTTTCCTTCCTAAAATCCCAGGAATTAAAATACCAGGGGGACATGGGATTTTAATTCCATGAAAATGGGGGAATTGCAATTCCATGGAATTGCAATTCCTTTCAACCAAACAAGGGAATTTTGTGGCCTTTGGAATTAGGTGGGAAGGAAATTTAAAATCCCTTCAACCAAACGCCCTGTAAAATATTGGGATTGGGGGGGGGGGGGGGGGGGGGACATGGGATTTTAATTCCATGAAAATGGGAAATTGCAATTCCTTCCTGACAGGATAATAGGGCTGGCACCCGACTCGGATCACAAATGAGCATCTGACTCAGCATCACATGGGAACCCAACGGGCAGAACTCCAACGGTTAGAATCCAACAGGTGTCACATTTATTGTCATTGAAGCCACCTTTGATGCCACCATTGATGAGAGAGAGTTAAAGCCTCAACGCCTCATTCATGACTCTTCATATTCTTGCCGTTAACTCAGCTCCCCAAAGATGTCTCTTCATGTTGTTACCGTTAGGACCTAGCATAAATAGAACTTCCCTCAGCTGAGCAGAGGACACTGTACTTTCTATACTGAGATAAAGGCAATACAACTATTGTCACTTTCTTATTCGTCACTTTACAATATATTTCCGGTAACATTATTACCGTCATTGGTGCTTTCATTGAGAGCCTGAGTCCAATACTCAAGCAGGCTACGACACACACAACTCATTCCTCTTTCAACAGCAAGCTTGAAAGAATGGTGTCCCGCAGCTCCCATGGTTCCCGCAACGTGAACAATGGCAATGCCTCAGGAGACCTCCGGGACCAACTCACCAACAATCGCGGAGGGGACCTTCGAGACCAACTCAACAATGGAGGGGTGAACCAAGCCGTGAACCTCCATGCGACTGCCAATGTTATTCAGCAAGCAGTGACGGCGGCGCTAAATCAGGTGGCGGTGGAACTGCAAGGCCAAGTGCCCCCGCCGCGGCCCCAGGAAATAAGGGTGGAGACCCAAAGAAGTGGACCGGCCAGACGACAACCAGGCCCTTCCCAATCTGCACCAGAACGATTGGGACAAAGGGCGCCCGTGCGGCATAGATTAGGACCACGGGCCGAGGGATCCTCTACCAGAGGTCCTCGCCAACACGAAAACAGAGAAGCCGAGAGATCACCCACAGAGGAGGTGGGCGAGTCTCGGGAGCCGACCCCAAGCCAACACGTTGATGAGTCGGCCTTACGTCAACACTTGGAGGAGCGGCAGCCGGCCCCGCGCCGGCACCCTAATGAGTCGGCCCTGGTCGAGAGGCTGCAGAGAAGAATCGAGGAGTTAGCAAGAAGGGTGGAGGCACGGGAGCAGTCGCCGGAACCCGAGGTACGAATGGCAGCACCATTCTCTCCAAGCATCATGGATGTACCATTGCCGAGGGACTTTAGGTTGCCCGCCATCAAGGAGTACACGGGGGTCACTGACCCACGCGTCCACATGACGAGGTACAAGGCCGCTATGGTAATGATCGGGGCAGGGGACGCCATCATGTGCGAGCGTTCTTGTCCACCCTGGATGGAGCGGCCCAAGACTGGTTCAACACCATCCCTGATGGGTCGATCCAAAACTTTGGGGAGTTGTCCAAAAGCTTCCTGACATACTTCTCCGGTAGCATACAACGTAAGAAACCCTTCTCTCACCTCTGTGTAGTGAAGCAAGATAGAGGCGAGAGCCTCAAAGACTTCCTGATAAAATGGAAAAAGGAAGTCAATAATGTCTACGACTTCGACTCCAAGGCGGCGATCCCGATATTTATCCATGCCTTAAGATCAGGGTATTTCCACAAGCAGTTGAACGCCCACCACCCCCGCTCTTATGAAGATCTGATAAGGACGGCTAGCCGCTATGCCGAAGCAGAGGACGTCGACAGAAAGAAGAAGGACGAAGAGGATGGAAGGAAAGGTGGGAAGCCTGGGAAAGCGGGTCCGCCCAGCCAGGCACCACCCTCGAACCACCCGACCGCAGGGAAAGGCCGAGACCACGAACGACCTCGCCTGGTCCCCTTGCGTAATCTAACTCCTCTTACCCATCCCGTCAGTGTCATTCTACAGCAAGCTGAGGAGATGGGAATGGTAGAATTCCCCGAGGAGTGCATGAAGGTCTCCCCAAAGGCAGACCAAACAAAGTACTGCAGGTTTCATAGTCAAGCCGGCCACGATACAGATGAGTGTCACGTTTTGAAGAGACAAATAGAAGAACTCATCCAGCAGGGCTACTTTCGGCATTTTGTCAAGCAATCCAAGCAACAGCAGCAGCCGCAGCGCGATCCATCAAAAAAACCACCAAAAAATGTCTGGAGAAATGAGGATGTCACCGAGCCGTCCACCTTGAAAAAAAGAGAACACGACCAAATATCTGAGCAGAGTGATAGCGAGAAAGAAACCGAGGTGGCGCCTAGACGACAAAAGAAGCACACCATACACTTTATCTATGGTGGACCTGCAGGGGGCGACACGCCCGCGGAAAGAAAGAAGTGGAGCCGGCGGCTATACGTGGGAGAAGTGGCGAGTCTTCCCAGAGAAAAGAAACAGAGACAGGAGGCCATCACCTTCTCTGATGATGACCTCCCAGAGGGCCCGTTACCCCATCGTGACGCCCTGGTAATTGAAATGGACGTCAACGATGTCATTGTCCGCCGCATCTTAGTCGACACGAGAAGCTCAGTCAATGTGATGTATTACGATGCCTTCACCAAGTTAGGGATACTTAGGAACCAGCTCAAAGAAGTACGTACCCCACTCTCTGGATTTACGGGTGATTCAGTGGAGACGGAGGGGTCAGTGGTCTTACCAGTGGAGATAGGCACGAGCCCTAACATTCGTAAACTTGACTTGGAATTCATCGTGGTAAGACTCACTTGTGCGCACAACATCATATTAGGGAGACTGGCACTGGAGAACCTCAAGGCCATAGTGTCGGTGGAACACTTGTGTATGAAGTTCCCCACTCCGAGCGGGATAGGGATCGTCAGAGGAGACCAGCGAGCGGCCCGCAGTTGTTACGTTAAAGCATGCAAAAAGATTGGCAGAAATGATCCATAAGTCCACACCATCTGTAAAGATAATCGATCGGGTATGGAGCTAGGAACATTTGATTAAGTATTTTCCTTAATATTCTAGTAGTCGTTTGGGACTAGTGTTTGGTAATCGCGGTCCGCCCGCTTTGCATTCTGAAATCCTTTGGAACAATATCTCGTGCTTGTGGTCCACAGGTTGGCCGAGACGTGACTCGACTCGGAGGGTCGAGGCTTGCCTCGGCCAAAGTTCGGCCGAGGAGCCCGCCTCGGCCACAATCTGACCGAGGCACGCCTCGGCCACAGTTTGGCCGAGGCACGCTTCGGCCAAGTGTTGGCCGAGGCGCCCGCCTCGGCCAACGCCGAAGTCCGTCTCGGCCAAAGAAAAAAAAAAAAAAAAAAAAGAGGCCGGAGCCTACCCCAGCCACGATCGGTCGAGGCTACGCCTCGGCCGCGATCAGCCGAAGCGCACGCCTCCGCCACGAGTGGTCGTGGCGACGCCTCGGCCACGATCGGTCGAGGCGACGCCTCGGCCACGATCGGTCGAGGCCACGCCTCGGCCACGATCGGCCGAGGCGCACGCCTCGGCCGCGGTCGGTCGAGGCGACGCCTCGGCCACGATCGGTCGAGGCGACGCCTCGGCCACGATCGACCGAGGCGACGCCTCGGTCACGGTCAGACGAGGCGACGCCTCGGTCACGGTCAGCCGAGGCGCACGCCTCGGCCACGATCGGTCGAGGCGACGCCTCGGCCACGATCGGTCGAGGCGACGTCTCGGCCACGATCGGTCGAGGCACACGCCTCGGCCACGATCGGTCGAGGCGACGCCTCGGCCACGATCAGTCGAGGCGACGCCTCGGCCACGATCAGTCAAGGCGACGCCTCGGCCACGATCGGTCGAGGCGACGCCTCAGCCGGAGCCACGCACCTCTGCCAACCTAGGCCAAAGCCTATCTCGGCTAGCATAAGAAATAAAATAAAATCATATGTGATTAAAAAAAAAAAAGGATCAAATAAAATCACATATCCTAAATCAAGCAAGATTCTACACAGGATCAAGATAGATTCAGCCTTACTCCCAAGTCAACTCAAACACATCCGTTGACTCAGGAGTAGGGGGGACTGGTGACAGGATAATAGGGCTGGCACCCGACCCGGATCACAAATGAGCATCTGACTCAGCATCACATGGGAACCCAACGGGCAGAACTCCAACGGTTAGAATCCAACAGGTGTCACATTTATTGTCATTGAAGCCACCTTTGATGCCACCATTGATGAGAGAGAGTTAAAGCCTCAACGCCTCATTCATGACTCTTCATATTCTTGCCGTTAACTCAGCTCCCCAAAGATGTCTCTTCATGTTGTTACCGTTAGGACCTAGCATAAATAGAACTTCCCTCAGCTGAGCAGAGGACACTGTACTTTCTATACTGAGATAAAGGCAATACAACTATTGTCACTTTCTTATTCGTCACTTTACAATATATTTCCGGTAACATTATTACCGTCACTTCCAACCAAACTAAGAAATTTTATGGTATTTGGGATTAGGTGGGAATGGAATTTAAATTCTCTCCAACCAAACGGCCTGTAAGGTTTAGCCGATATGGAAAGAATATTAATCGATATGAAAATTAATAATTTGGGCACTTGATGCGTACATCTATACATTGACTATTAATTTTGGGTAATTATTTGATCAAATTCAAGCAATGATAACATTAGAAAATACAATTGATCCAACTCAATTCATCAATTTCATTATATAATAATTTATATAATTATATATCGATCCAAATATTTTTAAAATATTTTAACAAATCCATTCCGTGCATCGCACGGGGCAAATACTAGTTAGTATATATAGATCTATCTCTTCATAATCTGCCAGTTTAACTATCTTCTCGTAAGAAATAGTAGAACTACATATTTCTACACCTGCAATTGGAAAAAGATAATAAAGATAACAATAACTAACATCATATAAAATATAGACTTCTACACCTGCAAGATTAAAAACGATTCAACAAATAAGATAAAAAGTTAACAGAAATTGATTAAAAAAACTGCCACCAGACATAATTTTCCACAATCAAAAAATCTACTACATCACAACAGTAGATTGTCACCACACAACCCACCCGGCACCCAAAAAAGAAAAGAAAAAAAAAAACATGTAGCCAGACATAATTGTCTTTGTAACACCACAAAAATGTACTGTATAAACCAATCGTTCATTTTAACACAAATATAAATTTTACCTCTGCATACTTGGCCTTCCAATCTTTGGCAGTCATTCCCTTTCCCATACCAAAATAGTTTCCTGTGTAAATAAATAATATAAGATGCATTTCACTTAAAAAAAAAAAAAGAAGAAGAAGAAATCTGATGAAAAGAATAAGATGCAAAAAAAAAAAAAAAAAAATACCGCTTAATCATGGAAGACCATTTCTTTAGACTTGATGACATTGCTGCTTTTTCTTTCAGGAACGTTGTACTCACGAACCACTCAAACCTTCATTGCACTCCTAATGCTGTAAGGAGAAATCTCATGACCAATAATGATGAGATTGGACAATCATTATTGTGTGGACCATGATCCACACAAGTTGTGTGGACCATATTTTGTCTACTGTAAAATAATGTACATTCAGTACAAAAATAATGTATATTCAGTACAAAAATAATGTACATTGTATTTAGGGGATGTACATTTTTTTTGTTCTGAGTGTACATTATATTGTATAATGTACATTCAGTACAAAAATAATGTACATTTAGTGTTGGAAAAATTAGCTTAAAATGGCATATTAAGTGGTTATTTTGTGGTACAATTATCAGTGGGGTCCACTTCCGATTTGGGTCGGGTCAAAGTGGATTCGGGTTCTTCGTAGTGAGACGAAGAGATTGATATATTGTACGCTCAAAACGGATAATGGGTGAATGAGATATTGATTCTCAAAGTAGACCCATTTAAGTTGGGAAATGAAGGGAAAATGTAGGACTTTGTCCCACATTGGTTTGGAAACAAGATTTTCCCCCCTTATATACATGAGCTCTTTTTAAGCTTGTAGAATTGTATAGCATAGAGGCTCTCTCGCGCGTGGGGGGGGGGGGGGGGGGGTGTGCAAATCAAAATCCAACTAGAGGACATCAAAAAGGCTTGAAATCAAGCCCGAGCTCGCGTGCGCCGGCACCTGCGGGCACGAATGTCGTCCGGAAATGGGCTAAGTTATGCCTAACTTCGGTATCATTTTCCATCTCACTTGGTTCGGTCAAAACCGAACCGAGAGCACCTACTCTCGTGTGTAGCACGAGAGGTTGTGGTGCACCGAGAGCACAACTCTCGTGCATCTGTGACCACGAGAGTAGTGCACTTTCGGGTTGCACCACAGTGCGCACGAGAGTTGTACTCTCGTGTTGCCTGGTCCATATGCTCTCGTGTGAACCTGCACCCCAACGGTCTGAAACCCGAAAGTTCAGCCTGTTGTACAGATTAAACTCATCTGTTACGGAATTAATACTGTTTTAATTCCAATTTTTAAATTCTGAGTTTAATCCTACTTAGTGGTGACCGTTATAGGTGTTACACAATTGGTTTTAACACCAATTTAATGGCCATGTTGAATGCTATCACTCCAACATCCCTATATAAAGAGATGTAGAAGCAGTAGCATTTTACACAGTGAAGAAACAAAGGAATTCCAGTAGCTTTATTCTCTCAAAAACTCTGCTTCTACTCTCTTCTTTAGCCAACCAGTGTTCCAAGCTTTGCTTTGTTCAACGGGTTCCTTGTTTAGGTTCTTAAACAAGGAATCGTAGCACGTTTTATCCTGGGAAACCTAGGCTACAACGCTCCTAGCACTTGTGGGAGGTAGCAAATAAGGTTTTAAGGAAAAGAACCTTGTGTTCGAACTCGTGCTAAACCTATACCCAAACACTCAACCTTTTCCTTCCCAATTTTCTGTTTTCCCATATAATATTAATCTTTCCGTAGGATTATTATTATTTTGGGATTTTCCACCTTATTACCCAACAATCTTAAAACCTTATTTTCGTTTCCCGTTGGTTGTTTGTCTCTAATTTCCTAGAAGAAATGGAGAATCCAGTTTTGCCAGCTCTCGGGGAGGAGAATGTTGTTGAGAACAACAATGGTGGGAATGGAAATAATGTTGCTAATTCCCAGGCTACACCAGTGAACGTTGGTTCACAAGATGGTGGGAGCACCGAGGGATATATTACCATGACTCGGGTACCTACGGTACCGAGTGGTTCGGCCGAAAGACCGGAGAAATTCATCGGTATTGGATCGAATTTCAAAAGGTGGCAACAAAAGATGTTGTTCTACCTAGCAACTCTCGGCTTGGCGAGATTTTTGACCGAGAAGGTTCCCGAACTAAGGGAACAGGATGCCCAATCCGTGATGGCAGTTGGCTATTGGAAGGATTTGGACTTCCTATGCCGAAACTACATCCTAAATGGATTGTGTGATGCGTTATACGATGTATATCGCAAGATTGGCACAGCGAAAGCGCTGTGGGAAGCTTTGGATCATAAATACCGAAGTGAGGATGCCGGCGCAAAGAAATTTGTGGTTGGCCGATTCCTTGACTTCAAAATGGTTGATTCCAAAACCGTGCTAAGTCAGGTTGAAGATTTACAACTAATCTTTGATGAAATCCGTGACGAAGGCATGACGTTGAGTGAAGCCTTCCTAGTGGGATCTGTTATCCACTTGCTGCCTCCAGGTTGGAAGGACTTCAAGAACTACCTTAAGCATAAGCGAAAGGAGATGAATCTGGAGGACCTGATCCAGCGACTCAGGATTGAGGAAGGGAACATGACGAATGATAGGAAGGCTCCTATCGTTGTTGGCGCTAAGGCCAACGTTGTGGAGCACGGTAAGAGCTCCAAGAGGAACAAGAAGGACAAGCGAAAGCTAGGTCCGAAAGGTGGCGTTACCAAGAACAAGTTTCCTGGTGAATGCTACAATTGTGGCAGGCATGGCCACAGAGCATCTGAATGCAAGGCTCCAAGGAAGAAGAACAAGAGTTCTAAAGCCAATGTTGTTGGAGATAGCAGTCAGAAAGAGGTCGAGATTAGCCTTTCGGCTATGGTGATCGAGGTGAACCTCGTGGGCTCAAACCCTCGTGAATGGTTCATTGATACCGGTGCAACCAGGAACTTGTGTTGCAACCGAGAGATGTTCAACACCTTTGAGACCGTTGAGGGTGAAAAGGTGTGGATGGGAAACTCCGCTCAGTCTGCTGTGGAAGGCATGGGCAAGGTGGTTCTGAAGATGACTTCCGGGAAGGAACTGGCGTTGAACAACGTGCTGTATGTTCCTGAGCTGAGGAAGAATCTTGTGTCTGGCTCTCTGTTGAACAAGCATGGCTTTCGCATGGTGTTCGAGTCAGACAAAGTAGTTTTGTCCAAGTTAGGGATGTTTGTTGGTAAAGGATATGTAACTGATGGGCTGTTTAAGCTCAGTGTAATTCCTGTTATCAATAAAAGCAAAGTTAATTCTGTTTACTTGCTTGAGTCTTCCAATTTATGGCATGGTAGACTAGGTCATGTTAACTTTAATTCTATGCGTAGATTAATTAGCATGGACCATATTCCTAACTTTCAAATTGACACAAATAACAAGTGTGAAATTTGTATTGAGGCAAAACTAACGAAAGTACCTTTCAAATTGGTTGAAAGGGAAACTGAACCACTAGAATTAATCCATAGTGATTTGTGCGATTTTAGATCGATACAAACGAGAGGTGGTAATAAGTATTTTATCACATTTATCGATGATAGCGCACGATACTGCTATGTGTATTTGCTTAAGAGCAAAGATGAAGCCGTTGTTAAATTCGTTCTTTATAAGAATGAAGTGGAAAACCAACTTAATCGGAGAATTAAGAAGGTTAGAAGCGATCGAGGTGGTGAGTACGAAGCACCTATTGGTGACTTCTGTGCGAGTGTAGGGATTATACACGAGCGTACTACACCTTACTCACCTCAATCGAACGGTGTTGCCGAACGAAAGAATCGTACATTGAAAGATATGATGAATGCGATGCTTATAAGTTCGGGCCTACCTCAAGACGCGTGGGGTGAGGCTATTTTGACAAGTAATTACCTTTTAAATGAGGTACCCCACAAGAATCTTGATAAAACTCCTTATGAGCTGTGGAACGGTAGGAAACCTTCCTACCAGTACCTGAAAGTGTGGGGGTGTCTTGCCAAAGTTTTGGTGCCAACACCTAAGAAAGTAAAGATAGGTCCTAAGACGGTGGACGGTATCTTTATTGGCTATGCACATAATAGTAGTGCTTATCGGTTCTTAGTACACGAGTCCCATAATCCGGACGTACACGAGAACACGATAATAGAATCAAGGAATGCATCTTTCTTTGAAAATGTATTTTCTTGTAGGTCCAACGAGGGACCGAGTTCGTCAAAACGAACGTTTGACGAAGCTATGGATAATGATAGTAGGGAATCCGAGAGAGAACCCGAGCTCGAGCCGAGACGTAGTAAGCGGGCGAGAGTTGGAAAATCATTTGGTCCTGATTTTCTAACTTACTTGTTGGAGTACGATTCGAGTACTCTAACTTGTTTATTAGAAAATGAACCCGATTTTCTATCTTGTTTGATAGAAAACGAGCCTCGAACGTACGGAGAAGCCGTGACTTCTACAGAAGGACCAATGTGGAAAGAGGCTATTAAAAGTGAAGTGGATTCTATTTTACAGAATCACACTTGGGAACTTGTTGATCTTCCTCCGGGTAGTAAACCCTTAGGATCCAAGTGGGTCTTTAAAAGGAAGATGAAACCCGATGGTTCCATCGAGAAGTATAAGGCTAGGCTTGTAATCAAGGGTTACAGGCAACGCGAGGGCCTTGATTACTTCGACACGTATTCTCCCGTGACGAGAATAAACTCCATTAGAATGATACTTGCTATAGCCGCGCTGCGGAATTTGGAAGTTCATCAAATGGACGTTAAAACGGCTTTCCTAAATGGCGAACTAGATGAGGAAATCTATATGGAACAACCCGAAGGGTTCGTGGTTCCGGGCCAAGAAAGGAAAGTGTGTAAGTTGGTTAAATCGCTATATGGTTTAAAACAAGCGCCTAAGCAATGGCACGAGAAGTTTGACCATGCGATGTTGACTAATGGATTTAAAATAAACGAAAGTGATAAATGTGTCTACGTTAAAGAAACGATAGACGATTATGTCATTCTTTGTTTATACGTAGATGACATGCTCATCGTGGGTAGTAACGATCGAATGATCAAGTCTACCAAAAATATGTTAAATGCGAGATTTGACATGAAGGATATGGGTTTGGCTGATCTAATCCTCGGGATTAGAATCATTAGAAGACCTGATGGTCTGGTGTTAAGCTAATCACATTATATTGATAAAATCCTTGAAAAATTTAACAAGGATAATCATCAAGGGACTAGGACGCCATTAGATCGAAGCGTTCATCTAACCAAGAACCACGGAGAGTGTATTTCTCAAGTAGAATATGCTCGGGTTATTGGTAGTTTGATGTATCTAATGAGCTGTACTAGGCCGGATATTGCCTTTGCGGTTAGTAAACTCAGTAGATATACGAGTAACCCCGGTGCCATGCACTGGACGGCAATAGTGAAGGTTCTGAGATACTTAAGGTATACTCGAGACCTTGGACTGCACTATGGGAGATATCCTGCTGTACTTGAAGGGTATAGCGACGCTAGCTGGATATCCGATATTAAGGACTCCAAGTCCACAAGTGGCTACGTGTTTACACTAGCCGGTGCAGCCGTTGCATGGAAATCCTCTAAACAGACCGTGATAGCTATATCCACGATGGAATCTGAGCTGATAGCCTTGGACAAATGTTGTGAAGAGGCTGAATGGCTACGCCATTTTTTAGAGGATATTCCTAATTGGGAAAGACCTGTACCTCCAATGTGTGTGCATTGCGATAGTCAAGCTACAATTGGACGAGTACAGAATCATATGTATAATGGTAAGTCTAGACATGTGCGTCGTAGACATAATACCATTAGACAACTTCTCACAACTGGTGTTGTCTCGATTGACTATGTAAAGTCAGAAGACAATATAGCGGATCCGCTAACCAAAGGGTTATGTAGAGTAGCTGTGGAGAAGTTGAGACGAGGAATGGGTCTAAAGCCCTTGGTATAAAGTTCTATAGTGGACACCCAACCTAGCTGGCACCTAGGTTCAATGGGACAACTAAATTATGGAACGGAGCGTGTCACTGTGGTGGTCTCGGATTCCCTACCACTCCTCGTTAGAAACAGTGGCTCCCGCACAAGGTTAGCATGTTAAATGCTTTAGTGATTCGAATGTCGGCTGACATATGTGAGTATGCGGGATACTCGGGAAAGAATCACCTATGTGAGAGAGAAGTGAGGGTCGCTTCAAAGGAGAATTGACGGGCACAATTCTTCACAAACTCTTGCAGAACCAGGAATGGTGACCCACGACCAAAATGGGCACAATCATGAGAACAAAGCATGGTTGGGAGGTTCCTGTGTGAGATATGTCATCGTCTACACAAACGGCAGTCGGTTCAAAGACATCGCGTTCTACCGTACAGTCAGTAGAGTAAATGTATCTTCACGAGGGAAGGTTCAAAGGGTGTGACCCTACCTATCCTATGCAGGGATCGACCGTTGAACACAGTTTTTTCGTTTTAAAACTACCCCGAAAATCAATTTTCATTCATGTGGGGGATTGTTGGAAAAATTAGCTTAAAATGGCATAAAATGGCATATTAAGTGGCTATTTTGTGGTAAAATTATCAGTGGGGTACACTTCTGATTTGGGTCGGGTCAAAGTGGATTCGGGTTCTTCGTAGTGAGACGAAGAGATTGATATATTGTACGCTCAAAACGGATAATGGGTGAATGAGATATTGATTCTCAAAGTAGACCCATTTAAGTTGGGAAATGAAGGGAAAATGTAGGACTTTGTCCCACATTGGTTTGGAAACAAGATTTTCCCCCCTTATATACATGAGCTCTTTTTAAGCATGTAGAATTGTATAGAATAGAGGCTCTCTCGCGCGGGGGGGGGGGGGGGGGGGGGTGCAAATCAAAATCCAACTAGAGGACATTAAAAAGGCTTGAAATCAAGCTCGAGCTCACGTGCGCGGGCACGAATGTCGTCCAGAAATGGGCTGGCCTTGCGGGCTAAGTTATGCCTAACTTCGGTATCTGTTGTACAGATTAAACTCATCTATTACGGAATTCCGTTACAGGTGTTACACCAATTGGTTTTAACACCAATTTAATGGTCATGTTGAATGCTATCACTCCAACATCCCTATATAAAGAGAGGTAGAAGCAGTAGCATTTTACACGGTGAAGAAACAAAGGAATTCCAGTAGCTTTATTCTCTCAAAGACTCTGCTTCTACTCTCTTCTTTAGCCAACCAGTGTTCCAAGCTTTGCTTTGTTCAACGGGTTCCTTGTTTAGGTGCTTAAACAAGGAATCGTAGCACGTTTTATCCTGGGAAACCTAGGCTACAACGCTCCTAGCACTTGTGGGAGGTAGCAAATAAGGTTTTAAGGAAAAGAACCTTGTGTTCGAACTCGTGCTAAACCTATACCCAAACACTCAACCTTTTCCTTCCCAATTTTCTGTTTTCCCATATAATATTAATCTTTCCGTAGGATTATTATTATTTTGGGATTTTCCACCTTATTACCCAACATTTAGCATATTAAAAATGTACTTTTTGTTATGGTCCACATAACATTGTGTGGACTATGGTCCGCACAATAATTTGTAGAGATTGGATGCGAATAGACTGCGATATGGTGGTGATTGAGTTTGAAACCAATACATGTATATATATTACAAGAAACATCTTTCTTGGAAAGAATAATAATAATATAACCATAATTAAATTTTACATTAAAACTGGAATGTATTATAATTAAATAATTTGATCATAATTAAATATTCTTCTATATTTTACTATCATCATTAATTATTTCATAGTTTGTCATAATTAAATAATTTGACCAATACAATTAGTTTGGGCGGAAAAATGATAAAAGGATGATTTTACTTTTATTTATATATAGATATAGATTTGGTTATGTATGTTTCATACTCTTTAGATAGTTTTATGCATTCAATCACATTATGATTTCAACGACATAACGTGTCTTTCCGAGAAACGGGGTACTCATTCGCATCCGGAGGCCCTCATGGATGGCTTTAATGATGCGTTGAATGAATGCAATTTGGTTGATATGGGAATGTCAGGAGGTCGATTCACATGGTCAAAGGGACATGGTACTGAGGCGTGGGTGGAGGAAAGGCTCGATAGGGCGGTGGCTACGGTGGAGTGGTTGGAGATACACGATGATACAGAGGTTCGTAAGGTTTACACATCACAATCTGACCATAGTGCTATTTTCGTGGACATGGAACCGCGTCCGATACGGCATGCACGAAGGTCTTTCAAATTTGAGTCTGCGTGGTTGTTGGACGAAGGTTGTGCAATGGTAGTTGAGGCAGCGTGGGGGCAGTCTCGTGGTATGGAGTTTCAACACCGAATAGAGCTTTGCGGCCAACAGCTTCAGCGATGGGGCAGGGAGCATTCAAGCCAGTTCGGCAATAGGATCAAGATCCATCGTAACAGAATGGCTGTTCTGAAAGAGGATAGGGATCCGCAAGCAGTGAAGGAGTTCCTAGAAACCGGGGCAGCACTTGAAGTTTTATTGAGACAGGAAGAGATTTTTTGGCTCCAAAGATCCAAGCAGCTATGGCTTAAGCTTGGGGACTCCAACACGAAGTATTTCCACAAATCGGCTTCGGCACGTAAAAAACGTAACTATCTACAGCGGTTAATGGATCAGGACGGGGTTTAGCATGAGGACAACGCTATGTATTCCGAAATACTAAGGTACTATAGTGCTATTTTTTGTGCGGGCTCTAGCGACACAACGCTATTCCCCCGCATGCGTTGTTGTGTCACTGATGAGATGAATATCTCTCTCTTACGGCCATTTACGTCTGCGGACGTGAAAGAGGCCCTTTTTTCCATGGCTCCGGAGAAGGCTCCAGGTCCTGATGGTATGTCCCCGGCATTCTATCAGCATTTTTGGCCAATTTTAGGCCATGATCTGTCCATGTTCTTCTGAAGTGTGTTGTTGACTGCAATTTTCCCCGTGATCTAAATGTGTCTAATATAGTGTTGTTGCCTAAAAAGAAAGTACCTGAAAAGGTAGCTGACTTAAGACCGATCGCACTTTGCAATGTTGTGTATAAAGTCTTGGCCAAGATGTTGGCTAACAGACTCAAAGACCTGCTGGGGCAGGTCGTCTCACACTCTCAGAGTGCCTTTGTACCCGGGAGGCTATTGACAGATAACATTATAATAGCCGGCGAAGTAGGACATTATCTGCGTCGTAAAGTCAGTGGTAATTTGGGGTGGGTGGCACTGAAGCTAGACATGGCTAAGGCGTATGATCGCATGGAGTGGGGATTTTTGGAAGGGATCATGCGGGCTATGGGCTTTTCGAATCAGTGGGTGAGGTTGTTGATGCTTTGTGTCTCTACGGTCACTTACAATATCCTTGTCAATGGCGAGACAGCGGGGTCTGTCTGCCCCACTCGGGGCATTCGCCAAGGCGATCCTTTATCCCCTTACCTGTTTATTTTATGTGCTGAAGCGTTGTCTGTACTCTTACAACAGGCAGAAGCTAGTGGTGATATTCATGGTGTGAGGGTGGCTCGGGGTGCTCCTGAGGTCACCCATCTGTTCTTTGCTGACGACAGTTTGCTGTTTTTTAGGGCAAACCAACGCGAAGCTACTAAAATCAAGGACTGTTTGGATGGGTATTGTGTGGCTTCGGGTCAATTAGTCAACTTTGTAAAATCCAATGTCGTGTTCAGCACCAACACTGCGACTGGTATGCGACAACTAGTTTGTGACATCTTTGGAGTCCAGGAAGCTCGTGATTTAGGGAGGTACTTGGGACTACCCTCGGTGCTGGGCCGCAACAAAATTGCCACCTTTCGGTACATTGCGGATAAAATTCGGGAGAGAATCGGTTTATGGCAACACAAGCTCCTGTCAAGAGCAGGTAAAGAAATCTTACTGAAAAGTATAGCTCAGGCCCTCCCCATATTCACCATGTCGACCTTTCTTTTGCCAGTTCGTGTCTGCGACACGATTGAGAAATTATTTAATCGATTTTGGTGGGGGGGGGGGGGGGGTGGTAGTGCTAACAGTCGGGGGATAGATTGGCTCAGCTGGAGTCGTTTGTGCGAACCGAAGGCGAAGGGTGGGCTGGGCTTCAAACGCATTCGCGATTTTAATCTGGCTTTGTTAGCTAAACAGGGTTGGCGTATTCTAACCCAACCCGAATCTTTGGTAAGCAGGCTGCTTAAAGCCAAATATTTTCCAACAGGTGACTTTATGGACGCATCCGTAGGCACGAACCCAAGTTATTTTTGGCGCGGCATTGTGGCTGGACAGGTGGTTTTGAGACGAGGTTTGGCACGGAGAATCGGTGATGGTATGGACACACTGATTTGGGGCTGGAATTGGCTGGCTAGTTCACCCGACACAAGCTTGCTTACGCCTTGCGTCGAGGAACTCAAAGAGGCGAAAGTTCACGGGTTGATGAATGAACTAGGTGAATGGGATGAAGGGGTGTTACATGATCTTTTCCAAGCAGAGGATGTACACAGAATTCCCTCGACTCCCGTAAGCAAAGATTACAAGGATTCTTGGCGTTGGATTGGCGATGCACGAGGCTGTTACACGGTGAAGCAGGGCTACCATATGCTCACGGGTCAGTTGGAGGGCTCGGGATCTCAGTTTGGCTTTCACTCGTGGAATCATTTATGGTCGCTCTCGGTGCCCCCGAAAGTGAAAAATCTGCTTTGGCGGTGCGCTCGTAATGTGTTGCCTGTCCGCGAAAATTTGAAATCGAAGAGGGTTTGGATCGGGGGCGGTTGCCCGTTCTGCGGTTTCCCCTTCGAAACAACTGAGCACATCTTCGGCGAATGCGTCTATGCTACGCACCTATGGGGTGCAAGTGTTGCGGTACAGGGTCAGAACTTCCCAACTATGATGGAAAACATTATAGGGAAGCAAGATGCAGTACAGGCGTGCAAGCTGGCAGCTGTTGTATGGACTTTATGGAAAGCACGCAATGCAATAGTGTGGCGTCAAGAAGCTCCATCGATGATGGAGTTAAATAAGCTGGTTGTTAACATTCAGCAAGTTTGGCAGGAGACATATGTAACCCGTAATTCTAATGCAGACAGTAGGATTCTGGTTCCCTCTTGGATTCCACCGCCAACCACCTTTCTCAAGTGCAATGTAGATGCGGCTGTCTTCCAGGACGGGGCAGGCTACGGCGCGGTACTTCGTGATCATGCTGGGGAGTTTGTCGCGGCAAGAAGCGGGCGTATTAACCACACTCACGATCCGCTCCAGGCTGAGGCGCTCGTGGTGCTTAATGCTCTCAGATGGTTATTCGGTCTTCACCATAATAAAGTTATTATCGAGTCGGATTGTTTAGTTTTTTGTAATGCTTTCAATTCCCGTATGGTAGATTTGTCTTACTTAGGTTCGATTGTAAAGCAATGTCGTACGATTGCTAAGGACATAGGGGACGTTACAGTCCGTCATGTCCGGAGATCAGCGAATCATGTGGCTCATAGGTTGGCTCGGGCAACTGGTTCTTCGTCTGTCTCTATGTCGTGGGTTGTCAATCCACCTGATTGTATTGCCGATTTATTCTGTTAATGAAATCTGGTTTGGTTTGTTTCAAAAAAAAAAAAAGTATATAATATTAAGTTTAATTATGCAATTAAGATTTGTGAGACTTTAATTTACAAATAACAAATATATTTTTGGCTTGATAGTATTAGAATTTGTAAATTCTGTTATTTCTCATAAATTTAATTTTATGCATTAAAACATTTTTCCATAAATTTACATTTTACAAATTTTAGATGCCATCATTTCCGTTGAAATCAACTATCACCCCCTGGGCATCGTCCACAAGAGCTAACGCCTCACACGGCTCTGCCAAACCACTCGTCATACGAGTCTCCATAACCCACGACCAAAAGAAAAGTCACGAACACCTGGACACAGAGGCCACAAGGAAAACCCAAAAAACACTCACACGTTTCTAGAGAGAAAAAACGGGAGAGAGAGAAATTTGTATTTTCGTAGTACACTTTTTTTTTTTTTTTTTTTTAAAATAAAGTATTAAGAGCATTAAAATATCTTATGAGCAACTTTCCTTGAGCTCGACAGAGCATCTAGAAAAATGTAAGGTTTTTAACATTCATTATCTGAAGGTAAGTTTTAATATGTTTTGTTATTATTCTCAAAAGGTTGAATCTTCAATCTTAGCTCGACAGAGCATCTGGAAAAATGTAAATTATGATAACTCAGCTGAACATACAGGCTAGACATGAGAGGTTGCTCCCGGCCACATGTACTACAGGGTGAGACTCGATTCCGAATTATTGTTCTAAAATTTCATCTTTGTGACCAATAATTGAGCTGCCCACGCAAGTTGTTTTGTTTTGTTATTTGAAAAGGCATGCATGCATGTACTTTATCTTTTGCCATATGAGTGCAGGGCCGGCCCAGAGGGGTGGGCAGGATGGGCACCCGCCCTGGGCCCAATATTGAGAG
Source organism: Ipomoea nil (assembly GCF_001879475.1). Lineage (NCBI taxonomy): Eukaryota > Viridiplantae > Streptophyta > Magnoliopsida > Solanales > Convolvulaceae > Ipomoea > Ipomoea nil. Next base: position 339,632 of record NW_017619625.1, on the reverse strand, counting down.
GGGCCCCTAACTTTCAATCATTATTGTGTGGATCATATTTTGTTTACCGTAAAACAATATACATTGTACTCAGGGAATGTACATTATTTTTGTTCTGAGTGTACATTATATTATATAATGTACATTCAATACAAAAATAATGTATATTTAGTATATTAAAAATGTACTTTTTGTTATGACTCACATAACATTGTGTGGACCATGGTCCACACAATAATTTGCCCCTAACTTCGTTTTTTTTTTTTTAAAAAAAAAAATTGATTAATTTAAAACAAATGTTTGCATATTTAAATATTTGAATCCATGACTTCAAAATTATTTATTAATTTTTAAATCTACTTAACAATTATAACCATTTGATATATTTATCTCAGTTAATAGATATATATTAGCGAATCTTGAATTAATTTATGATTATGCTTCATATAAGATCCCAAAGTTTGAATGGGCACTACTTGAAGGCTATTATACAATGTTTTTTTAATAAAAAAATATATATGTTTACAAAAATTCAAAATTATCATTTTGTTATTCTCAATTAACCCATACAATCTTTTATAAGAGTTTTTATACCATAAACCAGGGTGCACCTTACAAGGTGGACCCTGGTTCTAAATGGCGTATAAATTATGTATATTTAGTATTAGAATTGTGAACTTCTATAATATAAATTGTGTTTCTAAGTCAAAACACATAACAACTGTAGAGGAAAATTTGTGAATAAAATACAGGGTTATCAAATCCTAATATGTTAATATTGAAAAAAACTTGTGAATACAAAATAAGATAATCAATTACATATATATACATACTTCGTAGTATACAAATTGTCAATTTTTAAAATGTAAATTGTAATCATTTGGACCCAGGTCCACCTTGCAAGGTAGATCTAAGTCTACAAAATAATTTACTATCTTTTAACTTCATATATTAAGGGCCCTTATTTTTGTTTCGCCCCGGGCCTATAAAATGATAGGACCGGCACTGTATGAGTGTCTCAAGGGGGGCTTGTCTCTATAATTTCTTTTAAGCCTTTAACAACAAGCTAAGAAAAGTAAAAGTTTATAGAAATTGAAGCTACAAAAGCAGATTATTGAATTGCAGAGTGGTTTGAATGGCTTCCATTTTTCTTAAATCGTATGTCTTACGTTTGAAGCAAATTAGTTGGTTCTTGCTTTTTCTTTTTTCCTTTTCCTTTTTTCCCTGTCTTACTAAACATTCTGTGTTATACCCTCTAAAAGCGTCTTGCTCGAGATTGAAGGAAGGTAGCTAATTCTTGTCCTTTTCAACTATATAAGCTATAGCGCATCAGTAGTGAATCCATGGACTCAAAAAAACCATACAATACAATTGTCATTATGACAAACAAGCCTCTTTTTTCTGATCTTCACAAATATATAAGCTCGCAAGCTTACATATTGATTAGAGTGTTGTTATTGGAACATCCAATTTTCTCATCAACTCACAGCCATGCATGATGGCAGAGATTTCAATGCCAATTAATTGTGTTCAAGATATCGTGGACGACATCCTCAATATGGTACATTTATGTCAATCTGCTTCACGATATCACTTCAAGGCGTGTCTGACGCTAGCTGCAGTGATAAGCTACCGCTGATGATGCTAGCAGCTTTCTCCATCAACTATGGATCGGAGAATTGTCTTGTTTCCCCGCCAACTAAGCCATTGCAAATTTCAAAGATCATTGGCTCGGAAATTGGCACCTTTCAGACCGTCCAAATCCAACCCTATTCTTCAATAGGCAAAAATACATGGTTGGATTTTATGTATCAGTTAAATGCATTCGATCTATCATAGATCTCACCAAATGCATTGTTAAGCTTGCACAATCAACATCTTATTCTACACGCACCACAATCACTAATTTCAGCCTAGCTAGCTACTGTCAGCGTTATCATTACACCAAAAGTTATAGCTAGTTGCGAATGTGCAACTTAATTTTCTTATACTCGTCAGCGTTACGTTTGACTAGACTCTCCAATCCACCACCCAACAACTACCAATTGGATTGACAGAATATTATTATTATTATTTGTGCAGTCTAGATATAATGAACAATTTGCTGGATTGAATGTTCTGTATGTGTATACTCAGCCCGCCCGCTCCTACGATATGTTGAGTTTTGGTGCTGGTATATATAATTGCCGTGTCGGAAACATACGCAATGGACATGGTCCGAATTAGTGTACAAACAAAAATTCTATATGTTTTATACCCAATGGACATGGTCGAGTATTTTCTTCGAAAGAATTTTATACATTAGTTAATCTATGTTGAAAAATGTCATTGACGTGTTTTATATGGATAAGTATCATTTATTCCACACTTATGATTGTCTAATGTTTTTGGAGTAGATAAGGAATCATTTATATTCAAAGAGAATAATAAAGATATTTTGGGACCGAAATTCAATTATTTCATTTTTCGTTGGAGCACTATTTTAGAACCAGAAGTTTCATAATTATATTAGGCTTGATATTTTATTTGCAATAAAATTGCTAACAATATTTAACGTTCATCCTATCTTGAAATATTAGAATATTGTTTAATACATCATCAAGTATCGTTGAGTTATCAAAGATTTTGACGTTTATACAATAAACGTAACCAAGATATTGTTTTGAGGGACTACATAGATAGCTAATATATGATATTGATAGGCCATTTGGGTACTGGATGGCTATTTTTATTTGATGCCCTTGATGCTAAATCTCAAACTGATTGTGCGATATTTTACCCCAAATGTCATGTATTGGAACTAAACATTCTTTGTTAACACTATTGGTGCCTTTTTCAAGCGGTCGCACCACCCGCACGTTAATGCGTGACTACATTTGATATATGTTTATATATATATATATATATATATATATATATATATATATATATATATATATATATATATATATATATATATATATATATATATATATATATATATATATATATATATATAAATTTTTTTTTTAGGTATTGATGTAATAGGTAATGTTAAATTTTTTAAAATATAATTTCAAGGATTTCAAAATTATCGGTTAAACAAAAAAAATTTGAGTTAATTCTATTTTTTGTCCTAGATTTATAGGTGATAGTCAATTTTTAGTCCCTTTTTTATTAGAACATTCACTTTTGGTTCTAGTATTATTGTGACATAACCATTTTTGGTTCTCTATCAACAAAATAATTTAAATATCGTTAAATATATAAGGGCATTTCGATATTCAATTATTGATTTTTTAAAAAAATAAACATAAAAATATAGTGGGTCAACCTACTTTGTCTAAAAACGATTTAAATGTCCTTGTATTTAACGATATTTTAACGATTTTGTTGACGGGAGATCAAAAATGATCATGTCACAATAATATTAGGACCAAATAAGAATGTCCTGATAAAAAAAAGACTAAAAGTAGATAGTCATTTATAAATCTAAGACCAAAAATGAAATTTAACTCAAAAACATTTCAATAATAAAAATTTCAATTCGAATAATGGTTAAAGGTTTAGAAAGTTTGGTTAACCGACTAATTAACGAAATGCACACACCTACAAATATGTAGTAACTAGGATGTACACATTTGGTTGAAAGGGATAAAAATAAAACAAAAATTTTATGATTTAAAAGTATTGTATTTTTTTTTCATTTTATTAGTAGTTTTTCTTAGCTCCCCTCAATCATTTTGAAAAGAGTTAATTCCATTTTTTATGGTAGATTTGTAGGTGACAATATACTTTTAGTCTTTTTTATTAGAACATCCTCATTTGGTCCTAATATTATTGTGGCATGATCATTTTTAGTCTTGCATCAACAAAATTGTTGAAATGTAATTAAATACAAAGACATTTCAATCTTTTTATACAAGTAGGTTGAACCACTATATTTTTTATGTTTATTTATAACAATTATAATTGAAGACCGAAATTTCTTTGTATTTAACGATATTTAAACTTTTTTTTTTTTTATGAAGGACCAAAAATAGTCATGCCACTATATACTAGGATCAAAAGTGGATGTTCTGATAAAAAAAAATGACTTAAAATGGACTGTCACATATAAATCTATAACCAAAAATGCAATCAACTCTTTTGAAAACATGGATTTAGCTATATGATTAATTTTATTCCTTAAGGAGTATTTAAATGAATTTACAAAGAAAATTAAACAAAGTTACTGACTAATACTTTTATGGCTCATTTGGTTCACAGAATAAGCTGGGAATGGCATAGCATTCCCAGTAATAGGCCTATTCATTTGTTTGGTAACCATTTTTATTGCCAGGAATAATATTCCTGGTAATAGCCTATTACCTCAAATAAGGTAATAGCTATTACTAGGGCCCCCTGGTATTAGCCTATTACTGAACCCTCAGGAATAGATTTTAGAATCTATTTTTTTTACCCCTTTCTTTAACCTAATTTTTTATCCTATATATAAATTTATCCTATTTCACCACCGCCGTCGCCACCACCACCATCACCGTCGCCGCCGCCGCCACCACCACCACCACCATCGCCGCCGCCGCCACCACCACCACCATCGCCACAACCGTCGCCGCCCCCACCACCACCGCCGCCCCCACCACTGCCACCGCCACCACCATCGCCGCCCCCACCACTGCCACCGCCACCACCACCACAATATATTAGTTTTTCCTCCTCTTCTTGTATATTTGTATTCTATACGGTATCAGTCGCTAAGGTTTATACCTGCGCATAAACTCATCAATGGCTAACGACGAGCCGCTGAAGGCATTAACAGGGCTGATTAGTGGTACAAAGATTTTTGATGATCAATTGAATGGTAAATTTGATCCACGGTTGTGGATAATTGACACGGAGGCTTCTCGTCACGTTACTGGTGCTCCACGAAGATTTTTCTGCAATTGTTGAAGAAATCGAGCCTAGCTCCACAAACGAGCCAAACCCTCAACTTGAGCCAAGCTCCACACCCGAGCCAACCTCTCAACCAGAGTCAAACTCCATACCCGAATTCATCTCACAACCTAAACAACACATTAGTATTCTTGTTCCAAATAACCAGGATCCGAATGTTGAGATAGGTCGGGGTATGAGAAATAAAGTTCCTTCAGTGTGGTTGCGCGACTATGTTATTAATTCTACTGTTGCTAAAAGTCCATCCTCCGTCACACCATCTCCACAGTCACCCTCAGGTACTCCCTATCCTTTAGCACATTATATAAATTGTGACAATTTTTCTCTGCCATACAGAACTTTTCTCGCAGCAATTCTTTCTGAAAAAGAACAAAAATCTTTTAAGGAGGCGATGTCATATAGCGGCTGGAAAGAATCTATGACAAATGAATTCGGGCCCTCGAAGACAATCAAACTTGTATTCTTGAACATCTCCCACCTGGGAAAAAGGCTCTTGGGAGTCATTGGGTGTATCGAATCAAATATAACTCAAATGGGTCGATTGAAAGACTCAAATCAAGATTAGTGGCTCTTGGTAATCATTAGGAAGAAGGCATCGATTACACTGAAACTTTTGCTCCTGTTACCAAAATGACTACTGTTCGTGCACTTCTTGCCATTGCAGCATCTAAAAATTGGGAACTACATCAGATGGATGTGCACAATGTTTTTCCGCACGGTAATCTCGATGAAGATGTGTATATGAAGCTTCCCCAGGCTTTGAGGCATCCGATCCTAAATTAGTGTGTCAATTGCGCAAGTCCTTGTATGGACTAAAGCAGGCACTGAGGTGCTGATTTGCAAAAACTTGTTACGGCCTTGAAAGGGTATGGTTTCTTACAATCCTATTCTGAATACTCCTTATTCACCTTTACTCGGGGTGGAATTCAGATAAATGTACCTGTTTATGTCAATGATTTGATCATTTCTGAGAATGATTCTGCTGCTCTAAAGACATTTAAGGCTTATCTTAGTGATTGTTTTCATATGAAAGATCTCGGCACACTAAATTACTTTCTTGGTATTGAGGTTGCTCGTAGCGCTTCTAGCAGACTATTTTTGTGTCAAAGGAAATATACCCTTGATATTATTGACGTTGGGGGCCAAGCCGGTTAGTGTTCCTATTGATAAAAACCACAAACTCGGCCTAGCTAGTAGCCCAATTTTCTCTAATCTTGCAGCTTATCGACGCCTAGTTGGAAGACTTATCTACTTGGCCGTAACTCGACCGGATCTCGCATACTCTGTTCATGTGTTGTCTCAATTAATGCAAGAACCACATGACGAGCACTGTGAGGAAGCTTTGAGAGTTGTCCGTTATTTGAAAGGTACACCAGGTCAAGGGATTCTCCTACGTGCAGACACTGATCTAACGCTACAGGGATGGTGTGATTCGGATTGGGCCTCATGTCCTACTACTCGGCGATCGCTTACGGGTTGGTTGGTTTTTCTTAGCCATTCTCCAATCTCGTGGAAAACAAAGAAACAAACTACTGTTTCTCGTTCTTCCGCAGAAGCAGAATACAGATCTATAGTAGCCGTTACTTGTGAACTCAAATGGTTAAAGTGTTTGTTGTTAAGTCTGGGGGTTCATCATCCCAAAACCTTAAAGTTATTTTTTGACAAGTCAATCGGCTCTTCATATTGCAAAGAATCCAGTCTTTCATGAACGCACAAAACACATTGAAGTGGATTGTCATTTTGTTCGCGATGCAATTAAAGATGGTTTGATATTCCCTTCCTGCATTCCTATCAATTCGCAATTAGCTAATATCTTCACAAAGTCTCTTGGGCAAAGGCAATTTGAATTTCTTCTTCGCAAGTTGGGCATTTCAGATCCGCATGCTCCAACTTGAGAGGGGTGGGAGGGGGGGGGGGGGGGGGGTGTTGAGATATTTGATGATATTAATCATCTATATTAATAATCATGTGTCTCTTGGGTTTTCCATATGTTCCTTGGATTTCCCATGTGTCTCTTTGTTTTCTCATTTGTATTCATTTTTCATCATCTTGTTGACACTATATATACAAGTATTTGTATTGAAGTTTACACAAGACATAATATATTAGTTTTTCATATTCTTCTTGTTTATTTGTATTCTAAAAGAAGAGATGTGCTAAATTTTAGTACATTTGTAATGTAATGATCTATTTTGGTATATATATTAAATGAATACTAATGTATTAAATTGTTCACTCTTAAATCACGATTGGCCCCCATCATATAATCTTGGCTCCGTCCCTGGGCTAAGCTACTCAAAGCAAACTCCGAATTCGGAGCTGAAGCCGAAGAAGAATCGGTGAGGTCACATTGAGCATTAGAGTCGTTGGAAGAAGAAAGCATCAGGCGGCGTCTCCCACGACTCCAGCGGAGCCCCGAGATCCTCCGCCGCAGAGATGGACCCCTCCATGCTCTTCAAGTTTCACCTTCGAAAAGAAAAAAAAATATGAAAATTGATGCACTAAGAAAACCCCCAGCGGACACTCACAAAAGCGAGCTAAAATTTGACGTATATTTGAGAAAATCACATAGTTTCGTAGGAAGAAAAAGAGAAAGCGTAAGCTGAGAGAGAGAGAGAGATTTCGCTGAATTAAAATAAATTGAAGCAGTATAATTTTTGAAGGAAAATAAATTGAAGCAGTATAGATTTCGTGGAATTAAATTGAAGCAGTAGGGATTTCGTGGAATTAAAAAGAAGCAGTATAGATTTGAAGAAATTATATTGAAAGAAGTAGAGATTTTGAAAAAGGAAGCAGCTGAGGTTTCTAAAATTAAATTAAGCAAATGAATTTTGTGCAGCAGAGATTTTGAATTGGAGCAGTAGAGATTGTTGAATTAATTGAAGAGGTGAGATTTTTAAGGAAGACAAGATTGAAGCAGATGAGATTGGAATTCAACAAGGAGTAGAAGTTACAATAACAATTAATTATGGAGTAGAGATAAAAAAAAAAAATGTGGTTTGTGGATTGTAGTAATGTACGGGCAAAATATGTTCTTTTCCCGGGAGAAAGTTAAAAGACAAATTTGTCCTCCAACTTAACACCATTTTGACATAAAATTTAACGGAGGATCATGGGTGGTTATTTTTTAAAAGATTGAGGACGTCTCGTAGTCGTTTAAAGTCGGATGACCACAGCTGGTATATGACTAATACTCGGAGGGTCATTGGATGTATTAATTGAATACTTTTACTTAAAATATGTTTTTCAATTATTTGATGTGTACTTTGGGAGGAAACTGATTAATTTACATATTTACTCTTTTATCATTGTTATTTTTAATCATTATCTGAGTTAAGAGACTAAAATAATCACCAAACAAATAGTTTAAGGACTAAATAATGAGATCACATATATAATTAAGGGCTTAAGTTAATTATTGTAGTATAATTAAGGGATAAAATGCCTATTTTCCTAAATAATGAGATCACATATATAATTAAGGGCTTAAGTTAATTATTGTAGTATAATTAAGGGATAAAATGCCTATTTTCCTATTTGGTTTGGGGAATCAAAATTTGCTTGATTTAAGCTCTGTTTGGTAGAGCTTATTTAAGAGCCTATAGCTTATTTTAAGCTCCTAATAAGCTATAAGCTCTGTTTGGTAATGTTCCAAAAATAAGCTCCTAGCTTAAAATAAGAGCTTATTTTGGAACGCTACCAGGTAGCGTTCCAAAATAAGCTCATAGCTTCCTAACTTTTTTTCCATCTTTATCCTTATTATTATTACTAGTTATGACACGCGCTTTGCGCGATTAGACCAATGCCCAATGTGTATTTATAAATTAGTGTTCCTTAATTGGTTGAAGTATTCATATAATAATGTGAGAGAGAGAGAGAGAGAGAAAATGCGAAATTAATAAAAGATAAAGAAATAGTCTTGGTGCTTATATATTTTATTAAAAGATAAAGAAATTTGAAATAGCTAAATTAGAATTAAAGTAAGTAAAAACAAATAAACGACTAACTAAAGCTGACTATGTATAATGAAAAGAGTAGTAATTTGAGCAGAGTAAATTAAACTTTCTTAGTGCATGTTTGTTGAGGCTCGGAATTGTCTTCATCTTCTCCATCTTTAGTGAAGTTGAGTTTCCTTTTTGCTGATTGTGTGTTTATTGCATGTTGTTTACTTGTGGTAGTGAATGAGAATGAATCATGCAATGATGTTATGGTATATGATACCATGTTTTGCCTTGTTGTGTGTAGGATTGAGATGGGGAAAAAATCTTAATAAGATTCCTCCATAGTTGGCTCAGCATCAACTATATGACCACAAGGCTAACAAATAGGATATGTCAAACCATGATAATCCACGATGCTACACATTCACTACATAATATACTACTCAGCCAAAATATATAATTCAATTTGCTGATAAAGGATCTCTTCTCCCTTTTTCAAACAGAGAGTTTCTGGGTAATGCACATTCAGTATGGGCCATGAAGAAATTAAAAAGTTAGAAAAAATGAAAGCTTTATACAGGCACGACTTCAATAAATGTAATGAAGACGAATTGGCAATTCTTCTATGTTGTCACTGGCTGCATCATCAACAATGGAGGCAAGTATTTAAAACAAAATGGGATGAAAAGCATATGTATTCAACTCATAAAAAGCAAGTATTTAAGACAAAGTGTGATGAATAGCATATGTATTAAACTCATAAAAAGCAAGTATTGCAATGTTGAAAAAGGTATTAACATTTGACCTGTTGTATTTGGTGTAAAAAAAGACAGATAAATTACCTTAGCGGGACTCTGGTTAAATAGTAAGTCCCTCAGGAGTGATTTGTCCAGGTCAATGGCAGTTGGGGGATTGTTGTTCCCATTGGCATAAATAAATAGTTGAGCCTGTTGCATCAGATCATTCGAATCTGTCTGCAATACCGCATAACAGTGAGTGAAGCATACCAGGCTTATATACACGTTCAACTTAGCAAAGGACAAAGAAATGGAGAGAAATCAAGTTGTAGAAAACAAACTGAGTGTAAAAACAATCTATTGCCCACAAATTATTCAATAGAAGTGATAACGCATACCTTTTGAGAGAACATATCCAGGGTACTCTGCCCACTGGTCAACATAGCCGCTGCAATGAAAACAGCTTTTGAGATTTTAGCAGGGAAAAGCTCCATAGCATATGATATACAAGCACCACCAAAATCATGCCCTACCAAAATCACCTGTATGTTCAAAAAGAGTAAGTACAAAGAAAACAATAAGCTTAATATTAAAAATCGGTCAAAATGAGAACAAAAATGAGACCTTTTTTTTTTTTTTTTTGGTCTTTAATAATGAAAAGATTAGCCATTAGATATATGCAGAAATCAAATATATAGCTATTGTTAGTAATCCTATCCACAATCCTTATACATGGCTCACAAGGCCAAGGCTTATTATCAAAATTCTATGGTGCCCATATTGCAGAATTCAGAAGCAGACAATTGTAAAATCCTATATATACAGCCATTCAGGCATTCAAGATTTATTTCAAAGCATAAAAGAACATAGAAAAATTCACAAAGGTAAAAGAAAGCTGAAATGAATAAAATAACCTTCTCTCCATCAACAAGCTTTATATCCTGAAAGAAATGGAATTGCACAGATTTAAAAACAAAATGCATTAGTTTGGATGCAAATGCTTTTGATCCTCTAATTATAGGCAAACAAATAGTTATCAGTTCGTCGAACAGCAATAAGAACCAATTCATTGATGGGAGGAGAGTTTCAAATAAGTTAAATGCGTGATCTCTGTCTGCTTGAATCTTATCAATTGGACAGATATGCTAAAGAATTCTCTTAAAAGCGATTCGATCAATCAGTTATCAACTGCTGATTTGAAAACGAAATGGAAACTGAAATTAAATACATTGAACAAATAGAGGAAACAGATTCAATACGAATAAGCAGAATACTAATCAGTATATGAGTATAGGAGTATAAGACGACCTACACAAAGATCAACAAGCTTATACGAAAGAAAAAAAAAATCCGAAGAACTAAACAACATCAGCAGTAGCTTATACGAAAGAACAATGAACAGATACAGAAGAGCATATACATAGATAAATTCAGTGATAAAGAGATGAAGAGAGAGTGGATTACCTTTCCTCGCTCTACGGCTGCGGCAGAGGGTAGACAGGATGAGCGTTTGCAGGAGCGAGGAGCGGAGCAAGAGGAAGGGTACTGAGGCAAAAAGGAGCTTATATGGAATGGCTGAAATCCGTGAAGAGCAACTACGAATCGTGCATTGAGGAGCTCCAAACGGAGAAGATCAAAGAGAAAGTGACGGAGGAGGTGACGCGACTGATGCGGGAGATGGAGCCCATCTCTGAGATCGCCTTGGCTTTGTTCAATTTTGTTGTGCTTGTTGTGCTTCTCACGATCTCCTTCCTCCTCAGACGATCCCTTCCTTTTGTCGATTTTGCTGTGCTTGTTGCGCTTCTCCTTACTGCCATTCAATTTTATTAAAACTACAAATTTGCCACCGCCAACTTCAATTGACAGAAGCTGTTAAATTTAACATTGTAAGTTTGGTATTAGTAAGAAGAATGAGGGTATATTAGGGTTTTAATTTGGCAATGTACAATTAGATGAGCATAAAGTATGATCTTGTAGATCATATTGTTGTACCGACAGTTTTTTAGTTCCTGTTAAGGATCTAACAATATTCGCTCTTATTAAAATTGTAGATGTAGATGTAGATTTTAAAGAAATGACATAATTTACCCTTCCCAATTAAAACCTTTTTCTCTTCCCCTTTATTCGCAACTTTCACCGCAAATATTATTATTATTATTATTATTATTATTATTATTATTATTATTATTATTGTTATTATTATATTTGCAACAATATTGGTACTTCATTATGAGATGCTAGATCATGATTATGCTAATAGTTTTATTTCAAAATGTTAATTTTTTTTTTTAAAGACAAAATGTTAAATTTTAATATGTAAACAAACTAATTAAAATTTTATGAAGATGTCATTTTTAGTCTTTTTACATTTATCAGCTTATCAAAAAGCTAATTTTACCAAACACTTTCAATCATAACAGCTAACTTAACAACTCTTCACTTTTCAGCTCCGAGCTTATAGCTTTTCAGCTTTCAGCTCATTTTCAGCTAAATTTGCCAAACAGAGCTTTAAAAGTATTGTATTTTTTTTTTAACTAGTAGTTTTTTTAAGTATCTCTTTATCATTTTAAAAATATTTAGCTATAGGATTATTTTTATATACTGCTTGAGTGACTGAAATGGATCATTCTTAAGTAAATAAATAAATAAGGCTTGTATGCATAGACTAGATCAGACGAGTCCGCCTAGTGAGCGCGATGGTCACACGCCTTTTCTATTTCTTGTTTAGTTGTTTATTGTTTTCTAGTATTCCACTTGGATGCTAGAAGCAGACGAAACTCTTTAAAAAATCCCAAAAAATTAACTTTGCTTTAATTTAACACAAAACAACAAGTCTCCCCGAGTACTTCAATTCCCACACAAATCAATTTAGCCACGAGAAACTTGTACGTCATGTCTTCATCCGCAAAAACTTAAATTAAGGTTATAAATCATAAACGACAAATGGGACCAAAGAATGAGAAATAGAAATAAATTATTCTTCAATAAATCAAATTCTTAGAAACATTTTGTATTTAGATTTTAATGATATCAAAAGTTAAGAATTTTAATTCATATTTTTTTAATATTCTAGACTTACGATTATTTCTGCTCAAAGTTCAAATAGTTCAAATATTATCTCAGCTCGAGAAGTCATACTTCGAATAGAAAAATCAATTCGAATGATAACTCGAAATGTTACGTTTCAGTCAGTCTCAACAAATAGTTCGAATAATAACTCGAATGGTTACCTTTCGAATAGTTCGTGATGAAGGCGTACTTGAAGACCTGAAGACTAAAGATTCAAAGAGTAGAGGAGCAAATGGTAAGGTCAACCATTCGTAACTTAAAGGTTGCAAAGGTCGAATGATGGATGGACCTACTTTTCGAAGTGTAAGGCGGACCGAATGGTAAGGTCAAACATTCGTATCGTAGAGGTTGTAAAGGTTTAAGGTTCGAAACGTTAAACTAGTTAACCATTCGAAAAAAGATGGTTCGAGACATTCTTTGAGTCAACCGTTCGAAACCTTAATATCTTGGGTGAATGTGTCCAAGACAAAGAGTGCCCTAGGAACACATCCCAAGGAATTTTTCTTAAAAGCCAAGACATTTTGTGCAGAACAAAAATATTTCTTCAGCGCAAAATAAGCCACCAACGGCTGGAAAATCTGACAACTCACCTACCATCTGGATCTCCCGTTTGTCGTTACTCACTGGGTAATATGCGTTTGAAATTGGTTTTCCTCCAACGTACATTTTTTTCCAAATCACCTATAAATACCTTCTCTCAAAGAGTTAGAATGTGCTGGTCATTTCCTAAGAATTATCTAAGTGTTCAAACGCATTCAAGCTCACATCTAGTACGTGACCAGTGAGAAAGAGAGATAAAGCTCAAAAGTTCACATCCAGATTTCAAAGAGACTTGTGCTACTTTCACGCATCGATCAAGACATCCAAAGTGAATTAAGCTCTTTAATTAGTTAGAGAAAGAATAAATTTTTCTTCAAACTTTGTAATCTCTATTCGATAGTAGTAGAAAGAGACAGAGTTGACTAGTGATAATCGAAAAACCTGGTGGAGTTCAAGGTCGGCTTGGTGTTCAAGGCCAGCCTGAACGTCCTTATTGTACTAAGGGATAGTGCAATCATCCTTAGGAGTTCCAAAGAGAAGAGTGGAGTAAGCTAAGTTGACCGAACCACTATAAAATCTCTCTAATCTCTCTCTCTGTACTTTATTTTGTTATACGCTTGCATATCATCTCACAAACAACTTAAGTGTTCTACAAGATCAAGCCTACGTGCATCCAAACAAGATAAAAATGGTTAAACAAATATTTTCGTTGTGCATACTCAACGAATCGTTGAAGTCACTTTTCAGTTGCTTTAAACGAGTCGTAAAAGTTTTAAAATCTATACAAGTCTATTCACTCATCCTCTATATGTGTACCCTAACCCTATCGGGATCAACACAAATAAACTTAAATTTCTAGTCTAAATGTAAATATATCATTTAATATGATATTTTATTTATTGATAAATAGAACTGCATCCTTTTTTGGGGAGCATTTTAATATTTTTTACATTCTTGATTGTTTGTTATTATTTTGTTGTAGTTGATATATATTGTAATTGTATTATTGATTTAAAATGTTGTAATTTTACTCAAAGTAAGATTTACTGAGGATTAAATAGTGACTGCTTATAACGTACTTGGAATATACGTGAAGACAAGGACGGAGCCAAAGGGGGGCAGGGGGGCGGCTGCCCCCTCACCCCACCCCCACCCCATATATAATCTTTGTATGTATATATAGTACATGTTTTAGTATTAGTATAAAAAATTATAAAATCTTAACAAAAAGTGAGTTAGATTAGGTGGTAGAGCACATATTTGTTAATAATAATGAGGTCAAGGGTTCCAATTTTGACATCAACATGATTTTACAATTCTTACACACACACACACAATATATATATATATATATATATATATATATATATATATATATATATATATATATATATAACATTCTTTTATATTAATAATAAGATGTGTAATTTATAATGTGTTTTTTATTCAAATTATTTTATTAATTATGTTTCATATTTTGTTATGAATATTTTTATAAAGTTTCGATGTGTTTTATTTTTCATCCAACAATATTTACAACTATATTTCAAGTTATTTATTTATTTTGAAAGGAGCTATTTATTTATATTTAAATGATCTCTTTTGTTTTAATATTTTGCTTTTACTAAAAAAAATTTCTGAATCCGTCTGTACTGTTTCTCCTCCCTCAATTCAATTTTTGACTCCGTCCCTGCTTGAAGATGGTATCTCCGCAATAACTAATCCTTATTTGTCATTTATTGACTACTTATCTATCTCTTGGAAAAGGAATTCTAGATTTCTGTCAAATCATTTTTAATCGTTCCAGGCACAATCACCAATAAAATAAAATGCCAACAACCATTATAGCAACCATACCCACAGATTTTATTGGGTTTTTGATACGGAATAAAAAAATTAAATTAATTTTTTATTGATGTGGAGTTAATTTTTTTTTTTTTTTTTTTTTTTTTTTTTTGTGGATGAAACTCCTGCAAGTTATTGCATTTTGACAAAAATATATTTAAAAATAAAAGAAAAAGAAAAAAAAGAAAAAAAGAAAGACAATGAGATACAATTGTGTCTCATCACTATCCACACCCAGCTGGAGCGATTGAGAGTGTTGAAAGCTATTTATTTATGTTTTAAAAAAAAAAAAAAATTTAAACATGCTGGCGGCTGGCCGTTGCTTTTATCTTCCTGTTTTTTTTTTTTTTTTTTTTTTTTTTTTTGGTCAGTGGTAATGACCACAAAGATCTCACACTTACTTATTGCTCATTGTTATTTTGCGCCAATTTTGTCACATATTCTTATTGGTTGTGTTAGATACATGAACAAGAAAATTGAAATAATAAAAGGACCATTGGTACACCAATTATATATATATATATATATATATATATATATATATATATATATATATATATATATATATATCAACGGTTGTACGGTTAAATCTGAACAGTTGATCAAATTTAGATCAACGGCTCAAATCAATGGAAAAAAAAAAACGCGTGTCTGGAACAAAGAAGTATAAGCTAAGGCGCACCTTAAGTGTTAGATCTTAAGCACAAACTCACGCACATTAAGTACAAAACTCACACACATTAAGCACAACTTCACGCACATTAAACACAAAACTCACGCACTTTAAATATTAACTCACAGACTTTAAGTTTCAACAACTACTAACTTTAAGTACAAAATTCACGCACATTAAGTACAAAACCCACGCACATTAAGCATAAACATCACGCACATTAAGCACAAAACCTACGCACTTTAAGGGTGTGTTTAGTTCGCACATGGAAATCGGAATCGGAATGGGTATCAAATACTTGTAATGGTAATGGGTTTTGGTGAAAGTATTTAACATGTTTGGTAGTAGGGTGGAATGAGAATGGTTACTAATAATAGTGCTTGAGAATGAATAAGGGAATGAAACACTTAGGGTGTGTTTGGTTGGTGGGTTTTCCCATAGGAATAGGTATGAAAGTGATTGTTGTTGTTTGGCTGATAAGTTTGTAGAACACTACTATGGGTTTCGAATACCCCATCAATTGAAAAACCTATACCTAAATAAAATAAGGGTTTCATTCCCTTATTCATTCTCAAGCATTACTATTAGTAACCATTCCCATTCCACCCTACTACCAAACATGTTAAATACTTTCACCAAAACCCATTACCATTACCAAGTATTTGATACCCATTCCGATTCCGATTCCTATGTGCGAACCAAACACACCCTTATTTTATTTGGGTATGAGTTTTTCAATTCATAAGGTATTCGAAACCCATAGTAGTGTTCTAGAAACCTATCAACCAAACAATAACAATCACTTTCATACACATTCCTATGGGCAAAACCCATCAACCAAACACACCCTAAGTATTAACTCACAGACTTTAACTTTTAACAACTACTCACGATAAGCACAACCCCACGCACATTAAGCACAAAACTCACGCACATTAAGCACAAAACACAAGCACATTAAGCACAAAACTCACGCACATTAATCACAGATCCGCTCACCTTAATTTTGACCTAGATGCAAAAATTACAAAATTACCACCTCGTTTTTTTTTTAAAACTTTGATAATCCTGAACGTTGATTTAAGCGAGATGAAAGGTCCAAATTAAACCGCACAATCGCACCTAGGCACCCTAACCACACCAGAACCTATATATATATATATATATATATATATATATATATATATATTTCTGACGTGGCAATATAAGAATATTTATGAATTAAATAAGCTCTCAAATTAATTAGAAAAATGCAATTGAGCCGTTAACTTGAAAAATTAGTGCTATTAAACCATTTTATCCTTATTTTTTGCACGTAGATTTTGCGTTAATGCCTTGTCATATTTTTTTTCATTTTAAATTAATTCTTATGGGACAATTCAACCAAGTTGATTAGACTATAGACTTATAACAAAAGGTTACAAGTTTAACTCTCCCAACGAGAGCCGCCTATTGACCTATTTTTGTTGTGACTTGTCTATGTATTGTTGTTCTTTTATGCTCCAACGAGAGCGTTCATACCAAACAGATACTGCATTATTTATCACGTGTATTGTGAGTACAAGGATTGAAAGTAGTATAAGTAGTGGTGCCTTAGCTTGCCCCTTCATTTCTTATCATCGATCATATCGCAAAGTTACCTAATAAACCGACTTCATACATATACATCTCCGTCTCCCGCATTGGCAATGGCAATCAACTTTGAAAACCATCTCCCACGCCCTGTCGACAACTTCCCTCCTACTTTATGGGCTCGTTATTGCTTTCATGCATTCTCCATTGACAATCAGGTACCTACATATATACTTCAATTCATTATCTATATATATTCGTGCATGCATTCATGTGCATCATCTCATATATGTCCGCATGCAGGTTGCTGAAGCATATGCAAAAGAGATTGAGATTTTGAAGGAACAAACAAGGGCTACGCTGCTGCACACCATTGATGATGTGGCTGAAAAATTAAGATTCATTAACTTGCTGGAACGTCTTGGAATAGCATATCACTTTGAGAAAGAGATTGATGATCAACTCCGACATATTTATACCCATCCCGTCCACTTGAATGACTTGGAAACCGTTGCTCTTCAGTTTCGGTTGATGAGGAAACATGGTTACAACATTTCTACTGATATATTCAGTAACTTTTTGGACGGAAATGGGAAGTTCCGAGACACCTCTGATGTGAAGGGTCTGCTGAGTTTGTACGAAGCTTCGTACGTTAGAACACGCAGTGACGATGAGGTTTTAGAAGGCGTGACCGCTTTTGCGGCGACTCGTCTCCGATCTGCAGCACCACTTCTGGAACCCAACAGCACTTTAGAAAAGGTGGTGACGCACGCTCTAGATCAGCCATTGCACACCGGCATGCCAAGAATTGAAACCCGATTTTTCATTTCGGTGTACCAAGAGGAAGACGACTCGTCCAGGAACTATGACTTGCTCCACTTTGCCAAATTGGATTTCAATTTGTTGCAGATGTTGCACAAGCAAGAGCTCAGTCAAGTATCAAGGTATGTTACGTTTGTAAATTATATTTTCTTAGTTTACTGTGCATAGCTTTGTTGAACTAATTAAGTGTGTACGTGTAGGTGGTGGAAAGATTTGGACTTTGTGACAAAACTTCCTTATGCAAGGGATAGAGCAGTTGAATGCTATTTTTGGGCACTAGGAGTATACTTTGAGCCTCAATATTCTAAGGCTCGAGTCATGCTTGCCAAAAGCATTTCAATGGTTTCGGTTGTGGATGACACCTATGATGCTTATGGTACTATAGAAGAATTAGAGGTCTACACAGATGTCATACAAAGGTTATATATTATATATATTAGGTTTTTTTGGTAATTAATGAAAAGCTACAATTAATATAATTCACAAGTAATGCATGCAGATCAAAAGCACCACACACACATATATGTGTGCGCGCTAAAACTTCATTTTAATTTTATCTCAATTTACATCTTTATCATCAGGTGGGACATTAATGAAATCAACCGACTGCCAAATTATATGAAAATTAGCTATAAAGCTTTGTTAGACCTTTTTGACAAGGATGACAAGGAGCTTTCAAAGGAAGGAAGATCATATGTCGTTCAATATGCAAGGGAACGAGTACGTATAGTATAATTTATTATAATAATATTAATATAATTATGATGATTTGGAAGCTAGCCACGGGCTAATGTGTGTTTTAATTTGCATTGGTTACTCTGATCTAATCTATCTGTTTGCTAATAGATGAAGGAACTTGTGAGATGCTACTTTATTGAAGCCAAATGGTTTACTAATGAAGGAAACAGGCCTGCATTTGCTGAATACTTAAGAAACGCATTCGTTACTTCCACTTACTATTTGTTGGCCACAATATCTTGCTATGGGTTGAAGTCAGCTGATGAGAAAGTATTCGATTGGTTAATGAAAAATCCTAAAATTCTTGAAGCAGGCGTCACTATATGCAGACTCATCGATGATATGGCCACCTTTGATGTAATATAATGGAATATTCAATATGCATGCATATTTTATTTTAATACACTTATATGTTCATCACTCTGTCCCATTTATCAACTAACTCATTTCATTATTGCATGCTACTCATTCTATATATTTTAATAGGGAGAAAAAGATAGAGGGCAACTTACAACGGGCATTGAATGTTACATGAACGAATGTGGTGCATCACTAGAAAAGGCTATGGAAAAGTTTCAAGAATTGACCGGACTTGCATTGAAGGATTTGAATGAGGGACTTCTTAAACCAACACCTGTATCTAGTGAGATTCTCTTACGCATTTTCAATCTTACTTGCATTATTTTTGTCGCATACCAACATAATCAAGATGGATATACTTGTCCTGAAAAGGTTTTGAAGCCTCACATTATTGCCCTATTCGTGGATCCGGTGCCACTCTAGTGAAGTATTAATAGCATTGTGTTTGTAATAATAAAGTGTCCTATAATAACAACTCTTCTTGAGTTATATGCAAGCTAGGGCAAGTATTATGTTCTTGGTCATATCATTGCGTACTTTTTGAAAACCTGTTCTCGTCTTTGTTGTAATTGTTTCTTAAATTTGGTGATTAATAAATTTCCCAATATCCTTTATTTTAAGAGTACGTGCGTTTTATTTATTTTAGTTTTTTTTTTTAAAATTTAAAGAATTATTGCATGTAACTTTATTTTTTTTGAATAAGTGTGTAAGGTGGTTTCACTCTCTATTTTGTATATATATATATACATGCCGAAGTTTTTAGGGTGAAAGATTGTGTGAGAAGGCATAGCCTAACACCCACATTTTAAAACCGGAATTAAACTATTAAAAGATCATAATTTTTAACTAAACACCCATTAAAGTGACAACATACGAATATGAATTAGTTAGAAAACTCTCTGCAATTAGTGCAACCTCTTGCAATCCTTTGCGTTTTGATGGCGGCGCCACCGGGGGCCGCCGTGCCCCTTCCCCGCACATTTGCAGATATCCTCGCCAACTCTTTCGATGCCTCGCCTCTTCTACCGCCGAGAAGATACAAGGGTATGCCCGCGGTTTCCTTCTCTGATGATGATGTTCGCCAATTCTCCTTGAAGTTTTGCTTTGCCCTGATCGGCAAGTTCGCGAAAAGCCGTCTATTGATGGTGGACCTACGCAAAACTTTCGATCAAATCAGATTCGGTGGAGCATTTTCTCTCGGACTTATCTGTAACAACCCAAAATTTTATTTTATAAATCCGATATTAAGAAATTTCAAAATAGTCATTTTCACTCCATTAAAAATTTTTGCGATCAATTGGTGTTTGAATAAATTATTTTTGTCACATTTTAAATTAATTCGACACCAAAATTTATTTTTATTCAAAATTCCTATGTTTTCGGGTATTTCGCGTACCAAGATTTAAATCGAGGAATTTATCTGAGTGAGACCAGGAGAATTCAAAAAGATTTTAAACAAGGGTTCATCTAATTAGCTTTTTGAGAAAATTCATTTTCAACCCCAAAGTATTTAAAGTTAGCATTTTTAGCCTTGGTCCATGATACAAGGTGAACCACACTACTCCAAGAAGGTTTTTGCATGAGAACACCCTTTAGCTAAGCTTTTACCATTTTGCCCTCATCCAATCATTTGCCTTCTACCTAGGGTTTTGGACCCTATATAAACTCTACTATTCCATTGTTGGTTTCCTGATCTCTTTCTTTGCCTCTCCAAACTTTTTGGCTGCCAAGTAGAAGGGAGAAACAACACACAGTGAGTTCATCATCTTCTTCTTTCAATCCTAGCTTCATTTTCTCTTCTAGTTTCATCCATTCTATGAGATTCTAGGCTAAGATTGTATGAATTGTTTGGGAAGTATAGGTGGTAAAGGAGGCACTAGCTAGGGTGAGAGGAAGAAGAGATCCAAGCTAGAAGAATAGACTACAAGAGGTATAACCCCATGGATTCCTTCTTGAAATTTGGCTCTGTGAAGCCTTGTTATTGAGTAGAAATGAATAGAAACTATGAGATTTTGTTGTGTTTATGCTTAGAAGTGATCTAGTATTTGTTTATGAGTTGTTGAGAATGTTTTGGACTTGTTTGGATTGAGATTTGCAGATGAAAATACCATCTGGTGCACACACAGAATGCACCAGATCAGACCAGCGGCCCTAGTCACGGCCTATCAGGAGGGCCGCCGGCTAGAGCCGTGGTTACACGGGTCTAGGGTACGGCCCTAGAGGAGGGCCGTCGCCTAGACCCGATGGTGTAACGGGACTCATGGGGCGGCTCTTGAGGAGTCCCGCCCCAAGTCCCTGAGTTTGATTCTGAGGAGAATTTGTGCAGTGGTCGGGCCCTTGTGGCTCAGCTACGTGTCGTTTCGGGTCGAGTGTTACGGGCCCTTGTGGCTCGGCTCTTCGGGATCGTCTCGATGCACGTTTTGGCTTTGATTTTATTGAATTTGGATAAAAAAAAAATGAGTAAGATGTGAAGGATTTGTTGAAGAATTGCCACACAGTGCATATTTGCTTAGTTCTCTGTACATGAAAAATGCTTTGCTTTGTAATATGATGTTTTATTTGAGTAAAGAAGCATGATCATTTAAGAATATGATATATTATGAAAGCATGACTAGATTGTGATATTTGATCAATGAGAAATGAAGCATATTTATTGAGTGAAATGTATAGAATTTGCTATGTTGCAAACTGAGCATGATGTTATATTCTTGAGTACTTCATGATATTTTATACATGGTTTGGAAGCATGCTATAGAGCATTTTGGCATCTCACATATGTCATATTTCAAAAATTCATAAGGGGTCAACGTGAGCCCAAGTATTATTTTCAAAAATCCATAAGCATGTGGTACATCATTATTTGATGCATTGAGAAGTAGTAGAGTTGTTGCATGCATGAGATTTGATGCATGCGAGATATATTTATGTATTATCTTTATCGGTGAGGTTTTGGAGGATACCATTTGGACTATGTCCTCTCAGGAGATATTTATGGACATTGCGGTCCCAGTATATGTAACGCGGCGTATTCCCACGTTACGAGGTTGGAAACTTCCCGCCAGGCTTGGAATCCTGGTTAGGGGGTGTGCACACTAATAGTTCGATACCTGATTCCACAGAGATAGAACCACGAGATTGGTTCCGTAGACGGTAGGAGATATTGGGTCGGATTTATGCTGCTCCCGATGTGGTAATTCACGCTTCGGTGAAACCCTAAGCCGTCTAGCGGTTTCCTTCTCCGATGATGATGTTCACCAATTCTCCTTCAAGTTCCGCTTTGCCCTGATCGGAAAGTTCACGAAAAGCCGTCTGCCGATGGTGGACCTACGCAAAACTTTCGATCACATCGGATTCGGTGGAGCATTTTCTCTCGGACTGATCGACCAACGTCATATTCTGATCAACTTCGATCATGAGAATGACTTTCAGCGCTGCTAGATCCGAAGAACCTGGTGGATTAAAGGTGCCCTCATGCATGTCTTCAAATGGTCTCCTGATTTCCGACCTGAGATTGAGTCTCCTGTCGTCCTGGTTTGGATAGCCTTCGAAGGTTTGCCAGCTTACCGCCAGGATAATCGTGTCATCTACTCGATCGCCAATTTGATTGGTCCTCCCTTGAAGGTCGATGCCTCCACACTGGTGCACAATCGGCCTTCCATGGCTCGGGTATGTGTGGAGTTGAATGTCAGTGCCCCCCTAAATGATCAGATATGGATCAACAACGGTTCCTACGGTGGTTTTGTGCAGAAAGTTACGTATGACCATATCCCCCCGTATTGTTTGGGATGCCAGAAGTTTGGCCATTTAACTCCAGATTGTCGCTTACAGCCGGCAGGGCAGAATCATGATACTCGCAAAGATCCCCATATTGAAACTGTGCCTAACCGTCAGCCTCAGCTTGTTCCACCGAGAAAGAGATGGCGCCCGACAGCACACGAGACCGCTGATCAGAATGTTGATCCTAGAACAATTCCGGCGAATTCAGCACTTGAGCCTATTTTGCAATCCGCAAGCACCACAGATATCCATCCAAATGATCGTGTGCAGGATGCTGACAGCTCCACGCCACCAGATGCCAATGCCTCGCTGGGGAATACTATCATAGACGATCAATGCCTCCGCCACTCTTCCCCCTCGGATTCCTAGCCAGGCCATTTATCAGAAGGAGATGAAGTCCAAGAAACTCAAACTCTCAGCCAATCCCTCATCGAATCCTGGAAGGAAGCCAGCAGACGGTTTGCCTCTAAATTAGGTGGTTGTCTGCTAGACGACTTCATTACTATTACCAAGAAGAAAATGCAGCTCGAAAATACTATTTGGCTAATGTTCCCTCCGTCACGACTTGCCTGGCCGCTGGCAAGATCGCTCGAGTTTCCTTCTCCCACCAATTGAAATGAATTTGTTAAGCTAAAACGTCAGGGGCCTGCTTTCCTCACGACGCAGGCTCGAAAGACTTGTTCGGCGTGAGCATGTTCAATTTGTTTCAGTTCTTGAACCAATGATCACTCAAGATCGGTTGAATAATTTTGTCCATGAGCTCAACCTTGATAGTGGCTTTGCGTCCTCAGCATCGAAAATATGGCTTCTCTGGTCTGACTTGTAACACCCGGTGTTACTCCCTTTAATCCCAGATTAATTATTTAATTAATTCCGTTAAAAGAATAGTTAAAAAGGATTTAATTTGGCCAGGATCCCTTAATTAATTAATGTGGTCCACGAAGGACCATGGACCCTTATTTATAATAAGGACTTTAAGTCTATTAGGAATAAAGAAAGTGGGCCTTTACTACTCAGATTCTAATTAGAATCCTAGACCTATATACCTGTTAGGAATAGAAAGTAGGTCTTTACTATTAAGACTCTGATTAGGATCCCTAACTCTGGGGATTAGAAAGCAAAGAACCCTTACCACACATAGTTATATTACATAGTTATACATATATGTACCAAGTTTTGACCCAAAAGACAATCAAAGAGAAACCGGGAGAAATCTGTGAAACCTAAAACCAAGTGGTCACTCCAAAACTATTTTTTAGAAGAAATCCATCTGGACCCCCCCCCCCCCCCCCCCCCCTCCCAAACTATTTTAAAACTATCCTTCTAGACTTTGATCCATGTTGCAGGGTGGATCACATTTATACATGAATAGGTATATCCCTACTATTCTAAACATATTCCCCTAAACTTCTATTATATATATATATATATATATATATATATATATATATATATATATATATGTGTATATATATATATGTATGTATGTTGCCCTATCATTTTTACCATTACCATAGATTGGAAGATCAAACAAATTAAATTCCTTTAAATGCATGTTAATATCAATTCAACTAATTAATTGCTGCTACTCATTTTGTATATTTCAACAGACTAAGAAAGATAGAGGACAATTGTCAACTGGAATTGAATACTACATGAATGAATATGGCCTATCACTAGAAAAGACAGTGGAAAAATTACACGAATTTGTTCAACTTGCTCTCAAGAATTTGAACGAAGGACTCCTCAAACCAACACCTATTCCAGCAGAGATTCTATACGTATTGTGAATTTTACGAACATGATTTTTGTTGCATACCAATATAATCAAGATGGATATACTTAAATGCTCTGTCGGGTCGGAGTGTGGAGCCCTAGGGTTGGGGTTCAACCTTTTGAAAGAAAATGAATATACTTATCCTGAAAAAGTTTTGAAACCTCACATTATTGGCCTACTCGTAGATCCTATCATAATATAATCAAGTGGCTCCAGCTCATCTCTCCAAGTCAGCACTAATGTCATGTGATCTCCATGACATAATTTGGAGGGAGCCAGTCCATCACTATCTCTTTGCTTTGTAATAATAATGGTGCAGTGCAACTGCCCTCTTTCAACATGATGAATGAACTTTCTTAACTTGTTGGTTACGTTCCTAAAAACTTCAAAAAATTGATTATAATGTAACTCTAAGAGTAAATGAATATCAATCAAACATTTCCATAATCAATGTCATCATATTCATACTCATGTTCATCATATGATTTGTAGTTACTGTCTCTCAACGCATCGTCGTCTTCACTGCAGAGGTTCTCCTCCTCTTCCTCTAGCTCATCCGAATTAGACACATAAACTTTAACCTCTTTGGCATTTGATTCTCCACTGTTTACACAAGAAATGAATCTGGGATGTTTATGACAACGTACTTCACTATCATCAATATCAGAGAAGCTTTCTGTCCGATCTGCAGTTGCACTCCCACCATCAATCCGTTTTCTTTTTGTAACACCTGAACCATCAAAACATTAATATACACCAAAAGTTAGACCTTGGATCAATGCCTTGATATTGTTAGTCAGTCTTAATTGAGAATGTAAAATAAAATCTAATTTACCATCAGATCTCATCTGCAAGGGTGTCTTTGCAGTCAAATTTTTGTGCACTTCAACCCTTTCAACTACCTGAAGACCAGACAAAGGTATGCAAAGTTGTAAAATATTCAAGTATTTCAATTTCCCATTTCAAATTTCAAAATATTGTATTATTTTCCTTGAGTGAAATGGAGATGAATTCCTAGTGAATGGGGGAAGGGAAATGGCGTGAAAGTGGAATGGGGAGGAAGACAATGTGAGAATGTAGTCTAAGTTATAATACAAGATGTGAATAAGATAAAAGGAGTATATTAGATATACATATACGTATTTATTAGGTTAGGAGAATAGAAAATGGGTTATGGTAAATATCAAATGGGTCACTTCATTACATGGAGTATATTTTATAAAGGATTGTTATGCCGTGGAACCGTGTCCACCTTGTAAGGTGGACACGGTTCTATGTTCATAATTACTGAACTCTATGTTCATAATTATAAAATTGTTCATAATTTTTGAATTTTATATTCATAATTATTGAACTCTATATTTCCAATTGCAGAACTCTATGTTCATAATTATAGAACTTTATGTTCATAATTTTTGAACTCTATATTCATAATTATGAACAATTTTAGAATTGTGTCCATCTTGCAAGATGGACACCGTTCCACAACATAATTTACCTTTTATAAATTCAAGGCTTAGTTTATAAGATTGGGCCAATAAAGCATAAATTGAAGGAGAATACTAAACTCCATAAACAAAAGGTCTTAGAAAGGTAGATATATCATATATACTCATTAGAATTGGGCTTAGAAGGAATTTATACAATCTAGGGATTCTTTATAATTAGAGGATTTAGGCTTAATTGAAGAATAAATCCCTTAGAAGAAAAATTACAAATACTAATTATGGAATAATTAGTACGGGATGTCACAGGGAAAGGGGAGACGTTTAGAACAGAAAGGCTAACCGAGAACCCTAAGGTCAAAAAAGCAGTAATTAAAGAAAGAATAATAAATTACACTTTTGGTCCTGTGACTATTATGGTACTGATAATTTGAGTACGTGACTTTCAAAACTCTCAATTTAGTCCTTTAACTATGCAATTATTAGCAGATTTGGTCATGCCGGCCAAATTACCGACCAATTTTGGCCGAAAAAACATAATTTGGTTCGAATTTATTTTTTTATGAGGGAAAAACCGTCATTGCAAGTGAAATTAAATGGGGGAAAAATCCTTCCGGTCTATGGGCATTCTTCTTGGTTCAATTGGGTATCTCAAACAAGAAAATGAAGCGGGCAATGCAAGAAAGCAAGGAGCAGGAGGAGCAAGAAGAAGAGAGCGAGCCTAGCAAACCTGAACCCGCGCAGGGAAGGGGAAACACGGGGGACAGAGACGAGAGGTCCACCAACGAGCGCATTCTCGCGCAACTCTTGAAATAGAATCGGATCATGGATGAGGGATTCCCGTCCTTGATTCTCGCGACGAGCTCGTTGGACAGGAGAGTGCCAGCGATCGAGACCATGCTCGGCGCAGGTGGAGCTTCAAGCTCGGGAGCTGGAAATCAAGGTACACCTAAATCTCAAAACGTTACTTACCCGCCGTCTTGATCCATCCCCACCTTACACTTGGTAGATGACAAACATGAGCTGCATTTCCCTAATTTAAAGGGCAAACTGCATAACACCTAGGAACGAGAGGAGTGATCTGTGTCTGAGCTTCGGGGACGAAGCTCCTTGTAAGGGGGAGGGTGTAACATCCCGTGTTACGGCCTCTATATTCGGGCTAGTCGTAGAATTAATTCCGTTAACATATAATTAAAAAGGATTTAATTAGAGGGTAGAATTCCCATTAATTAATTAGTATGGTTAACAATGGATCATGGACACTTATCCTCAATCAAGTCTTTAATTCTATTAAGAATAGGAAAGTGGGCCTTTACTATTCAGATTCTAGTAAGGACTCCTGAATCTATATATAGGGGATTATAAAGCAATTAGAAACCCTACCCTATTAATTCCACCACACGAGACATTCCCCGAGGAAAAACCTAGCAAAGGAATTCCCCCACCGAACCTAGGAAGATCCATTGAAGGGAGATCTTAAAGAAGAACCTTAGTAGCCAAGGATATTGAGTAGGGCTAAGACGTAACCCACGACTTACAAAACCTATTTTCCTTGCTATATCTTATTTATTGGCTCCTTTGATAATTGTATGTGTGGTTATGTGATTGAGTCTTGATAGAGCTTTACCTAGGGTTTATGTTACGTTGTGTTTATTTGATAATCTTAATGATCTTGATGTTGTGATTGATTATATGCGTAATCTTGTATTTAATTGTGTCTAGAGCTTGTCCCTAGGGTTTCTACCGTGAATCTCGTGTTATGATATTCTTGGTGTTATTGGATGGGTTTATGCATGCTTGGGTGTTGAGTCTAGCCTATGACTTGTCTTTAGGGCTTTGCATATAGATTTCTTGTTGTTCTTGAGGTTCCGGATGCTCCTGAACCGTTATGTGATTGATGTCGAGTCTTGGCATGTTTAGGAATGGTGTTAGAACGTAATTGGAATGATTCTAGGTTTAATCTTCGTTAATTGAATCAGTGATGATGTTGTTATGTGTTAGAATGTGTTTGGGCATGGTTTTGAATTCCCCAAACGAACCCCGAGCCAGAATTATACCTTCGTACCAGTGGAGTGTAGGTGGGGGGATCAGTCCCCACCACCTACCCGCTGCCCCGTACTACCCAATTCCAGCGGGCAGCCGGTGGGCAGTCGACTGCCTGCCGGGCACCCGCTGGAATGGGACGCCCACCCGCTGGAATGTGGGTGTGTGGTGGGGTGTTTTTCCCCGTTTGATATTTCCCCGTGTCCCGTTGTACCCCATTTGACGTGTATGAGTCTCGTTTGGTGTTTTGAGTACCGTTCTAGGAATTTATGTGTAGTGCGTATTATTGCTATTATGTCTTGATTGTTATTGATTGATTATATGTTGATTGATTGAATGATGATGGGTATCGTGGTCATTGCGCAATGATCGATGTGACTGATGATGATGAGATTGTGATTGGTGGAGATGAATTGTTGGCGGAAAGCACAACGAGTGCTCAGTTATCGTGCTAAAGGCACAGACCACCCCTTAGACTTGTTGGCTAAAGGCTTGGGTCAGGGTATAAGCGCCGTGGTGGCATGTTAGAGCTATATGCGCTGACCCCTTGGTATTGGTGCTAGAGGCACGGACCATGCGAATGACAATTCGGTGCTACCATGTTGGTGGACTTGTTGGTGGTTACGGAGTGGGGCATGTAGTTGCTCCAGAGAGATAAGGGAGGAGGTATAAGGGTAGCCTGGAGGTACAGGTTGTAACTGATATAAGGATGGAGTGGAGTGAAAAGGTTGAAACTTGGTATAAGGTTGGAAGATGGATTGTGTGCTTTGATGATTACTTGTTAATTGATTGTAATTGGAGTCCATTGTTTACCTCTATTTGGTTATTTATGAGCTTATTTGTCTATTATGTCTTGTCTTGTGTTTTAGGACGTATGCTAGTCTTTATGATTGTGCAACGATGTCGAGTCTGTTGTTGTGTCTCGAGTCTTGATCTTGGTTTAAAGCTAGAGTTGCTTAGACTATATATGTATTCCAGTTTCAAAATGATTTCCTATATTTATATTTATTGTACTTAACGTGTGGGAGTGAGTTACTCAGCATTATTCGCTTACGGTTGCTACGATATGTTTTCCAGGTGATGATCATTAGTTGAGGACTCGTAGTCTTAGTCTAGTTAGCCCTAGATACAATAGCCGGCCTGCGTGCCATGGATTGTGTTTTGTTTATCGACTTATGGCTTACACCTGCTTGGATAGTCTTAGCCTGTGCACCTAGGTTCTCAAACCTAGGTGTGGCATAACACCCCGACATTTATGTTTAGTTTATGCTCTGTTTGGATAATTATTATTAGTCTGCCTTTATTTTATAAGTCTTTAAATGTTTTAAAAATTTAGGGATGTTACACGATAGCACACCGGTAAAGTACCTTGGTCATGCACAGCTCCTCGTTGAAGACCTTGCTCTCGCCAGACACCCTATATTTCGGGCAATAGCAGCGTCTCTGGCTATTTTCGGCACACCAGTGACGATTTCGCAACTCTCCGACTTTTTGCAAGCATAACAGTATATTTATTCTTATGATTTCCTATCTGGCGACACACTGTCTGGTCCTTCTGTTCCAGCTGCGATGGCGGCTAGTCGAAGACGAAGGCCGTCTGGTGATGGTAGTTTCGGTGGTGGTAGACAGTCACGTGGTGTGGTGGTCGCTAGAACCAGTGTGGTGGCCGTCAGGGTCGCGGTCGTGGTGGCTATCCTTGCTGCCAGATTTGTCGCAGCCACGGTCACACGGTTTTGACTTGCTTCAAGCGGTACACCTATTCCCTTGCTCCTCAAGCTCACATGGCAGTAGGCGGTTGTAACACCCCCTTTTCCTATACTTTAGACCCTAGATTTAAGCAGTCTAAATAAGGTAAAAGAAAGGAAATAAGGATAAACTAGGATATATAAATCCAAAATCAACATCCAAAACAGAGTGTCACCGTCACAGGTACCCACCCTCGAGTAACTACATAGGCTAAACTTCTACAAATCTAGAGTCAAGAGCTCAATACACAAACCAAAAGGGGTATGCAAACCCCGGTGTCTACGCACCGATAAAAGTACGGTAGTCTAGCTACAACCATATCCAACAAGATATCCAAAAAGGGAAGAGGGATAACTAAGTCTAGCATCTACTAAGCTCTAGAGCTACACACTACTACATTGAATGCGCGCTCTCATCATGCATCAAGTCCACCTGAAAGGGGTTATAAGAAAACATAGGAAAATAAACCCGTTAGCATAAAAATGCTAAGTATAAGACCACTCAACCCTGTAACATAATATAGATATAGATTTTGAAAAAGTTTTGACATTCATATACATATCAAATATGAACATAGATAAGCATGACAATCAAATAGATCACAAGTAAGGATACTTTACATATAAGCCTATATACCTAACAACATATGCATATACGAATACACATCAACTCACTAGTCATGCTCTTGCATATAACATGTACTAGAATCTATGATACAACACTCCTATAGAGATACCATTGACTTCATGTATACACAAGGATACTTTCAAGATAGATAATATGCAAGAGGGATAAGTGTCAAACAAGACTATACTTTCATGCTAGGACTCAAAAGCAACAAATGATACTTTTACTTCTCATATACTCATAATCAGGCATATGCTATGCAACAATGGAATTCGATAGATATAAATATCATAATATAGATACTCTCACTCTCAAACATAATAATATTATTACTTTAGTACGGGAGGACCTCAATCGAACTCATCATATCTCATGATTCTCTTTTCTCTTCTTTCTTTGCTCCTCAAATGGTAGGGAGGTAGGAACTTCACGATTCGTGAACGGGCCTATCCGGGCACGGCGAATATCAGTCGGTCTAATACTCATCTCGCCCACAAATCCATATCTCTTTCTTTCTTTCTTTCTTTCTTTCTTTTCTTTCTTTCTTTTTTTTTTTCTTTCTTTCTTTCTTTCTCTGTTTGGAATCAGGTATCGTACTTTCAGTGTGCACACCCCATAACTAGGATTCCAAGCCCAGCGGGTAGTATCCAACCTAGCAACTCGGAATTTTTCGAACGAGTTACTGTTATTATACTCTTCTGTGGTTCTTTGACCGGATCTTTATTTTTCTCATAACTTTCTTTATTCTTCCGAAAGGACATACGTAACACCCCTAATTTTTAAAACGATTAAAAGCTTATATAAATGACGCAATCTACCATTAATCATCCCAAACAGAGCATAAACTAAACACAATTGTCGGGGTGCTATGCCACATCTAGGTTTGAGAACCTAGCTGCACAGGCTAAACTAACTGAACAAGGCATAAGCTGTAATTAATATTCGTTTACACAATTCAAGGCTCACAGGCCGTCTAACTACCACTAAGCTAGATCCACGAACCGTCTAACGCGCTCCTTAGCTAAAGACTGTCACCTAAAAAACACATCGTAGCAACCATCAGCGAATAATGCTGAGTAACCCATTCTCACGCGTTGAGTACAATAAATATAATATAGGAAATCATTTTGAAACTGGAATACATATATAGTCTAAGAACTCTAGCTTTAAACCAAGATCAAGACTCGAGACATAACAACAGACTTGTCATTATAGGACAATCATAAAGGCTAGCATGTGACCTAAGAACACGATACACGACGTAATAGCCAATTACACTCATAAATAAAAAATAGAGACAACAAAGGGATTCAAAGATAATCGGTTAGCAAGTAATCATCAAGGCACACAATCCATCTTCCAACCTAATACCAAGTTTCAACCTTTTCACTCCACTCCATCCTTATTTCAGTTCCAACCTGTACCTCCAGGCCACCCTTATACCTCCTTCCTTATTCCTCCGGAGCAACTACATGCCCCACTACGTAACCACTAACAAGTCCACCAACATGGTAGCACCGAAGTGTCATTCGCATGGTCCGTGCCTCTAGCACCAATACCAAGGGGTCAACGCATATAACTCTAACATGACACCGCGGCGCTTATACCCAAACCTGAGCCTTTAGCCAGCAAGTCTAAGGGGTGGTCCGTGCCTTTAGCACGATAACCGAGCACTCGTTGTGCTTTCCGCCAACAATTCATCTCCACCAATCACAATATCATCATCAGCAATCACATCGATCATTGCGCAATGACCACGATACGCATCATCACTCAATCAATCAACACATAATCAATCAATAACAATCAAGACAAAATAACAATAATACACACTACACATAAATTTCTAGAACGGTACTCAAAACATCAAACGAGACTCAAACACGTCAAACGGGGTACAAAGGTACAGAACGGGACACGGGGAAACATCAAACGGGGAAAACCACGCCACCACACACCCACATTCCAGCGGGTGGGTGGTGGGTGGTGGACCACCCGCTGGCAGTGACACTGTTCCAGCGAGTGCCCGGCGGGCAATCGCCTGCCCGCTGGAACTGGGCAGCGTGGGCAGCGGGTAAGTGGTGGGGATTCGTCCCCCCACCTACCCCCCACGGGTACTAAGGTAGAAACTGGTTCGGGTTCGTTCGTGGAACTCAAAACCATGTCTAAACACATTCTAACATGTAACAACAACATCACGGATTCAATTAACGAAGATTATACCAAGAATCATTCCAATTACATTCTAACACGATTCCTACACATGTCACGACTCAACATCAATCAGATAATGCTTTAGGAGCATCCGGAACCTCAAGAACATCAAGAAATCTATATGCCAAGCCCTACAAACAAGTCCTAGGCTAGACTCAACACCCGAGTATGCATAAACCCACCCAAGATTACCAAGAACATCACAACACGAGATTCACGATATAAACCCTAGGGACAAGCTCTAGACATAATTAAATACAAGATTACACATATAATCAATCACAACATCAAGATCACCAAGAGTATCAAATAAACACAATATAAATCCTAGGCAAGGCTCTATCAACACTCAATCACAGAATCACACATACAATTATCAAAGGAGCCAATAAATAAGATATAGCAAGGAAAATAGGTTTTGTAAGACATGGGTTACCTCTTAGTCCTAATCAATATCCTTGGCTACTAAGGTTCTTCCCTAAGATTCTTCTCCCAATTGATCTTCCTAAACTTGCTAGTGGGGGATTTCCTTGGCTGGATTTCCTGAGAGTATTTTCGAGTAGGTAGAAGGTGAGGAAGGGTTCTATCTGCTTCCTAATCTTCTATTTATACGCTTAAGGGGAAACCTATTCAGAGTCTGAATAATAAGGCCTACTTCTCTTATTCCCTACGGGCTTAAGGTTTCTAGTTCAGGCAAATGTCCACGATTCATTGAGGACCGCCTAGATTAATTAAGAGAATTATAATTGGATTAAATCCCTCTTAATTATTTTAATTAACGGAATTAATTTAATAACTAATTCGGGTTGGAAGGCCATAACACGGGGTGTTACAACATAGTCCTAACGGGAGCCTCCAAAACATAAGTTTTCCTCACTTCATATAATAATAGTATAAGACGTGAATTTTCCCTTTTGTATAGCGGGACTTACTCTACCATGCATACCTTTCAAAGAAATATAAATAGATATAGGTTTTCAATATATATATATATATATATATATATATATATATATATATATATATATATATATATATATATATATATATATATATATATATATATATATATATATATATATATAAGGGTTTTGAAAATAGCCTAAGGCATTAATATAAGTCTTCTAAAGTATGTATTAAGCTTTCAATATGAAAATGAAGATTTTAAGTACAAATGAATAGGAACTAGCAACTCATGCATAAGAATCCATATGATCATGTCAATCCTACTATTCAAGAACTAGACCATGCAAATAGAGCATTTAATCAAATCACCTCATGACTTAAAGCCAAAATAATATTTCTCAATTTTCATACTCAATAGTACTAAAGGAACACTTAGGGAGAAATCATAAATCATGCTTGATTTGGAAAAGTGGATTTTACTCGCAATTCAAATAGGCACATTTCATGCTAACGTGTCGTCACGAGCCCGAGTCTCCGAGCCTCACTCTAACACCCCACTTTTTCTAAATCTTAATTACAATTCTAATCCATAATTAACATAACTAAGCAGTGAATAAATAACTTATTAAGAAAGCTAGTGGGAGTGTCACCATCACAATTA
Organism: Ipomoea nil; assembly: GCF_001879475.1. NCBI lineage: Eukaryota > Viridiplantae > Streptophyta > Magnoliopsida > Solanales > Convolvulaceae > Ipomoea > Ipomoea nil. Next base: position 305,225 of record NW_017619625.1, on the reverse strand, counting down.
TCACTCCGTGGTGATTGCACAGGCTAAGGATAGAACTAGAAATAAAATAAATAACTAACAATCCATCAAACTTAATTTAAAGCATAAGGGGGATAAACACACCCCAATGTCTACATCATCAAAACACATCAAAACATCATAAGTCTAAAATCCGGTAGATAATGTCATAAACGAAACATAAAGAGTTTAGACTTCTATAACTAATAGACTAGTCTAACTCGATCACTTCGCAACGCTGGGCCCACCTGAAAGGGGTTTGCAAACAACACATAGACACATAGGAAAACACCTGTTAGCACGAAGCTAAGTATAACCACACTCAACCCTGTAAAGTAACTATAGAATATACTTTGGAAAAACGTTTGATCACATTCATCAACAACAATCTCAGCACATAGGCAACTATAGATATATCACAGACTTTCTATATGCTTGCAACCTATAATATCAACGGGTATGCTTTAATATAAATAACTCAACAACCTAGATATTCCATCAAATAAACATCACAACAACGTATCAACACGAACTCATGTTTACAAGTAATCTCATACAAAACGGAAACTAACTTCATGCTTTCAAGTTCTCCTCATGCAAACTGGATATACAATACTTCAAAATACAACTAAACAATCATAGTCATAACAAGCTCGGCTAGTCATTCTCATTATACAAACTAATGCAATACGGTGCTCATATGCAAACTCGTGCAAGTACTATACTCAAATGCAATCTTGTGCAATACTATACTTTAATGCAATCTCGTGCAATGCTATAAATATACTCAAATGCAATCTCGTGCATTACTATAGATATACACATACACTCGTTTGTAAAATAGAATACTTTCTGTGGAGGTCTCATTGAGTCATAAATGACTTGCTTCTTTCTTTCGTTTCTTAGAGTCGCAATGACTCACTTCTTTCTTTCTTAGAGTCACAATGACTCACTTTCTCTTTATAAATGGACGAGGTAGGAACTTCACCATAGTGTGAATGAACCTATCTGGGCACGGCGTCTAGCCGACCTAATACTCTGCTCGTCCACTGAACCACTCTCTTGGTTCTATGCTCAAACTCTGTGGAATCAGGTATCGAACTATTAGCGTGCACACCCCCTGACCAGGATTCCAAGCCTAGCGGACAGTTTCCAACCTCGTAACGTGGGAATACACCGCGTTACATATACTGGGACCGCATTTTTCATAAAATCATCTGAGAGGACATAGTCTAAACGGGGTCCTCCAAAACCTCACCGATATAGATAATACATAAATATATCTCTCATGCATCAATCTCATGCATGCAACAACTCAACAACTTCTCAATGCATCAAATAATGATATACCAGATGCTTATGGATTTTGAAAGTAATACTTGGGCTCACGTTGGCCACTTATGCACTTTTGAAATATGATATTCGTGAGATGCAAAATACTCTACAACATACCCCAAAACCACGCATATAATTCATAAAATTCTCAAGAATACAATCTCATGCTAGGCTTGTAACATAACAAATTTTATATAATTCCATCATCAAAATATGCTTCAAATTCCAATGATCAAACAACACATTCTTATCATGCTTTTCTAATAATTCATATTTTCAAAGAGATCATGCTTCTCTATTCCACACAAAAATAACATCAGGCAATAAGGCAAGACATTTCTCCATCACAGTGAACTTCAAAACACATACTGTGTAGCAAAATCACCACTAAATCCTTTGAAACATGCTCATTTCTAATCCAAATTCAATGAAGTCAAAGCCAAAACGTGCGTCGAGACGGCCCCGAGCCACAAGGGCTCGTGACACCTGGCCCGAAACGACACGTAGCTGAGCCACAAGGGCCCGTCCACTGCACAAAACACACTCATAACATACTTAGGGCCGTGTCCTAGGCCCCGTTGGCCCCGGCTCTAGCCGGCGGCCCCCATGATGAGCCGTGGCTAGGGCCGTTACAAAAGTCTGGTGCACACTGTGTGTGCACCAGATAGATGTTTCATCTGCAAAAATCAATCCCAAGCAAGTCTAAAACAACCAAAACAATATCAACAGATCATAAACAAGTAATAGATCACTTTCAAACTCAAACACAACAAGAATCTATAATTTCTACTCATTTCTATTCAAGATACTAGGCTTCACAGAACCAAAATAAAGAGAGGGAGTCCATGGGGTTATACCTCTTCTTGTTCTTCCTCCTTGTGTGGATTCCTTCTTCTTCCCACTCAACCACTACCCCCTTCACCACCTAAACACCTCAACAAACCAAGTAACAAAACTTAAGAAGAGAGTCTCAGAGATGAAAGCTAAGAGGAGGAAGTTGATGAAGAGAAGGATGAATGGAGGAGAATGATGCTTTGGAACTTAGTGTGTTTTCTCTTCTTTGTTGGCAGGGCTCAAGGTTGGGGAAGACAAAGAATGGAATCAGGAGAAGAAAATGAGCTTACTATTCCTTTTATATTGGTTCAAAACCCTAGGATGATACCCAATGATTGGTGGAGGGTAAGATGGTAATTTTGGTGGTTGTTCTATACTTATCAGACAAAGGAGAAATGCTCTTGGTCCACCTTGCAACATGAACCATAGGCTAGAAAGGTGATTTTTAAAAGATTGGGTTCAAAATGTATTTTTCCAAAAATGATTTCTAAACAAACACTTGATTCAGATTTCTCCCTGTCTAACTCAGATTGGTTTCTCAGTTTAAAACTTAGTACGCGAAGTACCCGAAAATTTAGGATTTTGGAATAAAAATAAGTTTTGGTGTTGAATTAATTTAAAATGTGTTCAAAATAATTTATTCAAACTCCAATTGATCACAAACAAATTTAATGGAGCGAAAATGGCTATTTTGAAATTTCTTAAAATTGAAGAGTTAATCCAAGTTTCTTTGCTAATCCATTTCTAAAAATCCTGAAATTTGATAGTCGAGGAACTAGATTTTGACTAGTCACTTAAGTCAAATGGGTGTACCTTGTGCTTCTTGAGTTGTGCCCTTGTTCCCTTGTCTTTCCAACCTTAGTAAGGGTAAAAATGGCTTTTCACCTATGAATTGTGGTTCAAGCTACCCTAGCAAGGAATTTCATTTCATTCATCCTTTCAGCCTAAGACTCAAATACTCTAGCTTCTCTCTAAAATAACATAGCTTATTATTCAAGCAAGAAGGTGAACCTCCAAGTCTTGCAAGATCTTTCACCAAGATTCCTACTTTCTTCTTCTTGAGCATAAGAAAGGGCAAGGTTCTTAGCTTTTTGGTGTTTTTAGTCATCTTTTGGGTGTCTTTATCTAAAGTTAGAACCTTTCTTGTGTTTTGGCTTGTGTAAAAAGTTGGTGTGGAAGAAGAGCTCTAGGAAGAAGCTTAAGAGGGTGATTAGAGTGGTTGTTGGTCTAGGAGCTCTAGGTTTCTTGAATGCCATTGCTTGGCTATTTCTTGGGTTCAAGTCATATCATTGTTGTGTGTGAGATTTTGGGTGTTTTGGACTTAGACTTGACCTTGGTGATGAAAATTCCCGAAGGAATTTGTGGAGTACAGGTTGTACCCCGCGGGCGGAACATCGGGTAGTGGCCTACCCGCCGCCCCACCCGCGGGGAACATGGCCTTTTGTGGGGTGTACCCCGCGGGCAGACCCACGGGTGGGGGTCTACCCGTGGCCCCACCCGCGGGGTACATTGTTGGCGTTGTGCGGGGATTTGTTCCCCGTGATTCTTTCTTCCCGGTATTGATGTTTTGACCTCCCGTTGTTGATTTATTGGGCTATTTATGAGTCTTCTTGATGTTTCGTATGTCTAGAACGGTGTGTTAGGAATCCATGTAGGATTTGGTGTTTTGAATCGTGTTAAGGGTCCAACTTTGTGATTCGTTGGGCTAATGTGAGTCTTGAATGTTATTTGGAACTAATTTTGGTTTACCCGTTTGATAAGCATGCTAGTTTGATGTTGATATGCTAGTATGTGTGGTTCGTTCCTTCTTATTGGGATTGGCAACTTGTGTTGACAATCATTTGGTGTTGGATTGTAATCCTTTGTTGTTGAGTATAATCTCATGTCTTTGTATGCAAATCGTTGTACCCTTTGTTGATACTTGATTGGGGCTATTGTTGAGCCTTAGTCTTCTTGATGATGATGTTGACTATATGTGACTATGATTGAGATTGGTGGTTTTGTGACTTGAGCTTTGCTAATGAGTTCGGCGATTTTGTGATAATGATATTTAATGGTACCCTCGTGTACTGAGAGTTCGGCGGTGATGCTTGGCGGTGTAGGTTGGGGGGGGGGGGGGGGGCGACGGTCTCCGGAGGTAAAAGGTTGGACTCAGAAGTACAGGGTGGCACTAGGAGGTAACGGTTGGAACTGTGATAAGGCCGGGGGTAGCCATAAGGTTGGAACATGGCATAAGGTTGGAAGTTGAAAGTTGAAAGTTGGTACTTGGTACCATGAATCTTGTGACATGATTATGTCATTGTGTGATTGTATGATTCCCTTGCTTATGAGCATGTTTTGATGTATTCTACCTTGTGAATGGTAGGATGCATCCTGAGTTGTGTTGTCTATTATGTTTGTGGTCTTTTTGTTGTTGTGAGGTTGTGGATCCTCGTTCTTTTTTAGAGTGTAATGGTCTTTGATGTTGACTTCCTTCCTTGGTTTTAAAATGATATATATGGTATTCCCCAGTTTCAAATGACTTTGATTATATCTATCTATATTATGCTATTTAACGCGTATTGATGGGTTACCAGCATTATTCGCTGACCGGGTGTTATCCCTATGTTTTACAGATTTTGAGTAGATGTCGAGCGCGCTAGATGTGGACGCTAGATAGAGTAGCCCCCATGCTTAGACGTTTATCTTTTGTTGGCCTGTGAGCCTAGATTAGTAGCCTGTGTGCCTAGACTAGTGGCTTGTATGCCTAGACTTATGTTGTTTGATGACTTTGATAGTTTTAGCCTGTGCACCCATGGTTTATGGGTGTGGCATAACATCTTTTCGATTTTAATTAGCTTCCGCGGTTGATTGCCTTAATGATTAGTTGTTTATCGTCTGAATTTAAGTTTTAAAAAGTTGGTAAAATCGGGGGTGTTACACCTCCAAAACTTCACCAACCATCAAGAACATCAAGATATCAATATCAATACATAGTAAACACATAAACACCTATTCTTCCCTATTTCTAAGCATCAAAACATCATCAACACAACAATATCTTCAACATCAAAACAAGACTAAAATACTAGGTTTTGAGAGTCCATGGTTTATACCTTAAACTTCTTAGCTTTAATCTCAAGAGTCCCCAAGATAGGTCTTATCTTCCACCACCTAAGACTCCATGACCACACAACAACAACATTTACACATATATGAACATACTCATAGCTTAGGAAAAATGAAGGAAGAACGGAGGAGGAGAAGAAAAGGGAGATGGAAAACATACCAAATCTTAAACCTAAGCTTTGCTAGAAGAAGCTCTAAAATGAAGAGGAAGAAGGAGATGAAGAGAGTGAGCTAGAGAGAGACACGAGAGAGATATGGGAGAGGGTTGCCAAATGAAGAAGAAATGAAGAATGAACAAGTGTTGTGTAGACTAGTAGCTTTATGTAGCTAGGGTTTGAGGGTAAAATTGTAAATATAATATTTTAGGATGGAAAACATGGGTTAGGGATTTAAGATTAGAGAGATTTGACTAATGAAATATTGTTGGGTTTATTTTGAAGTCAAGTTTGGGTCAAAACTAGTTTATCAGTTTCACACGTTCCTCTCAGATAGACTTTTGGGTTAAAATTTTGGATCATAAATATATCCTTTAAATAGGGCTTTTAAAATCATAAATAAATTTTTAAATATTTTATAATAAATCATTTGGAAAGAGTTTAAAATATTTTATTTACTCGTTTGGCCAAAAATTACCGTAGGAACAAAATAAATTTTATTTTGAAACTTTATTAAATAGGAATTTGGAGGAAAATATTTTGGATTCGCACAGCGGTGACGGTGTTGTTCATTCAACTGGTTCAGATTTGGCTACTTGATATCCGGATACAGGTGCCTCATCACATGCCACACCGTATGCTTCTTTGATGACTAAGACAGAGGACTATAGTGGCGGTGATGTTCTCTAAGTCTGTTATGGTGCAGGTTTGGATGTTTCTCATATTGGTCATGATTCGGTTCCCTCGTCCTCTAGGTCTTTAAAATTGTCTAGTGTCTTCCATGTTACTAACTTATCCATGTCTCTTTTATCTATTCAACGTTTTGTTGCTGATAACAATGTATATTTTGAATTCCATCCATCTTTCTTTGTTGTGAAGGACTGTGTAACCAAGGCAGTGCTTCTTAGAGGTCCTAGTTCGGGTGGCTATATTCCTTGTCAGTTCCACGTTCTCATTTTGCGTTTGTTTCGGCTTGTGCGTCTTCTGCTCTTTGGCATCGTAGATGGGGTCATCCGCATTCTCGAGTCTTACAGCGTATTCTACGGGGCTGTCCAGTTTTTCAAATAAAGTTAGTTCATCAGAGTTATGTTCAGCTTGCCAATTAGGCAATTATTCGCGTTTTTCTTTAGATTGGGTAGAATCCTCTAGTGCTCATGTTTTAGACCTGGTGTACACAGATATTTGGGGTCATGCGCCCGTTATTTCTTCCAATGGTTATTGTTACTATGTTTTGTTTATGGATGATCATAATCGCTATTCTTGGTTTTATCCATTGCATTTAAAATCAGATATTTATAAGTATTTGATCAATTTCGTGTGATGGTTGAACATTTATTTTCTTGTTCTATTAATTCAATTCAATATGATTTAGGGTGAGTATCGCAGATTGCATTTTGTCTTCAATTCTCTTGGCATTGTTCATAGGAAGTCTCGTGTGCGTACACTCATGAGCAGAATGATCAGGTAGAGCGACATCATCAGTATATTATTTAGATTGGCCTCGCTCTACTAGCTTAGAGTTCTGTCCCCTTGAAACACTAGGACTCTGCTTTTGGAAATATTGTCTACCTAATTAATCGCCTCCCATCTTCTGCTTTGCAGTTTGATAGTCCACACTTCAGGCTGTATAAAACTACTCCTACTTATACCTTTCTTCGTGTCTTTGGGTGTCTTTGTTTTCCTTATCTTCGGCCTTACAATAAACATAAAGTTGAGTTTCAGTGTGCCCCATCATGTCATTCTAGGATATCTTGTCACCATGTTCGGTTTGATGGGGGTGTGTTTCCTTTTGCCTCAGATTCTTCTGTGCAGGTTTCGGGCTAATCTTCACCTATTGTTCCTGCGGTGTCTTGGGTTGTTGGCCCTGTGGTTCCTACGGTTGAGGAATCTGTTTCTACTGATGTTGCTCCTCTAGTTGACAATGGCATTGTGAGTGTCTTGGGTGCCCCTACATACTTGTTCGACTAGGCGGTAGGTTTCGGGTGTTGTGCCTCAACGACAAACCCATGCTATGCGTCTGTGCCATATGACTCGTTGTACTAGTGAGCAACTGCAGGCATTTCTAATATCTAATGACTCTGTTAGTCCTACTTGTTTTTCGTAGGCAGTCGGTTATCCTGAATGGCGTGATGTCATGGATCACGAGATCAATGCTTTGCTACATAATGACACTTGGAGACTCGTTCCGGCTGAGCCTGGCATGAACATCGTTGGTGTTAAGTGGGTATATCGTATGAAGCGCAAGGCAGATGGTTCTGTAGAGCATTATAGCGTTTGGTAGCCAAAGGTTTCAACCAAGTGGCTGGGGAAGACTTCTTTGACACTTTCAATCCGGTGGTTAAACCAACAATGGTACGTCTCTTGTTATCTCTTGACTCTTGCTATCTCGCGAGGTTGGGCGCTTCGCCAGCTGATGTGCATAATGCCTTTTTGAATGGGCATTTAACTAAGGCTGTGTATATGTGACAACCGCCTGGGTATTCAGACTCTGTGCATCCTAGTCATATTTCACATATTTGAGTGTATATTGTCCAATGAAACTGTAGTTATATCGAAATGGTACTGTAGTTGTGTTGTAATAATGAAACTACAGTGTATATAAAATGAAACTGAATATCAGTTTCACATATTTGAGTTTATATTGTCTAATGAAACTGTAGTTGAATTAGAATTATAATTTAGTGATGTTGTAATAAGACTACAGTGGGTATAAAATGAAATTTAATAACATGTCTCACAGTAATAAGACTATTGTATGTATAGTGTCGAATAAAATTGTATTTGTAACAAAATGAAACTGTAATTGTGCTTAAATAAAATTACAATGTATATAAAATGAAACTGAATACGTTATTCAAGCAGAACTACTCACGCGGAAGGGTGTAAAGAAACGACACCTTTTTGGACCATGGTCCACAGTATAATTTGCCATATCTAATATACATATATATTCAATTTTTTTTTTTTTATAATTGGGTTCCCCAAATTTTGAGAGCCTGTGCACTGGCTCTGGAAAAAACATGTCTAGTACCGATCCTGTATTTTGTCATACACTAGCACAATCAAGATATATACTCATTTCTTAAACGTATTAATTAAAGCTTCACATTATTGCCCTGCTCATATATCAAGTGCGACTCTAGTTAAGTATTAAGAGCATAATCTAAAAAAAAAAAAAAAAAAAAGTATTAAGAGCATTAAAATATCTTATGAGCAACTTTTCTTGAGTTGTGTTAGGGCAATTATTATGTTCTCTTCCTCTCAGTAACTAATTCTTTACTTTAGTGATTAATAAATTTCCTAACATCTATTATCTCAATGTAGGTTTTATTTTGTTTTGTTATTGTTTCCAAAAGGTTGAATCTCCAATCTCAGCCCAACAGAGTATTTGGGAAGATATAAATCATGGTAACTCGGTTGAACACAGAGGCTAGATATAAGAGGTTGCTCCCCCGGCCACACTGCTAGGTGAGACTCTATCCCGAGTCTTTGTTACAAAACTTCATCTCTGTAACCAATTGAGCTGCCGTGCAAGTTGTTTTGTTTTGTTATTTAATTTGAAAAGGCAGGCATGCATGTACTTTATCGTTTGCCATATGAGTGTCTCAAGGGTGGCTTGGCTCTACAATTTCTTTTAAGCATTTAACAACAAGAAAAGTAAAAGTTTATAAGAATTGAAGCTACAAAAGCAGATTATATATTGAATTGCAGAGCTGTGCAGAGTGGTTTGAATAGCTTCCCTTTTTCTTACATCTTATGTCTTACGTTTGAAGCAAATTAGTTGGTTCTTGCTTTTTCTTTTTCCTTTTCCTTTTTTCCCTGCCTTACTAAATGTTGTGTTTGTCTCATATAAGGATTAGGAATATGAGTTTGTCTCATATAAGGAATAGGAGTGAAATGGAGATTATATGTCTATAAATATAATCCATGTATCTCATCACCTTGTATCACCATCACAAATAATAAGAGAATACTTTCACTCTCGTGGATGTAGGCACATTGCCGAACCACGTAAATCTTGTCTTCTTTATCCTTTACTGCCATTATTATTTTTCTTGTTCTTATTAATCTCAACAAATTGGTATCAGAGCTCTGTTGAGATGACCAGTTCAAGTACAAAATTCGAGGTATCAAAATTTGATGGTACAGGGAATTTTGGGTTATGGCAATCTAGGGTAAAGGATTTGTTGGCACAACAGGGTCTTCTGAAAACTTTGAAGGCGGATAAGCCAGCTAATCTGGAAGAGGAAGATTGTGAAGATTTGAAGGAGCGTGCGGCAGGGACCATTCGGTTATGCCTAGACGATGGAATTGTGTATCACGTTATGGCCCTGGAAGCCCCAAAAGAAATTTGGGATAAATTGGAAACTCAGTTCATGGAAAAATCTCTTACGAACAAACTGTATCTGAAGCAAAGGCTTTATGGGCTTAAGATGGAGGAGGGTTCAGACTTGGTGCATCATATTAATGTCTTCAACCAGATAATCTCAGATCTGGCCAGGCTTGATGTCAAGATTGAAGATGAAGACAAGGTGATGATCTTGCTATGTTCATTACCTTTTTCTTTTGAACATCTGGTGACTACTCTAACATACGGGAAAAGCACGATTAAATACAGCGAAATCTCTGCGGCCCTGCAGGCTCATAATAAGCGCTTGCAGAGTGGATCGTCTGTTGGTGAAAGTTTGTATGCTAAAGAGGGTCAGGATCGTAGAAGGAAACAAGAGAAGGGTAATTCTGGGAGGAAAAACTCTAGGTCTAAATCCAGAAATAGCAGGAAAATCCGGTGCTACAAGTGTTATGAGATTGGGCACATAAAGAGAGATTGTCCAAAGTTGAAAAAACAACAAGAGGCGGCGAACGTGGTGCATGCTGATGACTCAGATTATAGTGAAGGTGATGTTCTAGCAGTTTCATCGAGTAAGTTGTCAGATGCTTGGATTCTAGACTCAGGATGCTCTTATCATATTACACCTAACAGGGAGTGGTTCACAACCTATAAGTCAGGTACTTTCGGTTCTGTTTTTCTGGGTGATGATAGATGTCATAATATCATAGGTATTGGTGATGTTAACATCCAGATGTATGATGGTATTGTCAGAACTTTGCATGATGTCAGACATATACCGGGATTAACTAAGAACCTGATTTCTCTTGGCAGTTTGCATGCTAATGGTTTTATTCATAAGTCTGAGAGTGATAAGGAAACCATTAAAATTAGTAAGGGTGCTTTAACTGTGATGAAAGGGAAAAGGACCACAGGGAACATTTATAGGTTGTTGGGTAGTACTGTTGTAGGTGGAGCACATTCTGTTGAGTCTAGTGATGATACTACTAGGTTGTGGCATTTACGTTTGGGTCACCTTGGTGAACGTGGTTTGTCTGATTTGCACAAAAGGAATCTGTTAAAAGGAGTTAAATGTTGTAAGCTAGATTTCTGTGAGTTCTGTGTCCTTGGGAAACAGACTAGAGTCAGTTTTTCTACTGGGCAGCATAAAACTAAAGGGATTCTGGATTATGTGCATTCTGATGTTTGGGGACCTACCAGGGAACCTTCAATGGGTGGCTCTCGATATTATGTTACATTTACTGACGATTTTTCTAGGAAAGTCTGGGTGTATTTCTTGAAACATAAATCTGAAGTGTTTGAGAAATTTAAGTTGTGGAAAGCCGAGGTTGAGAACCAGACTGGAAGAAAAATCAAGTACTTGAGGTCTGACAACGGGACAGAATATACTGAGAAAGAATTTCAGAAATTCTGTGCAGAACATGGAATTCAAAGGCACTATACAGTGCGTAAGACACCACAACAGAATGGTGTTGCTGAGCGGCTGAATAGAACCATTGCTGAGAGAGCAAGGTGTCTCAGATTGAATGCTGGGCTCTCTAAGTGTTTTTGGGCAGAAGCAGTGAACATGGCATGTTACTTGATCAATAGATCACCACGGACATCACTTGGTGGCAAGGTTCCTGAGGAGGTTTGGTTAGGTAATCCTGTAAGTTTTGATCACTTACGAGTTTTTGGTTGTCCTAGCTATGTTCTTATTCCAGGTGATGAGAGATCAAAGTTAGATCCCAAGTCGAAGAAGTGCATCTTTTTGGGTTACACGAAAGGTGTAAAAGGATATAAGTTTTGGGATCCTGCAACCAAAAAGGTGGTGATTAGCAGAGATGCAGTGTTTGATGAGAATTTCATGTTCCAGTCAAAGAAAGAAGATACACTAGTTGATGGTTCTAGCACAGTAGAAGTGGATATGGATCGTGCCTTTGAGTGAGAAAGTAGTTAATCCACCTACGGTTGAGACTCAAGAAGTTGCAGATTCTACATCTGCAGCAGGTTCGGGTTCAGAAAATTTACAAGATTACAGTTTGGCTAGAGATAGACCGAGACGCACCAATGTCAAACCACCTAGTAGGTATGGGTTTGAGGATATGGTTTCTTTTGCACTTCTTGTTTCTAATAATGATCCAGTTACCTTTCAAGAGGCTATTTCTAGCCAGGAGAAAGATAAATGGATGGCAGGTATGATTGAGGAGATGGAGTCTTTACATCATAATCATACTTGGGAGTTAGCTCAACTTCCTCAAGGAAAGAAGGCTATAGGGTGCAAGTGGGTCTATAGGAAGAAGCCACCAGTATCAGAAAAAGAAGGGGAAAGGTTTAAGGCTAGGTTAGTTGCGAAGGGGTTTTCTCAACAGAAGGGGATAGATTATGATGAGGTTTTCTCTCCTGTTGTTAGACATACTTCTATCAGATTAGTACTTGCTTTGGTAGCCATTTGGGATTTGCATTTGGAACAAATGGATGTGAAAACTGCTTTTCTACATGGTGATCTAGATGAGCAAATTTACATGAAGCAACCTGAAGGGTTTGTTAAACCCGGAGGTGAGCATCTGGTTTGTCGACTCAAGAGGTCTTTGTATGGGCTGAAACGGGCTCCACGGCAGTGGTACAAGCGGTTCGATGCTTACATGATTCAAATTGTTATACACGTTGTGAGTATGATTGTTGTGTCTATGTTAAAAGCCTTGGTGATGGTTCTTTTATTTTTCTGTTACTGTATGTGGATGATATGTTGATTGCTGCTAAGAGTATGAATGATATTACTGCATTGAAAGTGTTGTTGGGTCAGGAATTTGATATGAAAGACTTAGGAGTTGCACAGAAAATTCTTGGCATGGAAATTCACAGGGATAGAGGTGCAAGAAAGTTGTGGCTAACTCAACAGAGTTATATAGAGAAAATTCTTGACAGGTTTGGGATGAGTAAGTCTAAACCGGTTAGTACCCCTTTGGCTAATCATTTTAAACTCTCATCCAGTCAGTGTCCCCAAACAGTTAGTGAGATTGAAAATATGGCAAAGGTTCCTTATGCTAGTGCAGTTGGCTGTTTAATGTATGCAATGGTTTGTACTCGACCTGATTTAGCTCATGCTGTTAGCCAAGTTAGTAAGTACATGTCTAAACCTGGGAAACAGCATTGGGAAGCAGTTAAATGGATTCTCCGGTACTTAAGGGGCACTATGGAGCATGGTATTGTATTTGGAAGTCAACAGAATGAGCATGTACTCATGGGATATGTGGATTCTGATTATGCTGGTGACATGGATAATAGACGTTCTACAACAGGGTATGTTTTTACTCTTGGGGGTGGTCCTATTTGCTGGAGATCATCAGTTCAGTCTATTGTAGCTTTGTCTACAACTGAAGCAGAATACATGGCTGTGACTGAGGCAGCTAAAGAGGCTTTGTGGCTTTCAGGTTTGATTAAGGAGTTGGGTATTGAGCAAGATGGAGTTCAATTACACTGTGACAATCAAAGTGCCATTTTCTTAGCTAAAAATCAAGTATACCATACCAGAACCAAACATATTGATGTAAGGTTTCATAAGGTCAGAGAGTTGGTTGCTTCTGGAGAGATTTTGTTGCAGAAAATTCATACAAGTGAGAATGCAGCAGACATGTTGACAAAGGCAGTTACTAGTGACAAGTTCAAACATTGTTTGGACTTGTTGGGTGTTTCCAGATGTTAAATGAACATGGTGGTCCTAATCCAGGGAGACTATGAGATGAGTTTTTTCTCCTAAAGGGCTTATTTGCAAAGGTGGAGATGGTTAGATAAGTATTTTCTCCTGAAGGGCTTATTCGTCAAGGTGGAGATTTGTTGAGTTATCTTTTCTCCTAGAGAGCATATTCGCCAAGGTGGAGATTTGTTGTGTTTGTCTCATATAAGGATTAGGAATATGAGTTTGTCTCATATAAGGAATAGGAGTGAAAGGGAGATTATATGCCTATAAATATAATCAATGTATCTCATCACCTTGTATCACCATCACAAATAATAAGAGAATACTTTCACTCCCGTGGATGTAGGCACATTGCCGAACCACGTAAATCTTGTCTTCTTTATCCTTTACTGCCATTATTATTTTTCTTGTTCTTATTAATCTCAACACTAAACATTCAAAAAGAGTCTTGCTCAGATTGAAGGAAGATAGCTAATTCTTATCTTTTTCAAGTATATAAGCTATAGCTCATCAGTAGTGAATCCATGGACTCATAAAATCATACAATATAATTGTCATTATGACAAACAAGCCTCTCTCTTCTTCACAAATAATATATAAGCTCGCAAGCTTACATATTATATTGATGAGAGTGTTGTTATTGGAACGTCCAGTTTTCTCATCAACTCACAAGTCACAGCCATGATTGATGGCAGAGATTTCAATGTCAATTAATTGTCTTCAAGATATCGTGGACAACATCCTCAATATGATACGTTTATGTCAATTCGCTTCACGATATCACTTCAAGCTGTCTGAACGCTAGCTGCAGTGCTAAGCTTGCCCTGATGATGCTAGGAGCTTTCTCCATCAACTATGGATCGGAAAATTCTGTCATGTTTCCCCGCCAACTACGTCATTGCAAATTGCAAAGATCATTGGCTCGGAAATTGGCCCCTTTCAAACCGTCCAAATCCAACCCTATTCTTCAATAGGCAAAAATACATGGTTGGATTTTATGTATCAGTTAAATGCATTCGATCTATCTTAGATATGCATTGTTGAGCTTGCACAATCAACATCTTATTCTACACGTGCCACAATCACTAATTCCAGCTTAGCTAGCTACTGTCATCCTTTATCATTACATGCATCAAAAGTTATAGCTAGTTGCGGATGTACAACTTAATTTTTCTTATACTTGTTAGCAATACGTTTGACTGGACTCTCCAAGCCGCCACCAAACAACTACCAATTGGATTGACAGAATATTATTATTATTATTATTATTATTATTATTATTATTATTGTTATTATTTTATTATTATTATTATTATATTATTATTATTAGTATTATTATTATTATTATTATTATTTGTTCAATCTAGATATAATGAACAATTTGCTGGATTGAATGTTCTGTATGTGTATAGATTGCAAAGTCACGTATCTACAACTTATATAGGAGTAGAAGAATAAATCTCAATTCTGTTGTAAATATATCTAGGCCCTATTTGGTAAATGGTTGTTAGCTGATAGCTGTTAATTGTTAGTTGATTGTGTTAATTAGAAGGTATAACTAGTGGATAACATTAGCTGATTGTAGAAAAGTGTTTGGTAAATTAGCTGTTAGCTGATAGCTGTTTGGTATAATTTTTTTTCTGAAAAATCTAATTGAAAAAGTTGCTTGGGAGTAGCTTTTTGAATTTTAACATTTTGGAGTTGCAAAGAGCTAATTAACCAAACAATTGTATTGATATTTTAACTAAATCAAACAATTAATAGTGGTCAAATAAGTCAAAATTGACATATCGATCAATTTTTTACCAAACAGGGCCCTAATGTTTTGGTCATTATCCTAACTAGTAGTTGCACCCGTGCGATGCATGGCCATATATATAAATAATAGAATATATAGTATTATATAAAAAACAAATAAGGTAGAGACAAATTTCCAATTTATTAGACATTATTGAAAAGAATATATAGTATTATATAAAAAACAAATAGGGTAGAGACAAATTTCCAATTTATTAGACATTATTGAAAACTTTTTTATATACGACATTTGTAGTCGTATTTTTAGATTTTACATTTTCATCACAAATAAGTATTTTTAAACCCTTTGGATTACTAACTCTTGACACTGCTACATACATTTGACCATGATTGAAAACCGGCCTCTTCAAAAACAAACCGACGTTTGAGAGTGTTTGACCCTGACAAATATTTTGTAATTTGAAAATTTCAAATAACTAACCGGTAAATATAGCGCTTGTTCCATTGGATAAATATGTAGTTCGTTCTCCTAACACAAACTGTCTGGATTTGTTCTGGGTTGACGTATATTCCTTGCTACGTGTACTAATATTTATATTCAACGTTTCTTTATTGACTGCAAAAAAAAAAAAAAAAAAAAAAAATACAACAGGTAAAATTTTATAAACATTTAATTTTAGGAAACGACATTTTAATAAATTTTTATTTCAAAATCATAAATAGTTTACCTGTTGTAAGCGAACTTCTCGGTGTTTCATTGGAATGAGAGTATGGTTTTGGTGTGTATTCCATCAATGAATTAGAACCATTTTCTTGACACCCAGGATTGTGTTTGCTTTGAATTCGATAATTGTCTCAATTTTCTGCAAACACAAGAAACAAAATAAAATAATAGAAAGCGATTATACATTGGTTCCAATCCTAATTACATGCAATGTGGTCCACAAAATGTCGTGGACCATAATCAAATCTAATTTTTAAATCCCAAAATAATCAACTTTATAATATCTAAATAATGAACATGGCACCTTACATTATACCAACGATTTTTAAAAGAATATAAATATGAACAATTTTGAATAGACACGTGTAAATAAATTTTATCAAATATACCTTCATTATCCAAATTTTGTAGGTTTAGCAACAAAATAATCTATCATTAAAATATTATTAAAATGTAAATAATTTAACAGGGGACACATTCTTATAATAAACTTTATAATGATAGTTGATAGATTGTAGACTTATTATCAGTCGTTATATTATAGACCGCGGTGCATGTGCACCGCAGTAAAAAACGGCGCCGCCGTTAGAGTTAACGGAATCTGCTTGTTTGGTGTATTAAACACCAACTGACACTATAGTATATCTAAACCGACACTGCAGTTATATCAAAATGATACTGTAGTTATAGTGAAATGAAACTGCAGTGTATATAAAATGAAACTGAATAACATTTCACATATTTGAGTGTATATTGTACAATGAAGCTGTAATTATATCAAAATGATCATGTAGTTGTGTTTTAATGAAACTATAGTGTGTATAAAATATAATTAAATAACATTTTCACATATTTGAGTCTATAAATATCGAATGAAACTATAGTTATATCGAAATGAAACTGTAGTTGTGTTGAACTGAAACTGCAGTGTATACAAAATGACACTGAATAACAGAGTTACTTTTTGCAAAAGGATGCGAAACGGCGGATACAAACACTGTTTATTTTCATTTAAAAAAAAAAAAAGAAGACGCGCGGTGCATAATATAATTTACCGACTTATTATATATGAGACCTAATTTAATAACTATGATGTGTTTTTTAGGCCCAGCCCAATGTCAACAACAGCCCAAACCCGGCCCAAAGATGTATCTCTAGATGTTTCTTCACCGCATTTCCTTCTGAGACTTGCCAACTTGATTTTGTTCTTAGCTAAACTACTCCACTTGCTATTCTATAACGTTATACTCGTACATCGTATGTCCGATGTAAGAGTATAGCTTCTTCTTTGTGTTTTTCCTTCTTAATCACAGAAGCATGTGATGTTCATGTATTCTAAATCGGTGGATCTACGCTATGTGGCAGTAGTGAAAAGCCTAAGTTAGGTTTTCAGATCTATGGGATTCTATTTTTCCGATGCTAGTTTTATGTGTTAACTGTTGTTTTTTGGTCGTCGATCTACTACAATCCAACGTTGAGTGATTATGTGGATCAAGATTGAAGACAGTAGACCTTCTTTTTCACTTCAGATAAGTAACTGAACACTCAATTCGTGTTTTTGGTTTTCTATTCTTTATCGCAATTTGTATTTTATTTTTCAGATTCATTTTTGTTTTTCCGATTTTAGCAGTTGATTTTCTAAACTAATTGGTTAGTTTTTGAATTTCAGGGATGAAGTTTTTCGAACTGTACCCAGAATACAACGCAAATACACTTCTCCTAGACACTTAAAGGTATACTAAACCCTAAATTTTTGAATCAATTGTCTAATTAGGCAAACGAAATTTTGTATTGTTCATCCTAAAATTAGTTAGCGTACAACATATGTTTGATACCTATTTGCATAATAACTATTAGTGTTTTTCCCTTTAAGCTAATAGGGTTTACACTGATTTCTTACATATTAAGATGTGGATTCAAATGCTTTGACTTAATTTTAATAAAAATTTCACAGTCTAAATGATTTATTTTTAGTGAATCCAAATGGTACTTTATAGTAACACCTTACAACTGAGTCTAATAATTGTAATGTGAAATTCGAATGTGTTGCTTCAAGCTTCAAAAAGTGATTTTGCTTGTAATTTTAAAACAGTTTGATTCTGAGTATTTTTTTAGTCCTATAGTGTGTTTATTAGTTATGAAGACTTCCACAAATTTTATTTTTTCAGTTTAAAATTTTTTCTACTTGGAAAATGCCATATCTGAACTAATATAGTCTAATTGAATGCTATATCTTAATGATTTGCTTGACTGTGGAGATTAAATATATTTTGCTAAAGTACAACTTTTTTTTAGCTGATATTTTGCTAAAGTACAACTTTTTTTTAGCTGATTTATTAAGTACTCTATGGGCCATAGTTAAATGTGTGTTATTAAAAGATGTGAAATGAATTATTTTTTGTGGGTTTGGTGTTTTCAAATGCATGTTTCCTTGGCCAATTTTTTTTTTCTGCAATATCTCAGAATGTGTTATTCATATACACTATAAATATTTTACAGTATTAAGACGAACTTAGCATAATATAGTCTAATCTAGAATACAAATCCTAGAAGATGGAATTCCTTGAACATTTTTTGTAATCCTGGTTTTGATCTTGCTTGTATTAGTGAAGATGTAATTCCTTGAAGATTCTTTCTTGCTTGTATTTGTGAGTCAATATGTTTGCTTCAGGCTGATTCCATTTTTAATCTGCAAAAAGTTAGAGAGCAATAAAATAGTACAAATATAGTAAATACTATAACAGTCAATTCAAATAGTAAATATAATAGTGAATACTTAGACAAATTCAAAATAGATAAAGAGTAACAATCAATTCAAATAGTTTAGCACTATTATAGTGCTATTACTGATAGACTAGTAGTTGCACCCGTGCGATGCACGGCCATATATATAAATAATAGAATATATAGTATTATATAAAAAACAAATAGGGTAGAGACAAATTTCCAATTTATTAGACATTATTGAAAAGAATATATAGTATTATATAAAAAACAAATAGGGTAGAGACAAATTTCCAATTTATTAGACATTATTGAAAACTTCTTTATATACGACATTTGTAGTCGTATTTTTAGATTTTACATTTTCATCACAGATAAGTATTTTTAAACCCTTTGGATTACTAACTCTTGACGCTGCTTTATTATAATGATTGATGGTTCCCCAAAAAAACATCCAAAAATTAAAACAACCACACAAAGGTGGACAATTGTCTGCTGAAATATATCAAATATTAGGAACTTAGGAACCATTTAGTGAGCAGTCACAGCCTTGGCCTTCTTAAGCTTGTTGGAAGAAGAAAACTGGTCCAACAGGGATCTCTTCACAACAGAAGCTTCTGCAGTTTCACTCTCTGCCATTTGGGACTGCTGGACACTATTAGGGCTGTTCACTTCATTTTCCCCATTTGAAGCTTCCTATAAATAGAAAAAAATGATTAAAATTTAAAATCTCACATAAAGACTAAAAAATAGTGAAGTAAATAAAATTACCTGATCAGATTCCTCTTCCTCCTCTTCATCCTCATCAATCATTTTCGAGATTAAATCTTTTTCTTGTTTGTCCTTAATTTTGGAACAGTGGGTAGATATTAATGTCTCATACCTTAAAATCCTAGTCACAGTATATGCTGGATTGGCTCCCTTCATTTGGCTCATTTTCAGTGATATCTTAAATATCATTGGCATTCCAATTAATGACTCCAATTCCTTTGGAATGTCAGAAACCTACAACAAAGTTTATCTTCCTTTTTTTAAGTGTAATATTTTTTAGGCTTAAAAATTTGATTGAAGGGTTTTGTTTTTTATTAACTGTTCAGTATATAGAAGTGCTTTTGTGTGGCATCTATGTTTGTTATCATACTCCATCAGACTTTTTTTTTTTAAACATTCTATATTTTAATATTAGATAAATATAAGATTCCTGGTTTTTAATATAAGATTGAACCTGTAAATAGTAAGTTTGAGTTTCAAAAGCTTTCTATAACATCCAAAATTGTCAGTTAGAAGCTTTTCGTGTTTGTTATCTTCTTTTAGTCCGTTTTAGCTCTTAAATATAAGTGTTTATAAATTTTTAGTTCTTTTAGACTGTTTTACCTCTTAACACAAATGTTTTTCTCACAGCTTCTTAATGAAGAGTCGTTTGATTAATCATGGGGTAAAATGACTTATCTAAAGTATGATATTCAAAAACTGCAACTTAACTTCTAATCTGTCAATTTTGATGAAAAGAAGAATGTTTTTCAAACAATGATGCATGCACCCCAAAAAAAGTTCATGAACTTAACAGAATAAAGTTACCAATGTCCAGTAGGATTAGAACGAAATGTCTAGTAAGGACTACCCACAGCAAAACATCACATAGATGGCTGGAAAGCATTCTTCTTTTCATCAAAATCGACGTACTGTTTCTGTATTTACTATTTACTATATAAAATCGAAAAACCTATATTGCCTTGCACATGTGCAATTTACATTATTAATTATGCCTTTCATTCAACTATGCATTTTATTCAATTATATAACGTTCTTTTATTATATGCAGGATGTGTGTCTTTGAAGTAATAGGATATTGGGTTAAAAAATGAGAGTTCGCTATGGTATCCAGAGCAACCCAGGTAAATGTTACTCAGTAACTTATTCCAATGGAATTAAAAATCACCAACCTAAACCATGAACCCTAAACCCCGGAACATAAAAATCACCAACCTGCAAAAATTGTATAATATTTAGCCAAAACAGAAACTTTTTTGTTAGGGTAAAATCAAGTATGCTTACCAAATTGTGAAATCCCTTATGCCTCTTTAGGACTGTTTGTACTGCATTATCCATCTTGCTTGCTTGCAACTGAAAACTTTTTGTGATTCATGCTTGTAAATAAAATCTTATATATTTATATATACATACCACTTTCTGTCATATATTTTCATAGCAACAATATAGGTTAGCTGTGTGTATTTGCATTGAAAATTACAACTGCCTCACTGGTTTCCATCTGATGAAATAATCTTTGTATATGAAAATAACTAAACAAAAAGGCAAATGATGAATACTACCGTCTGATGCCTAAGCCATAAGCATGTAACTGTCAGTTACTATTTCACTTCTAAAACTCACAGCATTGTGCTAAGTGTGTGTATACAAAGATTTAACAAATGTGCAGGTGTTCTCAATTCTAAGCCTCACCTTAATCTTCAAGCAACTGTGTTGTTCCTCTTCAACAGCAATATGCATAGATGGCATGGTATCTTCACACAGATTTTGGTTCTTCGTTTCTAATTTGCGGGTGGTTCAAACCGGGGAGATGGTGAACTTGGGGGTGAATATTGATATGAAGGAGCTTTATATAGAGGCTGAAATTTGTTCTCCAATTTTGAATATTGTCTTGGAACTATGAATCTTGCTGGAAACGTTTGAAGACCCAAGACTACATTAAAGAGATTGTTTTTTCGAAGCATTTTATGTATGTGTATATCTATATATCTATATATATATATATATATATATATATATATATATATATATATATATATAAATGTAGATTATAGGTTAGTTTCTCAATGTAATTAGAAGTCTTTCATTATTAAAAGTGTAATTACATTGGTAATTGACAATCTTAGCCGGCAGTATCACATTGAAAAGCGTAAGGCAATGTGAACACAATTAATTAGACTGATTGTGTTATCTATCATTAAAACGACGCCGAATTCTTTAGGCGGGAAGATGTTTTAGGTAGAAACTTAGTGCTTTATTATAATGATAGATGATAGATTTTTCTCTTCCATGATTGGATACAGTTTTCCTATATGTATATATACAGCGGTGATCTAATGAAATGGTTTTGTTGAGCATATAATATATAAACTTAAATGTGCAATTCATATATTAATCTAGGCTTTTAATTAAGATAAAGCACATGCTTCAATTTTAAAGTTTTCTGAGTTCAACTTGTTCTTCCTTCTCTCTGGTCTTTCTCTTTATTTTATTTGTTTCATTGCTTTCTTTCGATGATGATTTCACAAGATGTTATACTCAGCCCGCCCACTCCTATGATATGCTCTCTTTATTTTATTCTCCATGTTTTATACCCAATAAACATGTTTAAGTATTTCAAAGAATTTTATACACTAGTTAGCCTATGTTGAAAAATGACTTTGACATGTTTTATATGGAAAACTATTATTTACTTACCACACTAACAGTTATCCAATTTTTTTATTATTTTTTTTTTTGAAGTAGATAATGAACCATTTAGACTTAAAGAGAATAATGAGGATATTTTTAAATCGGAAGTCCATTATTTCATATTTGTTGGAGTACTATTTTAGAACCAGAAGTTCTATAATCGCATCAAACTTGATATTGTATTTACAATAAAATTGCTAGCAACATTTAACGCTTATCCTACAATGAAATATTGAAATATTGTTTAATACATCATCAAGAATCATTAAGTTACCAAAGATTTTGACATTATACAAGAAACCACTATATGGTTTTGATGGACTACTTAGATAGCTAATATATGATATTGATAGGTCATTTGGGTACTGGCTATTTTTTATTTGGTCCCATTAATACTAAGTCTCAAACTGGTTATGCGATATTTATCCCAATATCATATATTGGAACAATAAAACTTGTGTTGCACCAATGAGAAATGAAAATATTATGAATAGTGTCAAGATTCAACTCTCGTAAGCTCCAAAAGAGTTACTCTATTATATACTAGTAATTGCACCCGTGCGATGCACGGACAAATATAATCGATAAAAGGTGGTTAACCGTAGAAAAATAAAAATAAAAGAATAGCTTTAGATAATTACTAAATAATGATTAAATTTTATAATTGTATTACAGATTACTAAAAAGTTCTTTGTACACGACATTTGTAGTCGTACTTACACATGGTACATTATCTCCACATATCAAAATTTTTACTTACTCACATGGTACATTATCTCCACATATCAAAATTTTTACTTACTCTTAAAACTGTTACGTACATTTGTCCATGATTAAAAATTAACTTTCTCAAGAACAATCCAACATATGATAGTGTTTGTCCTTAACTTTTATTGTTTATCATGGCATACGAAAACACGACATGAAATTGCTTCATTTGGAACTTGTACGGCAATCTTGAATCAGAAGGTGTTAATGATATTCGTAGAATTAACACCTTTTTTCTTGCATTCGTTCCACACATAATCTGAGCTTCCAAAACATGATCAACCAACCTGATAACAATTAATCTTGTACCATTGCACAGTCCAAAATAGTGATCTATATAAGGACACAACTTGTTTTAATCACAGTTTATTCAATGAACTATTTGCAAGAACTGAATATTTATTAAAAAAAGTTTACATCAAATTACAATATATGATTTGTAAGACTACGTAAGAAAGATTTTACAATATAGGATGGTATCTTTAAGTGAAGAAAAAAAAAAAAGAAATTTTACAAATTACTTCTAAAAAAAAAGTTAACAATTTTACATAAACCATAAATCTTTTGCATGCTCAATAACCTAACTTGATTAATAGACTTCACAATAAACTTTGGAACCAAGAAGCTCTAAGCGTAGTTGACTACTGTTGCTTTGTAGTATCACCTGTAACTGAAAACAGCTTAGTTCCTGAATCAACATAGACAATAACATAATACATATACATAAGGTAATAAGAAAAAAAATATGTTAAATCTACTAAGTATCAAATAAACAATCAAGTATTTCTGAATGTCGGTCATTGTTAAAAATAGTCTATGTATACCAATCATAAGTATATGTATCATAAAAAATGTCAAAAATATATGGTACTGATCACCATTGATCCACCGGTGAATTCATCAAACGTGATCAATAAGATGATCTTGTTATTGTATTCACACTCCAAAGAGGGGTTTGTTCACCGGAAAAACTAAATCTAGACAATAATTGAAATTCATATTGTATCAACAATTTTGATACAATATACATTGCCTTCCTTTAATTTAGACTGGAATTTAGAAACACATTCCCTACGAATATGAGCATGCAAAAAAGCATTCCTGCAATAGCATATGAAGATTTATGAATGCAAAAAGCATCCAGACAATAAAATAATACATATTCATTAAGGCGAATTAGAATAGAGAAAAAATAAATTTATACCGTAATGAAGAGAGGTGCCACGGAAACAATGTTGTGTTGTATTTGAAACTGTAAAGTGAGAAGTGGTTTTTATAGCTGTGTTTGGAGACATTGAAGAGATATATGATTTAATGCTATTTTTTTTGGAGACATTGAAGAGATATATGATTTAATGCTATTTTTTTTGGATAACAAAGAGACACAATTCTAAACCAACAGTAAATCCTAATCAATAAGATAACAAAGGGTTGAAGATCAAAAAGCTAGACGCATGTTCATTTGTATTCTATATTATTACTCCGTATAAAGATTACATTGAACAACTAAACTGACCATTCCCAAAAAATAGCTATAAATGAGAGGCCAGAATCGTTTTTACACAATTTATTACAATTTTATTTGGGCGGGAACTATTTACCAAATTTATTTTCCCGAGGGGTGTGGCTTTTTTATATAGTAAGATATTGAATATTCGCCCTTGTAACAATCTAACTGATTTGTTCACAAAATCCCTTTCAATTCTGCACATATTATTCGTCCTTCTATTGATTTTGTGTGAGATTTGAAGATTGTTATCTTCAGGGGTATCATTTTACTTGAATCAATCCTGAACATTGGGTCTTGAAGACTAACAACTGTACTCTTTTCCTTAGTTAAGTTTTTTCCCATTGAGTTTTTCCTTAATAATGAGGCAGCTAATCTAAAGCAGTAATACACATACATCATGCATGTACTCTTTTTCTCAATAAGATTTTCCCATTTGGTTTTTCTAGTATGGTTTTTAGCGAGGCGAATATGATATAATAATGTCAAAAGGGGAATGGTGTAAATAAATATTTAAATAGACAAATCGCAAAATCTTTAAGATTATACCTTGAAGGTTTACAATTGGTTATTAGAAAGTTTATGCCCTGAAGGTTTATGATTGGTTTATGGTTGTACTATTTTTTCCTTAGTTAAGTTTTTTCACTGAATTTTCTTAGCGCAAGGGTTTTAATGAGTCAATCCTTATAACACATCATTTGAAATACATGGTGTACTTTATTTGTTTTGTTGCTTTCTTGTGATCAAAACGATACCATAATTCACGCGAGAATGCGTACAATTTCACAACAAATTCAAGTTCCATAATATTTCTCCCAAAATTGAAATTATAATTTAATTAAAATTATAGGAGAACTACTTAAAACATGACTGAATATTTAAATATGTCCACTAAGAGATAAATTAACGTGTTGATTGAATGCCATTCGACAAATTTTTAATAATCTATGAAGACAAAAAGTCTTTAATACACTGTTATACACACTCAGCCAATTTTGTTCTTCACAACATACCCAAAAGACTCATAAAGAAGTAAAGAGTGCACATAGCATTGTGCGCCCCGCGCCTCCCAAAACGACATCGTTTTGGTAAGTTATGTAGGGAGTTGACACGATTATGTATATCAATTATGGTATATAATTATGTATATTTTTTAATACAATTATGTACATTTTTATACAATTATGTACATTTTTTTATACAATTATGTACATCCGAAACAGGAACTTTATGTTTATTATGTTAAGAGTTTATGTGTATTATGTATTATGTTAGATTATGTGTATTATCTTTTCAAAAAAAAATATGTGTATTTTTTTATATAATTTTGTACATTCTTTTATACAATTATGTACATTTTAGTATACAAGTATGTACATTTTTTAACATGAATTTTTTTAAAAAAACATAATAGCCGACACAAGATAACGAAATTTCAAAAAATAAAATAAAATCTGAAACGATGTCGTTTTGCACCAGGGCGCACAATGCAATGCGCCCTGGTGCACGATATAAATTGCCAGTAAAGAATGTAAGTGTAAAAATATTACACATTGGACCCTACTATGTTGGCTTAAATTAGTTGTCAAAATTAGTTAAGTTTTTAGTCACTGGATCAGCGCCAGGAGGTGAGACAGCAAGGAAGAAACTCGATCAAACATCTCTTAGTCAAGACCCTATTTTCAGGGAGTCTTTTAAATTAAAAGGAGCAGCTTAATTTGAGGAGTTGGAGGCTACACTTTTTCAGACCAAGAAGTTATCTATCTATTCCTATAAATTGCTACTTTGGGATCATTATTATTTTGAAATTCAAGGATTAAAATTCTATATATCATTCCTCAAATCCTCCACTGGTTTTTCTATCAATATATTTGTGTGTTGAAGGTTTCTCAGCTGGTTCAAGTACGTTGTGATGAAGATAGCCTGCACGTCAAATCCATGGTGATGCTAGAGTAGGCGCTGGAGTAGTGCGCTGGAGTAGTGTAGTTTATGCTTTAGTGTGTAATGTACTCCCTCTTGTACTCCTTGTTGATCATCTAGTGGATTGGGCTGACGTGAGTGGCCCCGCAGACTTAGGAGTGAGGCTCCGAACTGCGTGAACATTTCCTGGTGCATGGTTCTATTTATTGCTTTAATATTTAGTTTCTTTATTCTGTCTGGAGTAGTTCCTAGAGCTAGTCCAGCGTAGTAATTGAATTAAAATTAATTAGGAACCTTTAGGCTTTTCTTGCATTCAAGATCCACGTGCTTTTTCAATTGGTATCAGAGCACGGGGACTTAAAATATTAGTCTAACCGATCTGGCTCACTCGTGTTTCTTGAACTCAAGGTCTCAGTTTTTGTTCTTGATTCTACTTTTCTGGTCAATCTTCTTTGGCTTACCGTGCATTGAGTTTTGTAGAATGGAACGACATAGAGCACCTCCTGAATTAACAGGTGACAACTATGCGTACTGGAACGCTCATACCAAAATGCACCTACGAGCTCATGGAGAGAGGGTCTGGAGGGCAGTTCTTACTGGGTGGACTCATCCTACCAAAGCTGGAGCCACTCCAAAAGATCCTCCAATCCTCAAACCAGAGACAGAATGGACGAATGCTGAGATGTCTACCGCAGGATATAACAATAGAGCGTTAGATATCATTTTTTCTTTAATGCATGAAAGTCAGTTTACTATTATTGCAGGTTGTGACTCAGCTAAGGAGGCGTGGGGGGCATTGGAAACTACTTATGAAGGGACTGATTCAGTCAAGCGGTCTAAACTGCAAATGGTCCAATCTGATTTTGAAGATCTAAAAATGGAAGAAGACAAATCAATAATTTATTTCCATGCCCATGTTCAGGAACTAGCAAATCGTGCAATCGTTATAGGCGAACCTTTCTCTCAACCTAAACTTGTTAAGAAGATCTTGCTCTCATTCCCTCCAAGATTTAGAATGAAGGTCACGGCAATTCAAGAACATGACGGGTGGGAGAACAAAACAGTAACACAGTTAATGGAAAACTTGCAAACCTATGAGATGGAAATATTCACTAACCAACCCAGAAAGAAAAAGAACATTGCCTTTACAGTTGAAGAACTTGAGTCTGTATCTGATCCAGACGAGGTAAATGACGATCCAATTGAATTTTTAACTAAACAATTTTTGAAGCTTTTGAAACAGGTGAAACAAATGATCAACTCTCAAAATGGAAGGTTTCAAAACCATAAGGGATCAACATCACACGCATCACGTAACAACCAAAAAACTGGATCATCTAATATTCGTCCATCACGAAACAATCAGTCTAGGGAGAAATCAAGTGGAAAAGGCATTAGGTGTTATGAATCTGAAGGTTTCGGCCATGTTCGAGCAGAATGCGCAACATACCTAAGGCGTAAGAAGTCGATGAAGGCAGCTCTAACCTGGAGTGATGATGATGAACCTGAATCTGAAGCTGATCCAGAATCTGGTACAGAAGACATCTCTGGTAACTTTGTGGCATTCACTGCAATAGCCAACATGGAGTCTGACTCAGAAGTTGAAGTAGACTCAGAAGCTGGAGAATATGTGTCAGCTGAAGACCATGATTTACCAGTTCCCTCATTTGAAGTAGAATATAAAAAGTTGTATGCAAAATGGGAAATTCTTGTAAAAGTGAATAGATCTCTGTCTAGTCAAGTCAGTAATCTAGAGAATGCTAGGAAAGTGTATAAAAATCAAATTACTGACAGGGACAACATCATCAAAGACGGGCTCAAACGCGAAGAAGAACTCAAACAAGAGTTGGACATGCTCAAAAGGAGAATTAAAATGATGAACAACACTTCCACCCTCGACCAAATCTTGGATTCTAGAAGGACAACATGTACTAAGTATGGTTTAGGTTTTTCTGGCAGAAAAGACAAAGATGTGACAGTTTTTGTAAAAGCTTCTGACTCAGCACCTGGACCAGATTCGGATACTCCAGAAACTAGTACATCGCGAGAAAGGTTTGGTAAAGTAAGGCGTGACAATCCGAATTTTAAATTCTATAACCCTATTTGTCATTATTGCAGGGTTCGTGGTCATACCAGACCTGAGTGTTTTTACTTTTATAAAGATCAAAGGCGTGAGAAGTACACCCACAAATACATTGCGCCGATTGTAAAATAAGTGTGGGTTATGAAAGCAGATTTTATATCCCAGTTAACTCCAATCACATCTCAAGGGAAACTAGCAGAAGACAGAGGAATTGGATTAGAGAATATGCAAATACAAGATTGAAGGGCCATCATCGAAATAAAACCAGGTATTTTATAATTCAATAAGTTATGTTTTGTTTTAAATTTCTTTTTGCTCACTGTTTCAGATCTAGAAGAATTGCTGGCCTAGTCCAGAAAATATTAATCCTGATTCTCCGATTGCTGACTTGGAGAGTTCAAAAAATCTGGAATTGTGGTACTCTCTCCTCTACTAGCAATGGTATTTCCTCAATACCAATTTCAATTCCTATTTTTTTGTCTTTCTCATTGCCTATTGCACTGCGTAGTTCTATTTTTTTTACCTGGTTTATCTTGTTTTGTATTCTCTGACTCGTTCTATGTGTTCATTAAATATCCATCTTTGGTTTGATCGTTTTTGTGTGGTTGTTCCCTCTAGTTTAACTGTTCCAATTATGCTTGTTGATAATTCTGTCCAGTCTGGTTCTTTGTCAATTTCTGCTCCAGAATCCTCTGGTCCAGTTTTTATATCTGTGTGTTCCTCTGACTTGATGTCTGGATTTGAAATTTGTTTTGCCTTGTGTAATTGTTTCTGTGTGTTGTGTTTAGTCCGGTCATGACCGTGTTTAATTTTGGTTGTGTGTTTTCTGTGCTAAATGTTATGAATCTGTGCATGAATCTGCTTTACCTAAATGTGTATGTGCTATTTACCAATTTGTCTGTTTTGTTTGACCCAATTTGAAAAGTCTTGATTTTTTTTGTGCTTATGTGTTTTTTGCTGAGCTATTTGCAAGTTGATGTGCCTTGTTCTAGGTCTCTTGTTTCTTTTTAGATTATGTAGGTTCATATGGAAAATTAATTCAGACAAAGGAATCTTGCTCTAAGCTAATACAAATTGAGGGGGAGCATGCTTTTTTGGATTCTCATTATTCGGACTATCCTATTACTCGGATTATCTTATTTTGATTATCATTATTCGGACTATTCTATTACTCGGATTATCTTATTTGGATTATCAAATTATTCAGATTATTATATTATTCAGATTATCTTCTCTGGTTGATCAGATTATCTGGATCATCTTATTTTTGGGTTATTTTCTTAGATTGTCTCTACGGGGTGAATTCTATTGAATATGGAGATTATTGATATGGATGAGATATGGATATTAATCGTGATCATGAATGATGAATTGGAACCTACCCCTGCTTCGGATAAGTCGGGCACTCCGTCAGCTCATAGTCTTACCCACTGATGATGATCTTTGGCACTTAGTGTGACAAAAAGGGGGAGTACATAGAAAGGGGGAGTACTTTGATCGCTACAGGGTTTCCTGTTCTTCAACGCTGCTCCTGACTCTGATCCAGACCAAATGTGTATCTAGCTCTCCAAAATGTAAGCAAATATACTCAGGCTGTTTATCAATAAAACTTTATACGAATTATGTTCTAGCCTTCAAGTATATTTGTGTAAGTGGGGTTTTGTCAACTAATTGTCAAAGGGGGAGATTGTAAGTGTAAAAATATTACACATTGGACCCTACTATGTTGGCTTAAATTAGTTGTCAAAATTAGTTAAGTTTTTAGTCACTGGATCAGCGTTAGGAGGTGAGACAGCAAGGAAGAAACTCGGTCAAAGATCTCTTAGTCAAGACCCTATTTCCAGGGAGTCTTTTAAATCAAAAGGATCAACTTAATTTGAGGAGTTGGAGGCTACACTTTTTCAGACCAAGAAGTTATCTATCTATTCCTATAAATTGCTACTTTGGGATCATTATTATTTTGAAATTCAAGGATTAAAATTCTATATATCATTCCTCAAATCCTCCACTGGTTTTTCTATCAATATATTCGTGTGTTGAAGGTTTCTCAGCTGGTTCAAGTACGTTGTGATGAAGATAGCCTGCACGTCAAATCCATGGTGATGCTAGAGTAGGCGCTGGAGTAGTGCGCTGGAGTAGTGTAGTTTATGCTTTAGTGTGTAATGTACTCCCTCTTGTACTCCTTGTTGATCATCTAGTGGATTGGGCTGACGTGAGTGGCCCCGCAGACGTAGGAGTGAGGCTCCGAACTGCATGAACATTTCCTGGTGCATGGTTCTATTTATTGCTTTAATATTTAGTTTCTTTATTCTATCTGGAGTAGTTCCTGGAGCTAGTCCAGCGTAATAATTGAATTAAAATTAATTAGGAACCTTTAGACTTTTCTTGCATTCAAGATCCACGAGCTTTTTCAAAGAACAATATAATGTCATTGGGCTTTAGGTGGGGTTTTGTTAAGTTTTTGGGGAGATGGATGGAGAATAGAAAGTGGATGATTTTTGTACTTAACTTTTGACTTAAAATATGTTTGTCGTGTGATGATTGGTACGTGTTACTTACACTCTACGCGCCTTGATAGTTTTCTTTGAAGAAACCTGTTCTTCTCCCCTCCAACAATTTTCTCATGTTTTCTCCTCTCCCTTTTTCTTTTGTTAGAGAAGCCCTAAGAACAGTACTATTGGGTATGTTTTGGATGGGCTTTTGTTAAGTTTTTGAGGGGGGTGGAGGTGAGAATTAGGGGTATGGTGTTAACGAATAGAGCTTTCGGTAAATTATTCGTATTTGTGTTCTATAAACGAACATTAATAAATAAAATTTAAATTTCGGTTAATAAACGAACAGAATCTGAACATTTGTAAGCTCGTTTGCTAAGAGATCGTGAACAAACTCATTTGTGTTCGTTTAATAATATTCGCGAACAAGCTCGCTTAATGATGTTCGCGAACAAGCTCGTTTGTGTTTATTTAATATTTGTTTGTATTTTCTTTATAGTTGTGTAACTTGTTTGGTTATTTTTCGTGAGCATAGGTTATTTATATTTCACGAACGAATTGTGATCATGAACATGTTCATATGTTTCGTTATTAAGCATTCACGAACGTGTTTATGAATGTGAACGAACATGTTCGTAAATATTAATGAACATATTCATGAACGTGTTTGTTAACAAACATGTTCGTGAATGTGTTCGTTAATGTTTATCAGGACTATATTATTCATATTAGTATTAGGACTATATTATTCATATTAGACTAGGACTATATTATTCGTATTAGACTAGGATTCTATCTGGCATCTCTATATATTCGCTCCATGTACTCTCATACATTATTATTGAATACAACAAAATTATATTCTCATTTGGTATCAGTTAGCTAGGGTTTTCCGATGGCATCGAACCAAACTAATTTCTTGTAAAGACACGGCGTCACCTCGCTTCGTAGCAGTAGCCGATGGCATCGAACCAAGATACACCGTATGAGAAGCGGTCTGGTCAACGACGTGACATTGATGATCCGTGTCAAATTTGTAAAAGTTTTGGTCACACGGGAGGCAATTGTTTTTGGCGCTATAATGATCCTTGTCAAATTTGTAAACGTTTTGGTCACACGGGTGCCAATTTTTTTTGGCGCTATGATGATCCTTGTCAAATTTGTAAATGTTTTGGTCACACGAGAGCCAACTGTTTTCGACGTTATTCAGGGGCTCTGGGTTTTCAGGCTAATGTGGCCGTCTCTGGTGATAATGGTGATTCCAACGGTCCTCATGCTACACCTGATTCTTCTTTGATGACTTTTGCGACACGTTATGATGGCCTCGAGACTCTGCGAGTCGGCAGTGGTACATGTTTTCCTATTGTTAATGTTGGTTCCGCTTCGTTAGCTACTGATTCTAGGTCTTTTAAGTTACATGATGTTTTACATGTCCCTGGTCTCTCTTCTTCTCTATTGTCTGTTCAGCGTTTTGCAAAAGACAATAATGTTTTCTTTGAGTTTCACCCCCTTTGTTTCTATGTGAAGGACATTTTGACCAGGAAGGTTCTTTTTAAGGGACATGCGTTTGGGGGTCTCTACACATGGCCTGCGTCCTCCTCAGCTCCTGCTGCGTTTGTTGCTGCGCGATCCTCTTACGTTTGGCACATGCAGTTGGGGCATCCTCATTCTCGAGTCTTACATAAAATTTTAACGTCTTCGTCTATTGATACATTTAATTCTAGTGATCTTCCCAATGTCTGTTCCTCTTGTCAATTGGGAAAATCCTCTCGTTTTTCTTTGACTAGTGTCGAAACTACTAGTACGCATCCTTTGGAATTAATTTATTCAGATATTTGGGGTCCGGCGCCATTACTTTCTGCGTCTGGCTATAAATATTTTGTGTTGTTTGTGGATGATTACACTCGTTATATATGGTATTATTCCATGCGTGCTAAATCTGATTTGTATGCTATATTTGATAAGTTTCGGTCACTCGTTGACCGTTCTTTTTCTCGCAAGATTATTTCCTTTCAATCTGATTTAGGGGGAGAAATAAAAAGCTTGGTTCCACTCTTGCTTCGCTGGGTATTCACCACAGGCAATCCTGTGTGTATACTCACGAGCAAAATGGTGGAGTGGAACGCACACATCGTCATTTTGTTGAGACAGGGCTGTCTTTAATGGCTCAAGCATCTGTTCCATCTCATTTTTGGGACTATGCTTTTGAAACTGTTGTGTATCTAATTAATAAAATGCCTACTCGTGTTTTGTCTGATGAGTCCCCTCACTTCCGTTTACATCAATCTCCCCCATCCTACTCTTACTTGCGAGTGTTTGGTTGTTTGTGCTTTCCTGTCCTACGTCCTTATAATCGCAATAAACTCCAATTTTGTTCATCTCCCTGTGTCTTTCTAGGCTATCCTCCATCTTATCGTGGCTATCGTTGTTTGGACACTAACACTAACAAGGTTTTTATCTGTCGCCACGTGCGATTCGATGAGACTGTGTTTCCCTTTGTTTCTCCTCTTGCCTCGCAGGTTGCTACACCGCGTTCCGAATAGTGGGCTACTGCACCAATTGTGACGGGCCAAGGAAGTGATGTATCGACCACGGTTACTGATGACGCTCGGCAGATTCACAAGCCCGTGGCGGCTTCTGGCGGTGATGCCGGTCACGGTCACGAGCAGTCTGCATCGAGTGAGCGAACTGTCTCGGACCAGCAGGTTGAGCAGCGCGGCAGGCCACGCGGACGTCCTCGACGTGCTACTCCGCCTCCTCAGTCGCATAGCATGAACACTCGCAGCTCCGGCCCGCATCAACATGTTGCCTTAACCACTATTTCCACTATATTTCCTGAGCCTACATGTTACTCTCAGGCGGTCAAATTTCCTGAGTGGCGTGATGCAATGGACGTGGAGTTCAATGCTTTGGTCCATAATCATACGTGGCGTCTCGTTCCATCTCAACCAGGTATGAATGTTGTTGGTTGCAAGTGGGTTTTCAGAACCAAACGAAAGGCCGATGGTTCAATAGACTGTCATAAAGCAAGGTTAGTAGCCAAGGGTTTTAATCAGGTTGCTGGAGAGGACTTTTTTTGAGACCTTTAGTCCTGTGGTTAAGCCCACTACGGTTCGGCTTCTCTTATCTTTAGTCGTATCTCGTGGGTGGTCTATTCGCCAGTTGGATATTCACAACGCCTTTTTAAATGGCGAGCTAGCTGAAACTGTTTACATGCAACAGCCACCTGGTTATGAGGATAAGTGATGTGTAGTATATTTGCAAACAAATAATACTCGGAGTACGAGTTATCGATCCACAGGGAAGTGGTTGTATCAAGCACTAGTTACTAATTTATTCATTAGATCTAATCCTAACAATTGTTTAGATGATTGATTTGCATAAAATAAATAAAATAAAGCAGAGATTCAGGATTTTGAAAACAATTAGAGAGAGATGAGATTCCTGGGATTCAAGTATTTAATCACCTAGTGCCAAATCTTAAGGACAATATTAAAATCTGGGTTTAACAAGTGTGAGGATGCAAGGTGGTATAGAGCTACTCTCGTAGTCACTAACACTAGTGAATTTCCACTCTCGTGGCTTAAACACCCAATAAAACAAGATCAAGCATCATAAATTCCTAACTACTACCATCTCTCGATGCGCAATAATCAAGAATTAAACTCCCTAACAAAATTACGCTACCCTTTCTCAAGATGCAACAGTTATGTGCAATTGTGTGTGCCCTAAATTATGCTCAAATCTCGTTGTGACACAAAGATAGCAAACGAAACAAGTAACTGTGGCCACTAATTACAAGCATCAAACATTAAACCCAAATAATAATATATTAAAGAACCTAAAAGCTCAGGCACATAGGTTCATAAACACTTTTACCCAAAAATCTCTAAAGAATTTAGCCAAACATGGCTAAATTATACATAGCAAATATTAATAAAGAAAATGCAAATTGTCAAAAGAGTACAACAATGAACCAGACGATTCTCTCGAATCTCCCTAGTCTTCTTCTTGCTTCCCAAGATAACTTGTGGCTCTTGATTTCTCCCTGTCTTGTCTTCAAAGATCTCTCAATTCTCCTTAGGGTTAAGGAAGGTGGGATTTTATAGTCTCTGTTTGGCAGAGCTTATTTAGGAGCTTATAGCTTATTTTAAGCTACTAATAAGCTATAAGCTCTGTTTGGTAATGTTTCCAAAATAAGATCCTAGCTTCCTAACTTTTTTTCCATTGTTACCCTTATTATTTTAAAGTAATGACATTTTTAACCTTATGAATTAAAATCCTTTCTCTTCCCTATCCGCAACTTTCACGTAAATCTCTTCATCTTCATTTGCATTCAGAAACTCGTCCATCTCCCATTCGCATTCCGCAAAGCATCGTCCATCCCCCATTCGCATTCCGCATAAGCATCGTCCATCCCCCATTCGCATTCCGCCGAAGCATCGTCCATCAGCCACACTCCGCAGTCGGCAACAATCCAATAGCCATAGCCCATAGCATCAGTCCGTAGGTATGTATATGTTATTTTGTTGTAGTTCTTGTATATATTGCATCTTGATTCAAATAGTTTAGTCTCTGCAATTTAGTTTCCTTGTTCCGTTGGTAAATAATAAAATTTGGTATCTTCTTAGTTCTGTTCCCGTTTCTGTGTTTTGCTGGTAATACTTGTTTATTAAAATAATAATCCATTTGGTTGTTTCTTGGTAAATAATAATAAAATAAAAAAAAAAAAATTATGTTTATCTTCTTAGTTCTGTTTCTGTGTTTTGTATCTTCTTGTTTTGCATTCCCATCCATTTAGTTTCCTTTAATGATTTTCATTATAGCATTACCTTAAGAATTTGAAACTTGACATGCAATAACTTGGTGCATAATAAAATTTTGTTTTTCTGTTTATCTTCTTAGTTCTGTTTCTGTGTTTTGTATCTTCTTGTTTTGCATTCCCATCCATTTAGTTTCCTTTAATGATTTTCATTATAGCATTGCCTTAAGAATATGAAACTTGACATGCAATAACTTAGTGCATAATAAAATTTTGTTTTTGGTGGAATCCTTGAATATGATGGGAATTATATTTTCTTAAAGCATGTATTATTTTGACATTTTCTGTCTTTCATGAGCTCTTGGTGCATAAGAAATATAAATAATAAATAATAAATCTGCAAGGACTATAATAAATAACAACCAAATGTCACCAAATGATGAAGGGAATTTTACCCATGGTAACCATATGTCTACTTGTGTTCCTCTGTGGTTTGAGTACTAAGATCTTGTCCAATAAAAATGCAGATGTTTGCTATATTAGAGGGTATTGGATAATATTAGTTGCATACTGTAAATGATAGTCTTGTGCACTGGATCATTTTGCACATTCATTTTGATGTGTTTAGGATCATTAAATTGAAACTTTAGATTATTATTATTATTATTATTATTATTATTATTATTATTATTATTATTATTATTATTATTATTATTATTATTATTATTATTATTATTATTATTATTATTATTAATGGGTTATTTTTAAATTAGCAATATGACTCCAACCAATGACAATTTGGATGGAGAGAATTTTAAGTGGACCAACGAGAACGTGATGCTTTTTTGTGAGATTTGTATCAAATATATTCGAAAGCATGGGCGTGGGTTAATGAAATGGAAGGAGATTAAAGAAGAGTTTGAAGCTACCGCCAAACGAAAAATTGCACATAGAAGTTTAAAGAATAAGTGGGATGCTATGAAAAAAAATGGAGAACTTGAAAGCATCTGAAACGTGGTGAAACTGGTTTAGGGTGGGATCCTAGTACAAATAAGATTAGAGGCTCTGACGAGTGGTGGAAAAAAAATCAAGGTTTGTATTATAGTTTTTTAAGATTAAAACATAATAATATTTTGGTGTTGATTGTAAACTTATTCTTTTGATTTCTTTTGTAGGAGAACTCAGAGTATAAAAAATTCCGTAGTAAATCCATTGATCCTGCAATGGAAGATTTGTGGTCTAAGTTATTTGAAGATAACTATGCAAATGGTGAAGGTTGTGCATGTTGCGCCCACTATGGATCCTCGGGTAGTGCAACCTGTGGATATTGAGGAAGAAAATATAGAAAGTGGAGAAGAGAATAGGACTAGGCAAGGATTTGAAGATTTGTTATATTCTCAGGATAACAACATTCTTCTCAATTGCAGGATTTGGAGGTTAATGAGTCTTCATTTTGGAATAATTTTATTAGTGAGGTGAATCGTTCTAGTGGTAGTCAAGATGTAGGGTGTTTGGTTGGAGGGATTTTAAATTCCCTTCCCACTTAATTCCCACCTAATTCCAAAAGCCATTAAATTCCGTAGTTTGGTTGGAGGGAATTGCAATTCCCCCATTTTCATGGAATTAAAATCCCATGTCCCCCCCCCCCCCCCCCCCCCCCTGGTATTTTAATTCCTGGGAAAAAAAAGATAGTGATGAGTCAAAATTACCCCTTCCTTTTTTAACCTAAAATTAATGTCTAACAACAATAATGGACATTTTTGACTTTATACTACTTATTCCCTTTCAATTCCCATGTACACCAAACATTGGAATTGAAATTCCCAGTAATTCTATTCCTGTCAACCAAACACTGGAATTTAAATTCCCACTTTATTCCCAGTAATTCAACTCCCATGGAATTACAATTCCTTTCCCACATAATTCCCCCCCCCCCCCCCCCCCCCCCCGTCCAACCAAACGCCCTGTTAGTGGCACTCAAGTGCCTAGGCAATCTCAAGATCATAATGCAAGAAAAAGTGCAGAAACTCAAAATATTGGTCTTAAACCCACTCAAATGAAGCGTAAGAGGAGACAATCAGGAGGAGCAGCTAAACTTTCTAGTCAATTAGACAGTTTGATTTCAAATTCAAATCGGGCATTGGACATTTTAATATCTGAGAGTACCGTGAATACTCAAAGTAGTACAAGTTTTAGTCTTGCTGCAGCAATAAGTGTTGTTAATCGCATGGTTAGTGAGGGTATTATGAAAAAATGTGGAGATTTGTGGTGTTTTTCTCTCAACTTGCTTAAGGATGATTTGAATCGGGAAATTTTTTGCAATATTGATGATGACTCTTCTAGGAAAGCTTGGTTGAAGTATATGCAGGATACAAGCAAGTGAATGCTTATTTTATTCAATATGTTTGGTTGTAATTTCAATTTGACATTTGTGTGTTTGAACATTAATTTTAGTATGAACTACTTTTATGAATTATAAACATTTTGTTTTACTTTATATATTTTCAAATATATGTTCTTACTTTATATTTTATTAAAATATATTGGTTTCATTATTTTATATTTATTAGGTACATCATGGAGTTGGAACGGAAAAGAAAAAAGAGAAAGCAAGCACTTTGTACAATTATAACATCGTATGCCACAATTGCTTTAACCAAAACATATTACTTTAAATATATTTATAAAGAACCTTGTATGACTTCACCTTTTAGAGGACAAGAATGGATGAGAGAAGTGTTGAATGGACATCCTATTCGATGTGTAAATGCATTTAGAATGGACTCCGATTTGTATAAGCAATTATGTGAAGACTTATATTCAAAATATGGATTACAATCTACTAGGAATATGTCATATGTGGAGAAAGTTGGTATATTTATATACACACTTGCTATGGGTGCTTCCAATAGAGAGGTTGGTGAGCGATTTCAACGTTCCGGTGAAACAATAAGTAGAGCATTTCATGAAGTTTTGGAAGCAATTAGTGGTAGGAGTAGCGGATACAAAGGCCTTGCACGTGATATCATAAAACCAGATGATCCTACATTTCAATCTATACCGTCTTACATTACTAATGATGCACGATACATGCCATATTTCAAGGTAAAATGTGACCATTTATTATTATTATTATTATTATTATTATTATTATTATTATTATAAGATTGATTATCTAATATATATATATATATATATATATATATATATATATATATATATATATATATATATATATATATATATATGATGAATAGGATTGTATGTATTGGATGTATTGATGGTACTCATATAGCAGTGTGCATCCCTGAGGCTGATCAATTGCGATATAGAGGGAGAAAAGGAATTCCTACTTTCAATGTTATGGCAGCGTGTGACTTCGATATGTGTTTCACTTTTATATCTGTTGGATGGGAAGGATCAGCACATGATACACGTGTATTTCTTCATGCTATTAATACACCATCAATGAACTTTCCCAAGCCGCCACAAGGTATCATATTCGTATTACTTTAACTCTAATAAAAATCATATAATTTTATTCTTTATAAAAGTTTAGTGTTATATTTTTTTAGGAAGATATTATTTGGTGGATAAAGGATATGCAGATAAACAAGGATATTTGGTACCTTATCCAAGAATAAGGTATCATCAATCTCAATTTGAACAAGAGCCGCCAACTAATGCTCAAGAAGCATTTAATCGTGCACACTCTTCTCTTCGAAGTTGTATTGAGAGGTCGTTTGGAGTATTGAAGAAGAGATGGAAGATACTTGCTAAAATGCCGCAGTTTAGTGTGGAGACCCAAATTGATGTTATTATGGTCACATTTGCACTACATAATTATATTCGAAAGAATTCACAAGATGACATGATGTTTAATGTGCTTGAGCAGCATCCAGATTACATACCGCCCGATGACCTTCAAGATTCAAGTACTAATATCTCCATCAACGAAAATTTAAGTCAGGCCTCTATGGAGATGAAGGAGATTCGCAACAATATTGCTACTTCATTATGGGATGCTAGATCATGATCATGCTAATAGTTTTATTTTAAAAAATGTTTACTTTTTTTGGAAGTCGAAATGTTAAATTTTAATATGTAAACAAACTAATTTAAATTTTATGAAGATGTCCTTTTTAGTCTTTTTACATTTATCAGCTTATCAAAAAGCTAATTTTACCAAACACTTTCAATCATAACAGCTAGCTAAACAGCTCTTCAGTTTTCAGCTCCGAGCGTATAGCTTTTCAGCTTTCAGCTCCTAGCTTATAACTTTTCAGCTAGGTTTGCCAAACAGAGTCATAGTGGGTACAAAGTTGGGGCAAATTTGTAATTTTCTTAATTTATTTTGGAAATTGTCGTAATTAATCTTGGAATATTTTGCCTCCTTAATGATTAGGAAATCATTACAACCCACTTGGCTTGGAAATTGCGCCATTCAAATTAGAGAAGAGTTTGCCTTTGCCATTTTAGGAAATTGCGTCCGTCTTTTTAGTTGTTGCGCACAGCATCTCTTCGACGTAAATTAAAGTCGCGATTTCGACGCATTGCTCGACGCGTCGAACGCGACTTCCTCCAAAATAAATGCTACGGCATTTTTTTGATACGTCGAGTTTCCTGGGCTCTAATTTTGTTTATTTTGACTCCAAACTCGCCCTAAAACTTCCCTTACTCATAAAATTAACCTACAATCGTTTAAAAATATTAACAAACACCGTAAAACATTCAAAACAAGTGTGAATCATATCTAAATGATAAAATAAAGAATTATGCAATTAAAGTACCAAAATCATGAGCTCAAGCCTAACAAATATAACTAAATCAATACTAAAAATGTGTATAATTAGGCTCACATCAATAAGTCGTTACCTAATCATGTATGTTTGCTTAAAAAATCTCTATACGGTCTCAAACAGGCTCCACGTGCATAGTTCACAAGGCTACATGATTTTCTTGTCTATGTGGGTTTCTCGCCTTCTAAGACGGATGTGTCTCTTTTTATCTATTCTCGTAACAATATTCGTCTTTATTTCTTGGTGTATGTTGATGACATTTTAATTATGGGTTCTGACTCAGATCGTGTTACTGCTCTTATTGATAAATTATCACTTGAATTTAAGGTTCGTGATATGTGTGTGCCTTCTTTCTACTTGGGAATAGAACTGTCTTGTTATCTGGCGGTATGCTTTTATCCCAACAACGGTACATGAATGATATTCTCAAACGTGTTGGCATGGTGGACTGCAAGCCAGTAATCACGCCTGTCTCTTCTGCGAAAATCACAGACGACGTGGTCGTTCCCTATGCCGATCCAACACAATACAGGAGTCTTGCTGGTGCTCTCCATTATCTTACGGTAACTCGTCCGGATCTATCTTATGATGTTAATCTATTGTGTCAACATATGCATGCTCCCACTACTACAGACTGGGCATCTCTAAATAGAGTCCTGCGGTATGTCAAAGGCACCCTGAATCTTGGCCTGCGTATTTCTCGATCTACATCTATGGATATTCACGCCTATTCTGACTCAGATTGGGCTGGCGATCCGAATGACCGGAAATCTACTAGTGGCTTTGCTGTGTTCTTGGGCAGTAATCTTATATCTTGGGTTTGTCGGAAGCAACGGACTTCGGCACGTTCTTCGATTGAAGCAGAATACAAGGAACTCGCTGATGTATCTGCAGAAGTTACATGGCTCGTTTCTCTGTTACATGAAATCACCATCCCGCCTGCGTCTCCTCCTCAGCTATGGTGTGATAATTTGGGAGCTACTTATTTATGTGTCAATCTAGTGTTTCATGCCCGCACGAAGTACATTGAGATTGACTATCATTTTATTCGCGATAAAGTAGCCAAAAAGGAGTTAGAAGTGCACTTTATTTCAACCAAGGATCAACTAGCAGATATTTTCACAAAGTCTCTGTCGTCTCTTCATTTTAACTCTCTCCGTGACAAGCTCAATGTTTTGGCTAGCCAACCTTGTGCTTGAGGGTGAGTATTAGGACTATATTATTCATATTAGTATTAGGACTATATTATTCATATTAGACTAGGACTATATTATTCGTGTTAGACTAGGATTCTATCTAGCATCTCTATATATTCGCTCCATGTACTCTCATACATTATTATTGAATACAACACAATTATATTCTCATCATGTTAACGAATATGTTCGTGAACGTGTTCGTTAATGTTAATGGACACGTTCGTGAATGTGTTTGCGAACGTTAGCAAACACTAATGAACGCTTAACAATCGAACACAAACAGTATTTTCAAAAACCTTAACAAATGAACACGAACACGGACACTCCAAAAAACTTAAGAAACGAACACGAACAACATCCGTTCGTTTATGTTCGTTTCGTTAACAACCCTAGGGGGAATAGAAAGAGAGGTGGGTTTCTTCTAAACTTTGGCCAATAAAAAATAAAGGGAAAATAGGCATTTTAGTCCCTTTATGATACCACAATAATTAACTTAACCTCTTAATTATACATGTGATCATATTTAATCCTTAAATTGTTTGTTTGGTGATCATCTTAAACAATATTAATTTTTATAGGTATTGATATAATAGGTAATTTAAATTTTTATTTATAATTTTAAGGATTCCAAAATTTAACTAAAATTTTTAGTTAATCGTTTAAACAAAAATATTATCAGTAATAAAAATTTCAGTTCGAATAATGGTTAAAGGTTTAGAAATTTAAATTAATCAAGCAACTAATTAAATGCATACCCCTACAAATATGTACTAGGATGTAAATATTTGGTTGAAGGTGATCAAAATTTACTTCATTTAAAAGTATTGCATTTTTTTCACTTTATTGGTAGTTTTTCTTAGCTTCTCTTAATCATTTTGAAAAGAGTTAATTCCTTTTTTTCTTTATCTTAGATTTATAGGTGACAGTCTATTTTTAATTCTTTTTTTTAGAACATCCACAACATTTGGTCATAGTATTATTGTAACATAACCATTTTTAGTCATCAATCAACATAATTATTGAAATGTAGTTAAATACAAAGACATTTCAATCTTTTTATACAAAGTAAGTTAAGCCACTATATTATTATGTTTATTTTTTTAAAAAAATCATAATTGGAGACCGAAATGTCCTTATATTTAACGATATTTAAATATTTTGTTGATAAATGACTAAAAATAGTCATATCACAGTAATACTAAGACCAAAAGTAGATGTTCTGATAAAAAAATAACTTAAATTGGACTGCCACATATAAATCTAGAACCAAAAATGAAATTAACTCTTTCGAAAAATATTTAGCTATATGATTATTTTTATTCATTAATGAGTATTTATATGAATTTACAAAAAAAAAAAAAAAAAAAAAAAAAGGTAATGTTACAGTATGATACTTTTACTTAAAATATGTTTTTCACTTATTTGCATGATGTGTACTTGAAATTGATTAATTTACATATTTACTCTTTTATCATTGTTATTTTTAAAAGCTACCACAAATGGGACCAAATTAAAGACTTAAATTAGCCACGTGAAACTTGTACTTCATGTCTTCATCTGGGTCGTTATATCGTGCACCGCAGTGCATAATCGATTATGCACCGCGCGTCAGACACTACAGTGTGCCTAAATCGACAGTGGCACACGTATTATTTTTATATTATCAAATGAAATTACAGTTATATCAAAATGATACTGTAGTTGTGGTGAAATGAAACTACAGTATATATAAAATGAAACTGAATAACATT
Organism: Ipomoea nil; assembly: GCF_001879475.1. Classification (NCBI taxonomy): domain Eukaryota; kingdom Viridiplantae; phylum Streptophyta; class Magnoliopsida; order Solanales; family Convolvulaceae; genus Ipomoea; species Ipomoea nil. The sequence goes on along the minus strand of NW_017619625.1, from coordinate 261,820 downwards.
TCACATATTTGATTGTATATTGTACAATGAAGCTGTAATTATATTCAAATGATCATGTAGTTGTGTTTTAATGAAATTATAATGTATATAAAATAAAATTAAATAACATTTTCACATATTTGAGTGTATAAATATTGACTGAAACTGTAATTATATCAAAATGAAACTGTAGTTGTGTTGAACTGAAACTGCGGTGTATACAAAATGAAACTGAAGAACAAAGTTATTTTTTGCAAAGATTCTGTTTCTTTTCATTAAATAAAACGACGTCGTTTTGACAGTATCGGTTTAGACACACTGTAGTGTCTGACGCGCGGTGCACGATATAATTTGCCGCAAAGACTTTAAATTAAATTTATAAATCATAAACGACAAAATGGGACCAAAGAATGAGAAATAGAAAAAAAAAATTTATTCTTGAATAAATCAAATACACTTTTTTTTTATATACACTTAAATTTCTAGTCTAAATGTAAATACATCATTTAATATGATATTTTATCTATTGATAAATAGAACTGCATCCTTTTTTGAGGAACATTTCAATATTTTTTACATTCTTGATTGTTGTTATTATTTAGTTGTAGTTGATATATATTGTAATTCTATTATCGATTTAAAATGTTGCAATTTTATCCAAAGCAAGATTTACTGACGATTAAATAGTGACGGCTTATAACGTACTTGGAATTAGAGGTGTAAACGAGCCGAGCCGAGCTCGAGCCTGGATAGGCTCAAGTTCGAGCTCGTTAATGAGGGCTCGGCTCGAGTTCAAGCTCGAGCTCGATCGAGCTTGAGAACTGATGCTCGATTGTTCGAGTTCGAACTCGAGCTTGATTTTGAGCTCGAGTTCGAGCTCGATTTTGACATTGAATTGGACCTATTTAATATTTTTGATTTAAAATTCAAACTACTTTTTTTTATCCATACATAAATAATAGAAATCTTTTAGGGAATTTAAGTTTAAAATTTTAAATTTTAAATTTTAATTGTTATTATTATATTATATTATATTATGTATTATATATATTATATATAATATGGCTCGCGAGCGGCTCGACGAGCCACGAGCCTAGAATATCTAGGCTCGATTCGAGCTCGATTACTAAACGAGCAGTTCAAGCTCAGCTCGAGCTCGATTTTGACCGAGCTCGAGTCGAGCTTTGACCGAGCCGCTAGCAAGCGACTCGCGAGCTGCTCGGCTCATTTACACCCCTACTTGGAATATACGTGAAGATGGTATCTTCGCAATATCTAATCCTTATTTGTCATTTATTGACTGCTTATCTCTTGGAAAAAGGACTTCTAAATTCCAGCCAAATCATATTTAATTATTCCAGGCACAATGACCAATAAAATAAAATGCCAACAACCATTAGAGCAACCATACTAGCTAACAGAATTTATTGGATTTTTGGTACAGTACAGTATAAAAAGGTTGAATTGATTTTTATGTGCGGTTAAATTTTTTTTTTTTTTTATGGATTAAACTCCTGCAAATTATTGCATTTTGTCATATATATATATATATATATATATATATATATATATATATATATATATATATATATATATATTTAAAAAAAAAAAAAAAAAAAAAAAAGACATTGAGACGCAATTGCATCTCACTATCCACCCCGCTGGGGCGATTAAGAGTGGTCATTCGTTGGCGGGCCACTCTCAATTGAAAGCTATTTATTTATGTTCTTAAAAAACAAAAATTGAACATGCCGTTGCTTTCTTGTTTTTTTTTTTTTTTTTTTTTTTTTTTGGTTAGTGGTAATGACCACAAAGATCTCACACTTACTTATTGCTCATTGTTATTTTGCGCCAATTTTGTCACATATTATATATTATTGGTGTCTTAGATACTTGAACAAGAAAATTGAAATAATAAAAGGACCATTGGTACACCAATTATTTAAAAAAAAATAAAATTATTTCCGATGTGATAATATAAGTGTATTTCTGAGTTAAATAAGCCTTCAAATTAATTAGAAAAATGTATAACTTATCACTTATTTGTCAATTTACAAATTGAATTGTAAGTTGTAAAGCTTGAGTCACAAAATATTAAACATTAGAAAGTCCTTAGCTATATATTGTTTTTTTTTTTTTTTTGAAATCAAGCTATATATTGTTTTAATCACTACTACTTGTCAAATTCTATATGTATACGTAACTTTAAAAAATGATATATAGTCAACTGTGAGCCTAGTAGGTTAGTACCTCTGGGAAAATTGTAGCCACACAAATCACTACACATAATTAATAATCGTACTAACCTATATATTGTTTCTAATTGTCAAATTCTATATGTATATGTAACTTTAAAAAAAAAATGATATATAGTCAAATTCTACTTGTCAAATTCTATACGTAACTTCTTCTTCTATACGTAACTTAATTAGTCTAACTGTGAGCCTAGTAGGCTAGTACCTCTGGGAAAATTGTAGCCATACAAATCACTACACATAATTAATAACCGTACTAACCTATATATATATTGTTTTAATCACTTCTACCTGTCAAATTCTATATGTATACGTAACTTTAAAAATAATGATATATAGTCAAATTCTATACGTAACTTCTTCTTCTATACGTAACTTAATTAGTCTAACTATGAGCCTAGTAGGCTAGTACCTCTGGGAAAATTGTAGCCATACAAATCAGTACACATAATTAATAACTGTACTAACCTATATGTTGAGAAGGTTGATTAGTCCTCAGAGTGTCGAGAAGTTTCTTGAGCTGCTACTGTAACTCTCACTTCTACTCAAAACTATAGATAGATGTTAACCAAGAGTGAGAAGACGCAGTTACCTTAAATACTTATATCTCATCAATATAAGTAATTATATATCTGATCCTTAAGTTACATATATGTTGCCAAGGACCTTGTGGTCTAGTGAGACCAAGTTGTGGGTTCGAGTCTCAGCGAAAGTGGTATTAACTATTTGTGCTTCAGTAAGTTGAAAAAGTATTTAGAAACAGATATTGCATTCTAACAGAGTCAGTAATACTTAAAAAAAAAAAAAAAAAAAAAAAAAAAAAAAATCTTATTTTGACAGACTTATCACGTGTATTGTGAGTACAAGGATTGGAAGTAGTATAAGTACAGGTGCCTTATCTTGGCCTTTCATTTCTTATCATCATATTGCCTAATAAAGCGACTTCACCTCATACATATACATCTCCATCTCCCGCATTGGCCATATAATGGCAATCAACTTTGAAAACCATCTCCCACGCCCTGTCGATAACTTCCCTCCTACTTTATGGGCTCGTTATTGCTTCCATGCATTCTCCATTGACAATCAGGTACTTACATACTTCAATTCATTATATATATATATATATATATATATATATGAGCGTGATCTGGTGAGAATTGTCGCCCAAGAGAGAAATAAGAATGACTTATAGCCATTCACGTGTCAAATCATCGACTCAGATGTAATTTTTTTTAAAAAACGACGCAGTGGTATTTTTGTACATAACTCGAATTTTGGTGCAAGTAAAACAATGTTGCAAAAATCGCGTCTAGACGCTAGGCGACTGCCGGCTGACGCGAGGAAGGCCGGAATCGGCCGCGGAGCCGGTTAGGCGATTTATTTAATTTTTTTTTTTTTTGGTGTTGTAAAGTGTTAAAAGTTCGGGAAGGCATAACTTTTGACTCGGTTGTCCGTTTTGGACAAAAAAAAAATTTCAAATCGCCTTCTCTAATTTCTCCAAAGAATGCTTCTTTTGCTCTTAATTTTAATTTTTTATGTATTTAGATGCTTTTAACAATATTCAAAACGATTTTACAACCACTTATGTAAATAATTTGTAAGAAAAAACTAGAGGAACCTTATGTTTTATTAGTGAATTTCACAATTTTTAATTATAATATTTTAAAAAATAAAAATAAAAAATCGGCGCCTAAGCGCCCCCTTGGCACCTACGGGGCGCCTAACGTTTTTTGCAACCTTGAAGTAAAATCACTTACAAGTGCACATAATTTCACTTACAAGTTCTAGTAATTTTATCTTGTTAACATTCGTGCACCTAGGTGCAACAACTTATAACTATAGATGCACCTAGTTATAAAGTCCCGAGCACTTAGTATTGATGCTCAGTGTAAATTTTACTTGCACTTAGGTGCACTATACGAAACTGTTACTTGCACTTGTAATACATTTTACTTGCACTTTGATGTTCAATTATTTACGAAAATGCCACAGCATTTTAAAAAAAAAAAATCAGTGTTTCTCATCAATTAAATATGAACACGTGGACGGATGACATGCATTCTCATTTCTTTCCTGGGCAAGGCATTCTCACCTGAACGAGATATATACATACATATATATATATATATATATATATATATATATATATATATATATATATATATATATATATATATATATGTGCGAATAAGTGCCCAGGAGGGAAATGCGAACGAATCAGTGTGCGACACGTGTCCAGATCTAATAGATTAAAATAAACGCGGTGGCATTTTCGTAAATAATTGAACATCGAAGTGCAAGTAAAATCACTTACAAATGCACCTACTTTCACCTATAAGTGCATGTAATTTTGCCTTGTTAACATTCACTTCCCACAACCATTCATTCACCTAGGTGCAATTACTTATAACTATAGGTGCAACTACTTATAACTATAGGTGCAACTACTTTCACGTATAAGTGCATGTAATTTTGTCTTGTTAACATGCATTCACTTCCCGCACTCATTCATTCACCTTGGTGCACCTACTTATAACTATCTGTGCAACTACTTATAACTATAAGTGCATCTACTTTCACCTATAAATGCATGTAATTTTTTCTTGTTAACATTCACTTCCTGCAACCATTCATTCATTTGGGTGCACCTACTTATAACTATAGGTGCAACTACTTATACCTACAGGTGCAACTACTTATACCTACAGGTGCAACTACTTATACCTACAGGTGCAACTACTTATAACTATAGGTGCACTACTTGAACCTATAATACATTTTACTTGCACTTCGATGTTCAATTATTTACGAAAATGCTACCGCGTTTTTTTAATCCATTAGATCTGGACACGTGTCGCGCGCTGATTGGTTCGCATATTCCTTCCTGGGAACTTCATTCGCACCTGAATGCAATTCTATATATATATATATATATATATATATATATATATATATATATATATATATATATATATATATATATATAGGGTCCGGATCAGGTGAGGACCTAATCTTAGGTGAGGACGTGAGGACTAATCTAGACCACTAAATCAGAATGATGTATGACTGAGATTAAAAGGAACAAATCACACGGATTAAGAAAACAAATTCCTTTAAAATATTAAAATATATAAATTTAGGGTAAATCAGTCTTATTAAAAGATGTGCATTCCTATACAAAATGTTGTGCATTCCTATACTGAGTGTCGTGCATCGATAACTTTATTGTTGTGCATTCAAACCCCGCCAAAAATCATACAGTGGACATCCCAATGTCCTACAATGCACTGAACTATGTGCTATAATGCACACTCTCTAGCCTATGGTGCACAACTTACAACACAAGGTTGCACAATCAGCACACACGAATGCACAATCGTACTACCCAGGCATTTATACATATACACGACAATCCAAATATAGACAATATTATACTCAAAAGAACGAGCGGAAAAAATAAAAATATACTGATTAGGAAATCAATGATGAAAAAATCGCGGCTCCAAATTGCAACGGTAATGATCCAAGAAAATCGGAAACCAATTTGGCCAAGAATTACACATGCGTTCACACTTAAAAAAAGAATAGAAAAAGACACTACTACCCCACTTTAACAAAAAGATCAATTCATGTCATCTCAAAAACTCAAATATGGGCCATCCAAATAAAAAAACAAACGCACAAGATTAGTCCTCACGTCCTCACCTAAGATTAGGTCCTCACCTGATCCGGATCCTATATATATATATATATATATATATATATATATATATATATATATATATATATATATATATATATATATATATATATATATATATATATATATATATATATATATATATACACACGGAAGGGTTCAGGTGCGGGTATAGCTTCTCGTGCGATTGTGCAGTTGACACACCTTAAGCATTAAAATGGCGCACCTTAAGTATACAAATCATGCGTCTTAAGCACACAAACAAAGCACCTTAAGAACACAAACTACGCACCTTAAGTACACAAGCCACGCACCTTATGCACACAACAAAGTACCTTAAGTACACAAATCACGCACCTAAGGTTTTAAAATGGCTCATCTTAAGTTTCACACAACTGACTCGCTTAAGCATACAAATCACGCACCTTAAGAAATAAAACAACGCACCTTAAAAAGGAAAACCTCGCACCTTATGTTTCAACAACTACTCACATTAAGCACAAAACTCACACACCTTAAACACAAAACCCACGCACCTTAAGTTTCAACAACTACTCACATTAAGCACACAACCCACGCACCTTAAACACAAAACCCACGCACCTTAAGGACACAACCCACGCACCTTAAACACAAAACCCATGCACCTTAAGCACAAAAATCACGCACCTTAAATTTGACCTAGATGCAAAAACTTACCAAATTGCCAAGCATTTTTTTTTTTTAATTTTGGTAATCCTAGACGTTGATTTAAGCATAATCAATGGCTCATATTTAACCGCACAACCGCATGGGAACTGAATTCTATATGTATATATATATATATATATATATATATATATATATATATATATATATATATATATATATATATATATATATCATGGTTGAAAAAATCGCTAGGCGTTCGGGGGACGCCTAGCGCCTAGGCGCCAATGTATTTTTTTTTTAATTGTTTAAATTTTTTAAAAATTTTAAGACTTGATAAATATAAACTATTTAATATTTTAATATTTAATACTAAAATATTAAATATTAACCAAAAAAAATATAGAGTTTGAACAATTTAGGGTTATTTCGCTAAAAATGACACATCATTTTGAGTGAAATAACCCATTTAACAAAGAAGGAAACAATAGCTAATCGGTCGACTATGCGACCTAGTCGGTGCCGCCTAGGCGACCTAGGTGGCGCTTAGGCAGCCTAGTCGGCCGCCTAGCCGGCCAACCACCTAGATAACCAATATGGTGATACGCTAAGCGGTCGTCCAGTGCCTAGCGCCTAGGCGGGGATTAATCAGTGCCTAGGCAGGATTTTTGCAACACTGATATATATGGAAGGGTTCAGGTGCGGGGATGGCTTCCCGTGCGGTTGTGCAGCTGACCTTAAGCATTAAAATGGCGCACCTTAAGTACACAAACCACCACGCACCTTAAGCACACAAACAAAGCACCTTAAGAACACAAACCACTCAACTTAAGTACCCAAACCACGCACCTTAAGCACACAACAAAGCACCTTAAGAACACAAATCACGCACCTAAGTTCTAAAATAGCTCATCTTAAGTTTCACACAACTGACTTGCCTTAAGCATACAAATCACGCACCTTAAAAGGAAAACAATGCACCTTAAGAAGGAAAACCGCGCACCTTAAGTTTCAATAATTACTCACATTGAACACAAAACCCACACACCTTAAGCACAAATTCCACGCACCTTAAGCACAAAACACACACATCTTAAGCACAAAACATGCGCACCTTAAGCACAAAACACATGCATCTTAAGCACAAAACCCAAGCATCTAAAGTTTCAACAACTACTCACCTTAAGTACAAAACACACGCACCTTAAGCACAAAAATCGTGCACCTTAAATTCTACCTAGATGCAAAAATTATCAAATTGCCACCCCGTTTGTTTTTTATATTTTATTTTGGTTATCCTGGACGTTGATTTAAGCAAGATCAATGACTCTCATAGTGTCATCTCACCGCACAACCGCACCTGGGCACACCAACCGCATTTGAACCTGTGTGTGTGTGTCTGTGTTCAAATGAGAACGGTGCGCCCAGGAGAGAACTCAGAAGGCATTGGCATTTTCATAAATAATTGAACATCGAAGTACAAGTAAAATGTATTACAAGTGCAAGTAGCAGTTTCATATAGTGCACCTAATTGCAAGTAAAATATATTACAAGTGCAAGTAAAATATATTACAGGTGCAAGTAAAATTTACACTGAGCATTAATACTAAATGCACCTAACGTTATAACTAGTTGCACCTAACATTATAATTAGTTGCACCTAGGTGCACGAATGTTAACAATGTAAATTACTTGCATTTGTAAGTGATTTTACTTGCACCTTTTACTTGCAAAGGTGCATCGGCTACTTGCACTTATAACACATTTACTTGCACTAAAGTTTGAGTTATTTACGGAAATGCCAGCGCGTTATTTTTTTAAAATTACATCTGATCTAAACACGTGGAAAGCTGTAAATGGTTCCTATTTCTCTCCTGGGTGAGCGTTTGCATTAGAGCGTATCCATAGGGAATGGTTCAGGTGCGGGTATAGCTTCTCGTGCGGTTAGATTTGAGTCGTTGATCAAATTCAGATCAACGGCTCAAATCAATGAAAGTTTTAAAAAAAACGCGTGTCTGGAGGAAAGAAGCATAAGCTAAAAATGGCCCACCTCAAATGATAAAAATACGCACCTTAAGTGTTAAAATGACGCACCTTAAGTGTTAAAATGGTGCACCTTAAGTGCTACAACAACACACCTTAAGTGTTAAAATGACGCACCTTAAGTATTAAGATGGTGCACCTTCAGTTTATAAACTGACGCACCTTAAGCATACGAATCACGCACCTTAAGCGCAAAACTCACGCACCTTAAGCGCAAAACTCACGCACCTTAAGCACAAAACTCACACACCTTAAGTTTCAACTACTCATATTAAGCACACAACCCACGCACCTTATGCACAAATCTCACGCACCTTATGCACAAACCTCACGCACCTTAAGTTTCAACAACTACTCACATTAAGGACACAACCCGCATACCTTAAGCACAAACCCTACGCACCTTAAGCACAAACCACACGCACCTTAAGCACAAAACTACGCACATTAAGCACAAAACCCATGCACTTTAAATTTGACCTAGATGCAAAAAATACCAAATTGTCAACGCATTTTTTTTTTTTAATTTGGGTAATCTTGGACGTTGATTTAAGCAAGATCAATGGCTCAGATTTAACCGCACCTAAGGCTGCCAACCGCACCAGAACCTAATTCTATATATATATATATATATATATATATATATATATATATATATATATATATATATATATATATATATATATATATATATATATATATATATATATATGGGTTCAGGTGCGGGGAAGGGTTCTCGTGCAGTTGACGCACCTTAAGCATTAAAATGGTGCACCTTAAGTACACAAAACACACACCTTAAAACACAAATCACGCACCTAAGCTTTTAAAATGTCTCACCTTAAGTTTTACACAACTGACGCACTTTAAGCATACAAATCACGACCTTAAGAAGGAAACTTACGCACCTTAAGTTTTAACAACTAATTACATTAAACACAAAACTCACGCACCTTAAGCACAAAACACACGCACATTAAACACACAAAACCCACGCACCTTAAGTTTCAACAACTACTCACATTAAGTACATAACTCACGCTCCTTAAGCACAAATCTCACGCACCTTAAATTTGACATAGATGCAAAAATTACCAAATTACAACTGTGCTTTTTTTTTTTTTTTAATTTTGTAATCCTGGACTTTCTTTTAAGCAAAATCAATGGCTCTCTTCTCACCGCACATGGGCACACCAACCGCATTTGAACCTAGTTATATATATATATATATATATATATATATATATATATATATATATATATATATATATATATATAATTAAGTTCTAGTGCGGGTAATGTCCCCGTGCAGTTGTGCGGGTGATTAATGTGCGTGAGTTTTGTACTTAATGTGCGTGAGTCTTGTGCTTAAGGTGCATGAGATTTGTGCTTAATGTGCGTGAGTGTGTAATGCTTAATGTGAGTGAGTTTTGTACTTAGTGAGCGTGAGTTTTGTGCTTAATGTGAGTTGTTGTTGAAACTTTAAGTGCATGAGTTTTGTACTTAATGTGCGTGAGTTTTGTGCTTAAGGTGCGTGAGTTTTGTACTTAATGTGCGTGAGTGTTTAGTTGTTGTTAAAACTTAAGATGCGTATGTTTTTGTACTTTAGGTCCGTGAATTTTGTGCTTAAGATGCGTGAGTTTGTGTTTTGAATGTATTTTGTTTGTGTGTTTAATATGCATGTGTGTGTACTTAAAATGCGCCACCCTGCCGCATGTGCATCATATCATATATGTATTCATTCTTAATGCCGCATGCAGGTTGCTGAAGCATATGCAAAAGAGATTGAGATTTTGAAGGAACAAACAAGGGCTACCCTGCTGATTCCGACTGGAAGCTGCAGTGATGATGTGGCCCAGAAATTAAAATTTATCGATTTGCTGGAGCGTCTTGGAATAGCATATCACTTTGAGAAAGAGATTGACGATCAACTCCGACATATTTATATCCATCCCGTCCACTTGAATGACTTGGAAACCGTTGCTCTTCAGTTTCGGTTGATGAGGCAACATGGTTACAACATTTCTACTCATATTTTCAGCAACTTTGTTGACGGAAATGAAAGTTCAGAGACAGCTCTGATGTGAAGGGTCTGCTGAGTTTGTACGAAGCTTCGTACGCGAGAACACGCAGTGACGACGATGTTCTAGAAGGAGTGATTGATTTTGCGGCGACTCGTCTCCGATGTGCAGCACCACTTCTGGAACCCAACAGCAGTTTAAGAAAGATGGTGACACACGCCCTAGATCAACCATTGCACACCGGCATGCCCAGAATCGAAACCCGGTTTTTCATTTCGGTGTACCAAGCGGAAGTGGACTCGTCCAGGAACGATGAGTTGCTCCGCTTTGCCAAATTGGATTTCAATTTGCTGCAGATGTTACACAAGCAAGAGCTCAGTGAAGTATCCAGGTTACGTTTGATATTTATATTATATTATTGTGATGAACATGGCAAGTGGAATCGAAAAAGAATCACATGCATTTGAGAAAGGAAGCTGTTGCATCAGTAGATTCCGGAAGCTGTTGAAGCAATCTTCTCCTGCGAAAATAACAAACTTTATCCTTATATATTTTGTATTTTGCATTCAGATTTTTATGCTTATTATTGAATGAAAATTTCCCTTCTCTCTTCTTCCCCAATTTCCCTTTCTTCTTCTGCTAAACCCTAAGCCTGTGACAATTATAGTGCTAATTAATTTGTTAGTTTACTGTACTATACCCATACATAGCTAGCTTTGTTGAACTAAGTGTGTACGTGTAGGTGGTGGAAAGATTTGGACTTTGTGACGAAACTTCCTTATGCAAGGGATAGAGCAGTTGAATGCTATTTTTGGGCACTAGGAGTATATTTTGAGCCTCAATATTCTAAGGCTCGAGTCATGCTTGCCAAAAGTATTTCAATGGTTTCAGTTGTGGATGACACATATGATTCTTATGGTACGATTGAAGAATTAGAAGTATACACAGATGTCATACAAAGGTATACTTGCGTGTAGTGCATGCTAATATATACATATATGTTTCTATCTGGTCTATACTAGCTAGCTCGACCAAGATTGTTTGGTTCTATGCTCTAATTTAAGTTTATTCCATTCGAATTGTGTTTTCTTAGGTGGGACATTAGCGAAATAAATCGGCTACCAAACTACATGAAAATCAGCTATAAAGCTATGTTAGACCTTTTTGATGAGTACAAGAAGGATCTTTCAAAAGAAGGAAGATCATACGCTGTCCCATATGGAATAGAAAGAGTAAGTAATTTGTTATTTATTATATATAATAAGTTTGTATATAACTATTGGAAGCTAAGGCATCTATCTATCTGATATGTGTTTGTAATATATATAATTAATTAGATGAAGGAACTTGTGAGAGGCTACCTTATTGAAGCCAAGTGGTTCCTTGATGGAGACAAGCCTAAGCCTGCTTTTGATGAATACCTTAGAAATGCATTCGTTACTAGCACCTACTATGTTCTTGTCCTAACAGCATGCTATGGGTTGAAGTGTGCTGATGAGAAAGTATTTGATTGGTTAATGCAAAATCCTAAACTTCTTGATGCATGCATTACCATATGCAGACTCATCGATGACATAGCCACGTTTGAGGTAAGACAATATTCAATGTGGATATTTTTCATGTTTTTATAAGGTTGAAATTCCCACCCCTGGCCCCGGCTCAATAGTGCATCCATCTCAACTGAACACAAAAGCTGGGCTAGGGTTGTTCTCACACTACTGTTGGTGAAACTTAAAACGGGTCATTATTTCCAAACTTCAACCTGAAACTTGAATCGGGTCATTATATTGTTTCCAAACTTCAACCCTGTGACCAACTAAACTGCCTATACAGCCTATATTTTTCATATATATATATATATATATATATATATATATATATATATATATATATATATGTTGCCTTATCATTTTTACCATTACCATAGATTGGAAGATCAAACAAATTAAATTCCTTTAAACGCATGTTAATATCAACTAATTAATTGCTGTTACTCATTTTGTACATTTCAAAAGACTGAGAAAGATAGAGGACAATTGTCAACTGGGGTTGAATACTACATGAATGAGTATGGCCTATCGCTAGAAAAGACGGGGGAAAAATTTCACGAACTTGTTCAACTCGCTCTCAAGGATTTGAACGAAGGACTCCTTAAACCAACACCTATTCCAGCAGAGATTCTCATACGTATTGTAAATTTTACAAACATGATTTTTGTCGCGTACCAATATAACCAAGATGGATATACTTATCCTGAAAAAGTTTTAAAACCTCACATTATTGGCCTACTCATAGATCCTATCATAATATAATTAAGCATATATATATATATATAAATGGCTCCAGCTCATCTCTCCAAGTCAGCAGTAATGTCATGTGATCTCCCTGACATAATTTGGAGGGAACCAGTCCATCACTATCTCTTTGCTTTGTAGTAATGGTGCAGTGCAAATGCCCTCTTTCAACATGATGAATAAACTCTTTCTTAGCAAGATTTATGATCTTTTGGTAATTAATAAATTTTCTAGCTATCTCCATAACCAAGTCTCCTTACAAGAATGATTCAGCTCAATTTTTGTCCCTATAGGGCTCGACATTTTAGTTGTTCCTAAAAACTTCAAAATTTTGATTATAAAGTAACTCCAAGAATAAATGAATATCAATCAAAAATTTTGATTATAAAGTAACTCCAAGAATAAATGAACATCAATCAAACATTTCCATAATCAATGTCATCATCATATCCATACTCATGTTCATCGTATAACTCGTAGTTACTGTCTCTCAACACATCGTCATCTTCACTGCAGAGGTTCTCCTCCTCTTCCTCTAGCTCATCGGAATTAGACTCATAAACTTTAACCTCTTTGGCATTTGATCCTCCACTGTTTACACAAGACAGAGATCTCGAACCCCCTTCTACTATTTCTGCATCTCCAATACCTTGGTTCTGCAGTGACATTTAATACATGAAATGACATTTACCAATCAATATTCGAATGTAGGACTATCCAGTAAAGGATTTTATAAACCTGTCCAACTTTAAACCATTTCTATCTATGTTCATACAAAATAAAAATAAAAGATTTCTCTTGGTTCTTCCTCGTTTTGGGTTTGTCCAAGAGGTTACATCTTTAAGGTTGATTTGAAATCACACATTTTAGTTGTCCAAACAAACACAGTCCTAATCCTAGTCAGTAATTGAACGGGACTCTGGAAGTTATATCTGTGCTACTATAGAGGCGTAGTGTTACCCCAAGAACCACACCCACCCACCCCCAGACCGCAGGGGCAAGTAAATCATATCGATACACCCTCACTAGAATGTATGCGATAGTTGGAATACGGAGAGAGGGGGCATAACAGGGAAATAAGCATCAAAAAATGGTAGAGGAAAATCTAATTGATATAATACCAGTTCGTCAGTGAGTTGCTTCAGAGCTTCATAATTTACTTTTGAACTTCGTATCTGCAAAAGTAAAGCAGTCAGCATAATTATCAAAAACTAAAACTCTGTTGGGGAAAAAACCATTTCACTATACTCCTATGTGTATAGTACCAACCTTGTTCTCATCTATTTTGGTGGTCATGGCAGTACCTTTGCCAGATTTATCTTTCTTGCTTTCAGTTTCTTTCTTTACCATGGCCTGCGCCTGCAATAAATCACCACCGTAAATACAGCGTAATAGATTGTTAAATTAATTCCAGATACAATGCAGTAGCCCGGAAATGCATGACATAATCAGTGTCACTATGCACTACAATGTACATCCACGACAAATATCCTAGCAACAAAACACATATTGCCCTCATTTCCAACCACACAAAAGCTTTAGTACTCGGAGGTTAGCAAGAACGTGGGTACCCAGAGGCATCAAAGTGGACTTCTTTAGGAAAACAAAAGTTCATCCTTTCCTATGATAGTTCAGCAGATATATTCGACTGCGAAATCACCTATACCATACAAAACAGTGTGTGGTAGAAGAAATGGGGAGAAAGAGAAACAAATAAAAAATACCATGGCATACTGCTGATTTATTTTTTCCCATATAATCTTCTTGTAATTCCTCTCCTCTTTGCTGTTAAGGTATCCAGCAACCTTCAAATGTTAAAAACCAGTCAAATTGAGCATGTCTAGTAACCAAATAGTGCACACACATGACACAGGGCAATCAAATAAAATACAGAATATACAACTGTCACTGTCACTCAAATCAATTCAATTTCTAGGTAAAAGTCCCTTCAACTAGAGAGAACAAAAAGTTGCCTCCTCACTCCGGTGAGAACTTGTTTCAACCATCTAGGATTGGAGGGTTTAGAGATGATTGCAGAGGCAGAGAGAGATGACTTTCAAACACCCAGTGCCCATAAAGTGTTGTGGCAACTCATCTAATCAATAATAATCAGAAAAGTGTTATATTTTAACAACAAAAAGAAATGAATCTGGGATGTTTATGACATACTTCACTATCATCAATATCAGATAGGCTTTCTGTCTGATCTGCAGTTGCACTCCCACCACCAATCCGTTTTCTTTTTGTAACACCTGAACCATCAAAACATTAATATACACCAAAAGTTAGACCTTGGATCAATGCCTTGATATTGTTAGTCAGTCTTAATTGTGAATGTAAAATAAAATCTAATTTACATTTACCATCAGATCTCATCTGCAAGGGTGTCTTTGCAGTCAAATTTTTGTGCACTTCAACCCTTTCAACTACCTGAAGACCAAACAAAGGTATGCAAAGTTGTAAAATATTCAAGTACTTCGATTTCCCAATTCCAATTTCAACATATACATACATTGGCAGCTGCTAACCAAATGTATTTGGGCTGAGAAGACGAGGCCATTAAACTAAATAGAAACTGATTTTTATCTCACAGAAACATTACTTCCATTAACCAATAAGAATCTCTAGCACCTTAGTAAGCCCTTTACCCTAATTGCAAACGTAAAGTCAACAGCATATTAATATGATTCCATGTCCAGACCAAATAAATTACTGCATTAAGCTCAGAACTTCACCGATGAAAAACAAAATAATTAAATCTAAATCTCAAAACAATTTGATTCCTTCCATGTCCAGACCAAGCAAAACCTAAAACTATAATGCATTCAATTTTGTTTTTATAACAACAACATTTACTATTATAAAGATTATTTATCATACAAGAACAACAGAAATTTCAATCTTGGCAATACAATCCAGACGGTTGGTATTCCATGAACTCCAGTGCAAATTCAATTCAAATACAATAAACACTTGTCGAAATGTCCGAACATCATGGAACTCAATATTTAGTACAGACTCGGAGATCATTTAACTGGTGAATGTTGAGTTCAACAACAGAGTCGGAGATCATTGTGTAATTGAGCAACCAAATAAACATACGAGAATCCTAGAAAATTAAGGTGAATACATAGAACCATTAAAGAAAAACAGTCATGATTGAATACCTGTGGTTTCGTAGATTCACAGGGATTTGGTGTAACGGCCATGATTACGGAAGGCGGCCACTCCAATTTCTATTCTACAAACGACGCCGAGTGAAAAGTGAAAACAGAGCTCGGCGCGATGAACAAACTAAAGCGCTTCTTCAATCACCGCCATTGCAGTGGCAAATTATGCCCTGGACCCGTGTCCACAATTCATTGTGGACACGGGCCCAAAACGACATCGTTTTTAAAAAAAAACGCCTCATTTAGTTATAAAAAAAAAAAATTCGTGCGCGTTTTGCCGTTAACGGCGTTATTTTTTTTATTTTTTATTATGAATGTACAGTTATGCCGTTATGAATGTACAGTTATGCAATTATGAAATTATGAACACAGAGCTCTAACATTATGAACTTACAATTATGAACATATATAGTGATAAAATTATGACCATGGAGCTTTAAAATTGTGAATATAGAGCTTCGAAGATTATGAATGTACAGTTATAGAGTTATGAATGTACAGTTATTGATCGAATTATGAACAAAGAGCTCTAACATTATGAACTTACAATTATGAACATATTGTGATAAAATTATGAGCATAGAGCTCTAAAATTGTGAACATAGAGCTTCGAAAATTATGAATGTATAATTATGGAGTTATGAATGTACAGTTATGACGTTATGAATGTACAGTTATGGAGTTATGAATGTATAGTTATTAACATATAGTAATAAAATTATGAACATATACTTCTATAACAAAGTGATCTGAAATTTAAAAAAAAAAAAAAAAAAAAAAAAAAAAAAAAAAAAAAAAGAAGAAGAAGATAACAGTGCCTAACGGCACTGTTACCCGTGTCCAGCAAGCATGCTGGACACGGGTCCCAGGCATAACGATTGCATTGCAGTTCTCTGGATATTTCATATTTGGGACGAATGGCCCAAAAGCCCAATGATCCAAAAGATTACACAGGCCGCCCAACGATCTTGGCCCAATCAGTTGGATGATCCAAAACGATGTTGTTTTGTTTAAATTTGCACTATATCTTTTAGTAAATTTCACTTTTGGTTCTCCATTTGTAAGCGTCATGTCACTTTTAGTCTTTTTTCCAAAACATTCTCTCGGTCCTAATATTATTGTGACATGACCATTTTTAAAAATCGTTTAAATGGCATTAAATACAATTGGCATTTTAGTCTGTACAATTCAAAATGTTAAGTCATTTCTTTTTTTTGGTCCTAAACTCGTATGTGTTATTCCACTTTTAGTCACTTAGAATTGAATAGAGCAAAAATAACATTGTATTTAACGTCATTTAAATGATTTTATTGACGAATGACCAAAAATGATCATAACATGATAATACTAGGATCAAACTGAAATGTTTTGAAAAAAAAAATGTGTCGACACCTATAAATATTGGACAAAATAATGAAATTAATCCATTTTTTGTTTATTTTCTTTCTATTTGATCAACATTCACATTCACTGTAAGTGCATAATATGTCAAATGTATGCAATAAAATTATTGACAGGATAATGGTGCTGGCACCCGACCCGTGTCATAAGCAGCATCTGACCCGGCACCACATGGAAACCCAACGGGCAAAACTCCAACGGGCAGAATTGCAACGGGTATCACCTTTACTACCATTGAAGTCACCATTGGTGAGAGAGAATTAAAGGCTTAACTCCCCATTTATGCCTCATGTTGTTACCATTAGCAGCTTTTGTATAAGTAGGGGCTCCCCTCAGCTTGGAGAGACACGTTGACTATTTTGTACTAAAACACTTGGCAATACAACTATTGTCACTCTTTTACACTGTGTTATTCTAATAATATATTTCCGGTAACATATTTACCGTCAATTATATATGCACAATTGTACGCACATAATTTGTTAACTATAAATGTATCATGTCAAGTAATTTTAATATTGCTTTAAATTCATAATATGTGAACTACGGATAAATAAAACTAAAGTTAAAGGTTCATAAATTGAATATTTAACATGTAATCATGATTATGGTATAATTTTAAGAAAAAAATGATTGAAAATTAGTAAGATTGGTTTTATAGACTTGTAGTTAACAATTTATTTACATAATTACATGTAATTAACATATTAACAATATGTACTTATAGTATAACGTTGTTTGTAATGGTGTCCCTCCGGCAAATTATGCTATGCGCACGTGCGCACGGCGCTAAAACGGCGTCGTTTTCCGTGAAAACGACGCTGTTTTAACTATAAAAAAAAAAATTGTTCGAAACGCCGTTAACGGCATATTCGTTATGAAATTATGAATATACAGTTATGACATTATGAATGTACAGTTATAGAATTATGAATGTATAGTTATGGAATTATGAACTTACAATTATGAACATAGAGCTTCGAAAATTATGAATGTTCGGTATGGAATTATGAATGTACAGTTATGGAATTATGAATGTACAGTTATGAAATTATGAACATAGAACTCTGACATTATGAACTTACAATTATGAACATAGAGCTTCGAAAATTATGAATTTACAGTTATTGAATTATGAATGTACAGTTACGGAATTATGAATGTACAGTTATGGAATTATTAATGTACAGTTATGGAATTATGAATGTACAGTTATGGAATTATGAATGTACAGTTATGAAATTATGAATGTACAATTATGAAATTATGAACACAAAGCTGTGAATATATGCTCCTATAACGAAGCGGTCTAAAAAATAAAAAAAAAATAAAAAAATAAAAAAAAAAAAAAAAAAGATAACGGTACCGGTGGCTTGTGGTCCACTGGTATCGGATTGCTCCCCTATGTGGGAGGTCTAGGTTTTGAGCCTCAGTGTAGGCATAGATTGTATGGGTATCCCCCTTCCTTTGTAATAAAAAAAAAAGAAAGATAACGGTGCTTGACGGCACCATTATCCGTGCCCATGAAGCACGCTGGGCACGAGCCCACAGCATAACTATCCGTGTCCCTCCCCGACCAAACGTTTCTCTCATCTTCTACGTAAACGCGTAAGTTTTTGTTCGTATTACCCAATTCTCTAATTCTAAAGTGGACTGGCCTGGGGTGAGCATGCCAATTAGCATTAGCAACCAATGCAATCATTTAATTAGTGCCCAATTCACAGTACGCACTGAACTGAACATACAAACTTTTGTCTGTTTTGAACATATAAAAAGAAGCACTGATAGATTGATTGTTTATGGACCACCAATCATGCACTAAAATATATTTAGAAGACCAATACCTTATTGACTTCGTCAATTCTTTTCTTTCAATTCAATCTTCACCCTTGTTTATTTGCAATTTGTTGGCTATTACCAAACTGCAATAATATCATACTTAGGTTGTGCTTATCCCTGAAATGTCAATCATTGTTGGAAAAATAGCATTAAAATGGCATTTTAAGTGGCTATTTTGTGGTACAATTATCAGTGGGGTCCACTTCCGATTTGAGTCGGGTCAAAGTGGATTCGGGTTCTTCGTAGTGAGACGAAGAGATCGATATATTGTACGCTCAAAACGGATAATGGGTGAATGAGATATTGATTCTCAAAGTAGACCCGTTGAGTTGGAAAAATGAAGGGAAAAAGTGAGCTTTTTTGTCCCACATTCGTTTGGAAAGAGGATTTGACCCCCCTTTTATACAAGAGCATTTTTAGAGCTTGTAGAATTGTATAGCATAGAGGCTCTCTCGCGCGCGCGGGGGGGGGGGGGGGGGGGGGGGGGGAGGCGGGTGCAAATCAAATTCCAACTAGAGATGACTTCGGAAAGACTTGATTCAAGCCCGAGCTCGTGTGCGCCGGCACCTACGGGCACGAATGTCGTCCGGAAATTTGCGGGCTAAGTTAGCCACTTGGGTTCGGCCAAGACCGAGACGAGCTCGGTCCAGGGGCACGAATGTCGTCCGGAAATTTGCGGGCTAAGTTAGCCACTTGGGTTCGGCCAAGACCGAGACGAGCTCGGTCCAGGCTGAACTGAACCATGGTTTCGGCTTTGGGAGGCCGAGAAGGCCAACAGTCCATTAACTCCAGTTTTGAATTTTGAATTTAATCCTGTTAATGGGGGTTGCTGTTTCAGATGTTACACAACGTGTAATTAACGCCATGATAAATGTTATTTAGTACACCACTCCTATATAAGAAGGGGTAGAAGGAAGAAGCTTTGCACACTACGAACAAGTACAAGAGCTCTACACGAAATCTGTTTTCAAGCTTCAAAACCTTCTGCTTCTACTCCTTTCTTAAGCCTAACTGTGTTCAAGGCTTTGCTCTAGTTCGCCGGGTTCGTTCGTTTGGGTGCTCGAACGTCGAACCGTAGCGCATTTTATCCTGGGAAACCTAGGTCACGACGCTCCTAGCACTTGTGGGAGGTGGCAAATAAGGTTTTAAGGAAAGAGTGGTCTCTTGATTCACGCTAAAAACCCTTACCCAAACACGAGCCATCTTTTCCTTCTTTCGGTTTTGGATTATGCTTCTAAGCAAAAATCCTCCTCTTCTGTTATAGTTTGGTTGGAATTATAATCTGTGCATTATAAATTCCATTTGGTTGATATGTATATATCTTTTCCGTAGATATTCATGCATATAACCATGGTGGTCTGATTTATATATATATATATATATATATATATATATATATATATATATATATATATATATATATATATATATATATATATATATATTTCGGATATAATATATCGAATAATATTTTATATACTTCGTGTGTGTATATATAAATATTATTTTACGATATTAAATCGATTTTTGATTCATTATCACCAACAATCATTTCAATATGGCATGGCACCCCTTTTTTTCATTTTTATAAATTATTATGTGACTTGTAAGTTTGCAGACCTGACAAATTCAAGGCTTATTCACTTTGCTAAATGCGACCCTTAGTTCTTTTCTTTAAATAAAGTTTATTGTTATTATGTTATAAATAAATTAGAAGTGAATTGTAAATTTTATTATTATTATTTTTAGTTTATTAGCTATTTTTCAATCACACGTTATTTGTGTTTAGAACTAGTTATATAATAGATTGGTAACAGGCCTATCATGAGACCAAGAGGTTGACTTATCATGCACAATTCACACTATATATTTGTCTCCAATGATAATGGTAAACAGTACATGTTGAGTTGAAAGTGCTCATTAATTAATATAATTATATGCCTAAATGTTTGAAATTCCATGGTCCGTTCACATGGTATAATTGTTTGTTCTTTTTGGAAGTATATGTCAAAAAAATTTCAATTGATGTGAATCATCAACAAATTTTATTATTTTTTCGATATTACAAAATTAAAGCATTACATAAAAATAAAACTACATACCAATAGTTTTAAGCCCCTTGGATGTGTGTGTTGTGTGTGGGTGGGAGGGAGGGAGATCGTATAAAGAGTGAAAGTCACACTTTAATAGGTAAGCACTCATTTTCTTATAAATAGAACAAATTGAGCAATGCCATTCTTGCTGAAGTAAATTATTGAGGTGAAATTAAAGACATCTTGTGTGTATCCAAATATAGTGTAGAGACCATAGGAAACTTATGTTATTAAAAAAAAAAAATAAAAAAAAAAATAAAGGATAAATCTCTTCTTACATTGTTGGAGTGATTGTAAGAGTCTCAATTATTCTTTACAAAAACAACTCAACAACTCGATCTCCCGATTACTACAATGCATGGTGTCATTTTTAATTCAATTTGCATGAACCCTTTATCCCAACATACGAGAACACCGAGATATATAACCCAAAAGCTCAACAACAAATCTCTGGAATGTTACTTGTCTAAAATAATTGTTTTTTTTTTTTTTAAATTTCATCTGAAATGATGGCATTATTTGATTTCACCACTTTTTTCTAAAGATGTGCATGCAAATTGTGAAAGAAAAATGGTTTTTTTTTTAAGTATTAAAATCACTCCCTAATTTTCATTGTACCCTTTTACATGGTATTATCTATATTTTTTTAAAAAAAAAAAAGAAGTTATAGTTATGTGTAATTAGTTAATTCATTACAAATAAATAAATTTTTTGAGGTGGAGATTTACTTTTTTACAAATTCAAAGCATTCAAACTCGTTCTTTCTAAAGGTTGAACCCCAACCCTAAGGGCCCCCACAAAAGCTAGACATTCAAATTCATTCTTTCTGAAGGTTGAACTCCAACCCTAAGGGCCCCCACAGAAGCTAGACATTCAAATTCATTCTTTCTAAAGGTTGAACCCCAACCCTAAGGGCCCCCACAAAAGCTAGACATTCAAATTCATTCTTTTTAAAGGTTGAACTCCAACTCTAAGGGCCCCACAGAAGCTAGACATTCAAATTCATTCTTTCTAAAGGTTGAACTCCAACCCTAAGGGCCCCCACAGAAGCTAGACATTCAAATTCATTCTTTCTAAAGGTTGAACCCCAACTCTAAGGGCCCCCACAGAAGCTAAACATTTGCTTACTGCGCACAAGGAGACCCCTCAGTTTGAGAGGTTGCTTCCACACTACCGCTGATGAGACCCGATCCCTGGTCATTCTTTTCAACTTTACCAGTTGAGCTGCCCATGCAGGCCAAGCATTCAAATTCATGACCTCTTGCATGAGATGAGACTTGCCATAATATCAAATTGAATATATAATATATTCCATCTCAATTAAAATTTTAAACTAATAATTAAACGCCCATTTTTGTTAATTTTAAAAGTATTTATTTCAAATCAATCAAATTTATTTAGAAAATCATGAAGATATGGTATCCATGTTAGTTTGAGATACCAAGGACCAAAACAAGCAAAGATTCCAAGAGTCGGCAATAAAATTGATGTAATTGGTTCACTTATATCATTGCATTATTAATTAACAACGTAAGCTGTTTTCAGCCATGGTATCTTCCAAAATTGATGAGAGGCTTTGATGCATCTATTAAAAATTGAAATCTTAAAAATTGTATATATTAAGTATTATTTTTTAATATAGTATACATTTAAAAAAAAAAAAAAAAAAAAAAACTAGTAAAAATACTAGCAAGTACAATAAGATTATTATAACGTAATCTTATACAATAATATTTTAGTTTGACTCTATTTGTGACTTTTAAATAATTAATCTAGAATCAGTTTATTTTAAAAATTTATCATAAATCGGTAAATTTGTAAGTAATTAACATATCACTATCTCTCCATATACATGTGAAAGATACCACACACCTAACATTGCACATACCCCGTCAACTGATGCCAAATTAATCATACTGATTTTTCACACTAGTCAAGGCATGGTACCATCATATGTACAAATTGTTGGAAAATAATCAATTTACGAAGCACAAGAAGTGATGCACAAACAAATAGAAAGAAAATCAAGACTTTTGTCACAAATGTACAATTTTCTTAAAGCAATCAGACACGTATCGCACATGCGTGGGCAAGCTCGGAAACAATGCTCTAGAAGTCACGTGTGCCTAAATTCTTGATCGCCCACTAAGATGGGGTTGGATTAAAGCCCGAATTCTAGGTCTAAACCTTTAAGTAGCCTTGCTCGGGATGATCGTTCCGACCTGAACTAATCGGGGTTGGTCAGTAAACAGTGAAATGCTATTGTAGTCTCCTGTCTGCTTGGTTATTGCATTTAAGTCAGGAAAGTTGAGACTATGACGATCAAGGTCGGGAAAGATTTTTCTCGATGACCTTATCTATCGGATATAGAGCATATGTATATAACGTAAAGAGAAGTATACTCAGAGAATATTTCTCATCAGTTTTAATTAGAAATCAAATGAGTCGGCTAAATAATGCTTACAATGCAATTTGCTCTCAATTGTACCGTGGTTCCAATGGAAAGCCATTCAAATCCATTGACAAATTAAATTACCTAATTGTGAGTGCACTTATAATTGCTAATGGCTTCAGAAATCCACTCCAATCGATCAGCCACCTCTACTTTCTAATCCGAATTAAGGTCAATGTCGCTAGCTTGACTAAGTCAAGTCCTCAACTCTTCCTCTATTATATTAGTCATCTTTGGGTTGGTGGGCACAACCAATTGCCTTCCACTCAAATATTAAAATAAATTCATAAAGTTTAACATGGTTAGCAGTCATATATAGTGTAATGTTCGAGTCCTACCAATAATATAAAAAATAGAAGTATAAACTTAGTAATGTTATGGATACAATTGTACAAGCATTTTGAGATTTGTAGGCGTATCCAGCGCCATTTACCTCTTCCACTAGTTTTTAGAACAAGAGCGGTGAAGGATCTTTAAGTAATACTCAATGTAGTTATCTCTTGATTTAGTAGTTTTGTAATAACTTATTGTTAATTAAGTAATTATAGGTCATGTTTGGTAAAATAGTTGGTATATTAGTCAATTTTGATTTATTTTACCATTATTAGTTGTTTGATTGGGTTAAACAATCAATATTAATGTTTAATTAATTAACTTTTTATAACAATTTATTGCACTAAAATGCTAAAATTCAAAAAGTTGTTCAAAATAGCTTTTTTGATAAGCTTTTTGAAAAAAATTATTTTGCATGTAATCAGCTAACAGCTAACAGATAATTTACCAAACACATTTATACAATCAATTAATACTATCAATTAGTTAAACTCACTAACCTAATCAGCTAACAACTATCCGCTAATATCATTTACCAAAGACCCCATAATATATTGTAAGGCTATGATCGAAAAAGTGTGGGTGGCAAGGCTAAGTGCAGTAGAAAAAAATAAAGTGCTGAAAAGTTAAGAGACTTGACGCAGATGAGATGAGAAGAGAAGCTTCTAATGTTGCCCATCATCAATCCATTCATTCCCATTTTATAATATATAATATATAATGTTAAAGTCCCCAGGCAGGCCACTACTACAAAATGCAAAGTTGATTGCTGCCTAACGTATGGCCAATCATGTGGCTGCATTCTAATAATGGGAACACAGATCAGATCGAGTGGGAAAATTGGAAAAGAGGAAACAAAATTTTAGTGGAATTCCCAATACGTAAAAGTTAACTGATTTGGCTAGCTGCAAACTATACTAGTAGATAAATTTATGTTATTTTATTAGAATTCACACTTATACTCAAATTTGCATTTAATACTTGCATAGTGAGACCAAATTGGCCATACCTTATAAGAAATTATGTTTTTTAGCATTGGTTCTTAATATTTATAATTTTATCTGCATTGGGGTTATGGGAAATGGCTCGTACCCCTAGAGGTCGGCAAATTATGATATGAACATAGCTGTGTGGATCATAAATATAAATTACATTTTTAATATATTGAATGTACATTATTTGTGTACTGAATTTATATTATTTGATAGTATATAAATAATGTACTTTGCGTATACAAATAATATACTTTTAATATATTAAAAATGTATTTTTTATTTATCGTCCACACAGCTGTGTGGATCATGTTCCATGTAATAATGATGATTGGTGGCAAATTATATCATCTACCTTACGTTATGGACTTTAATCTAAAATAATCTTCACATTATATGTCTTGCAGTTGGCATCTTTTGTATCCTGCAAATAACCGCTTATGTACCTGTAAATAAATTGAAGGAACATAACATGTTAACTATAGACACATAAAATTGTAATTATAGACACAAATTGTTAGACATATTTTGTGTTTGCAGATAACCATTTATGTGTTTGTAATTATCATTTTATATGTCTGTAATTAACATGTTATGTGCTTTCAATATACAGAATATATCAATTACATAATTTTTGAACTACAATCCACAATGCAAGATGGACCTGATCCATGACATAACAATCAAAGATTGGCGGGGACATGGTTTGGAGTACAAGTATGTGATCCGATAAGCCTTAAGAAGATGAACAAATTGATGCAATTTGGAGGCCGAAATAGCTGGAAAATTGAGCCCTCTTTGATTATTATATATTTAATAAAGCATTTTCCTTTTTTTTTTATTATATTATTATAAAGAAGGGGATACCCTATATACACACTATTTGCCTCAAATGAGATTTGAACCTTTCACCTCACGTATAGTGGTGTTAGCGAACAGAGCTTTCGGCAAACTACTCGTGTTCATGTTCGGTAAGCGTTCGTTTATGTTCGTTTGTTAAGATAAACGAACATTAACAAACAAAATTTAGAGCTCGGTTAATAAACGAACAGAGCTTGAACAGTTCTAAGCTCGTTTGCTAAGAGATCGTGAACAAGCTCGTTTGTGTTCGTTTAATAATGTTCGCGAACATGTTCACAAACATATATATTATATTATATTATATTATATTATATTAGTTATGTAGTTGTGTTGTTTGTTTGATTATTGTTCGTGAACGTAAATTATTTATTGTTCACGAACGAATTGTGATCATGAACATGTGCATGTGTTTGTTTATTAAGTGTTCATGAACGTAAATAAATATGTTTGTGAACGTGCTTGTTAATGAACATGTTTGTGAACGTGTTTGTTAACGTTAACGAACACGTTTACGAACGTGTTCACGAACATTAACAAACACGCTCGCGAACATGTTTGTTAACGTTAACGAACACGTTCGTGAACGTGTTCGCGAACGTTAATGAACACAAACGAACGCTTAACAAACAAACACGAACAGGATTTTCAAAAACCTTAACAAACGAACACGAACACGAACACTCCAAATTCCTTAACAAACGAACACGAACAGCCTCCACGAACAGCCTCCGTTCGTTTATGTTCGGTTCGTTAACAGCCCTACTCACGTAGAAGAGCAACCGGGTACCAATAAACCACAAGCCACTTGATAATAAAGTATTTTCCTTTAATATATGTAATTTTTATTTATGTTATTTACCTTTCTTATGCACGTTTAATTTTGTCCATTTCCTTATTTTCTCTTAGACAACTATTTAAGCAGATTTTGTATCCAATTTTTTGGCGGAATATATGAAGTTTCCTACATTTGTTTTGTTTTGGTTTTTTTTTTAGAAATTTTTTTTGAAAGTAAACTGCTGCATATATTAATCGATCAAATCTGAAACAAAAGTAGGGGGATCATCCTCCCACACCGAAGAGTATGCCTGTAATGAGGCTGACTGATCTAACGAATGAGCTAAAACATTTAAAGTACGAGAAATATAAATAACAGAACAAGAAACTAATAAATTCATCAAGTCTCGACATGCTGAAACAGCTAAACCATCATAAGTGCGAATCTCCGTCACTGAATTACTGAGAGCGTGGCACAAGTTCGAACAATCTGACCGAAGCACCACTTCCGTGACCCCCACGATCTCTAAGCCAGGAAAGGGCCTCCTTACATGCGTAGGCCTCCGCCATAAAGGGTCCTTGACATAACGGCAAAGGGCCGTTTTTGGCTGCAATAAAACTCCCATCCGCGCTTTGCAATATAATGTCGTACGCAACCAAATATGGTACATAATGGCCACCATAGCAGTAAATTGATCCTCATCAACATTTTGCAATACCAAATCGAGCCATACACCAAAATCATCACCCACCGTACTCTGCACATTAAAGCCCGAAATATTCCACACACATTTAGAATAATCACATTGTACCAAAGAATGTAAAATATTTTCAGAACAAAGAGCACACAAAGGGCATGCTAATGGGACTTCTATCCTTCTACTATATAAGTTCATAGTGGTGGGAAGCACTCCCCTCACCGCTCTCCACAAGAAAACCTTCCACTTAGGGGGTGCCTTCAGGTTCCAAATTTTATTCCAAGATGTAAAAACACCGGGGGGGTACAATAACGGTTCCCATTAATTCATGGTACGCGGCTTTTACTATATAAACTCCTTTTGGGTCCCCATGCCAATACCACATATCATCATAGGCAGGGCTAATTGGTATCGCAGCAATTCGCTCAACCTCCACAGCCGAAAACAGCTCATTTAGCAACGGAATGTCCCAGGTAGAGGATGCTAGATCTATTAATCCAGAGACTTTAACTTCCCCGAAATGAGGAGGTTTCTCCGACACAATCCTTGGCTCTGAATCACCCAATAACCACGGATCACCCCAAACCAAAGTGGAGTCACCATTTCCAATTCTCCGCCTGATATTACGAACAATAAGTCCCTGGGCAGCTATTATACTCCTCCAACAATAGCTCGGGTTATTTCCAACTGAGGCATTCAAAAAATTTGTATTTGGGTAGTACCTGGCTTTATATACTTTTGCCACCAAAGATTGGGGGTTAGTCAGAAACCTCCAGCCCTGCTTGCCCAACATAGCTACATTGAAAGCTCTCAAATCTTTAAAGCCCAATCCCCCATATTTCTTTGGTATACTCATTTTATCCCAGGCAAGCCAATGAATCCCTCCCCCATCCCTTCCATTGCGCCACCAGAATCTATTCATTACACGCTCCAGGTTCGTGCACAACGAGTCAGGCAATAGGAACACACTCATAGTAAACGTAGGCATTGCCTGCGCAACAGATTTCAACAAAATTTCTTTCCCTGCCCGAGACAAAAGCTTCTTATTCCAGGAACCAATCCTCTGCCTCACCTTATCCTCCACATATGCAAACACCGCACGCTTATTCCTCCCCACAAAAGCCGGTAACCCTAAATATTTTCCAAAGTTTACCGCTTGATGAACCCCAAAAACCGCAGACACCATGTCCCTTTCTGCTTGCTGAGTGTTCCTACTAAACAAATATTTGATTTATGATAGTTAATGGTCTGACCGGATAGCTCCTCATAAAATGAAAGACACCACTTAATTGCCTGTGCCTCCCCAACATTCGCCTTAAAAAACAAGAGACTGTCATCCGCAAAAAAGAGATGTGACAGAGCAGGAGCCCCTCTCGCCACTCTCAATCCATGCACGACTCCCCTATCCTGAGCCTGCTGTAATAGCAAAGATAACCCCTCTGCACAGATAATAAACAAATATGGGGACAAAAGATCCCCCTGACGGAGCCCACGAGACGGGGTTATCTGACCTCCAGACACACCATTAATCATAACATTATACGATACTGTAGTAACACATTCCATAATTAGATTTACCCACCCCACCTAGAAGCCTAAAGCCAACATCATCTTTCTCAAAAACGTCCACTCCATCTTATCGTAGGCCTTCGCCATATCCAACTTCAGAGCTCCCCATCCCACCTTACCCAACTGCTTTCTGTTCAGGAAATGGCCTACCTCGGCAGCAACCAATATATTATCCGTTATCAACCTGCCAGGGATAAACGCACTCTGCGAAACAGAAATAACCTCACCCAACAGAGGCTTCATACGATTAGCAATAACTTTTGCAATTATCTTATAAACAACATTACTCAGGGCAATCGGGCGGAGATCAGTCACCACCTCAGGGGACTGCGTTTTTGGAATAAGCACAATATTCGACTCATTAAGACCAACTTGCAAAGACCCAGTATTTAAACATTCCAGCACACAATCAGTTACATCTGTCCCTAAAATATCCCAAAACTTTTGATAAAAGCCCGGATTCATTCCATCCGGACCCGGAACCTTATCTGGGAACATAGCAAATAAAGCATCCCTAACTTCTCCCGGATCATAAGGCCGATTCAGCCATTCATTATGGGACTGAGTTACACGAGTGGGGATATTGGCAAAAAAATCCGTCCCATCATTCACATCCGGATTAGCAGTAAAAATGTCATTAAAATAATTCATTATGATTGGTTTCACAGCATCCCCATCTACCCAACCACCCAACTCATCCTTAAGGCGTAAAATAGTATTCTTATGTTTACGGGCAGAGGCATACCTGTGATAGAAACGTGTATTTGCATCCGCCCCGCGAAGCCAATGTTGCTTAGCTCTCTGCCTCCAGAATACATCCTCCTGCTTCTCAAGCCTTACTAGTTCAGTTTCCAGTCGGCGAAACTCGGCCAACGCCTGGGGGCTCATGCAACCCCGACATTTCATCTGTTGTTTCTTGAGGGTAGCGATCCGCTCCCCAAACTTGTGGAAACGATCACCCCCCCCCCCCCCCCCCCCCCCCCACCTCTAGAGCTTCATACCACATGTCTCCAAACAGGCCTGCAAATCCTCTACCACATATCCCCATGCCTCCTCCACCACCTCCCTACAACCCTCATCTAGCAACCAGGCCATCTCAAACCGGAAATGCCGCGGGCCAACCCGGGTTCCCACACCTGGCCGAACGTCCAGGTAAAGGGCCGAATGGTCCGATCTCCTCGTCAGTACATTATAGACCCGTGCCCCTTCTACCATCGCCCGCCACTCATCACTTGCCACCACCCTATCCAACTTCTCCTCCACCCAATTCTCCGTACATTCCCCCTTCTCCCAGGTAAACTGGTACCCGATCATAGGAATCTGAATCAAGCCACAGTCCTCTAGAGTTTCACCAAAACCTCTCAACAGCGATTCAGGGTGCCTACAACATCCCCTCTTCTCATACTGAAAGAGCAAGTCATTGAAATCCCCCAAGACCACCCAAGGCAACGTAGAGCGAGATCTTAAGTGTCTTAAAAGGTTCCATGACTCCTCCCTATCACCACGATCCGGGAATCCGTAGAAGCACGTCATCCTCCAGGGCGCAAAACCATCAACCTATACCACTACGTCAACATGATTTTTCGAGTAACTTAACAGGCTCACCGTATCATTCGTTCTCCACAGTAGGGCCAAACCTCCACTCAAACCCCTATTATCCACATAGAACAACCCCTGAAAACCCAACTTCACCCGTAACCGCTCTGCATGATCCCAATCAACTTTCGTTTCCATTAAAAAAATAAAATCGGGCTTCTTCCTGGATGCCATATCCAGCACTTCCTGAACTGTTCGTGGATCACCCAAGCCACAACAGTTCCAGCTCAAGGTACTCATAATGACGGGCGGGTCTGGGAACCAGAACCCGCCATGAACAAGTTTTTTGAAATATCTATCATTGCCACATCCACTCCAACTCCCTCCTTAGCCCCCTCACCATCCCGCTCCTCCTCCCTCCGCCTTTTTGGACCACACGTCACCCCCTCCCCTACCACCGACTGTCCCCCCGGAACAGCCCCCAACCCGACCTCCTTACCCGTAACACACGGGATTCTCCCTCCCTCCACCACCTCCTCCCTCTTTCCCCCCACAGGCACCAACCAAGAGTGGACAACCGCCCTTGGCCCCCGCGGCAATCCCGCCTTCATCTCAACCCCATACGGATATTGATCCACCGTAAGAGTTGAATTACGCGCTTGTAAACAGAATTTGTACGAATGGCCTAACAGACCACAAAAGAAACAAAAGGTGTGCAATCTTTCATACTTAAAACTCACCCAACACCAAAACTTATCCCGTTTAGCAAACTTCATCCTTCGCCT
Organism: Ipomoea nil; assembly: GCF_001879475.1. Lineage (NCBI taxonomy): Eukaryota > Viridiplantae > Streptophyta > Magnoliopsida > Solanales > Convolvulaceae > Ipomoea > Ipomoea nil. The sequence continues at coordinate 230,374 of NW_017619625.1, read as the reverse complement.
TAAAGGTTTCGCTACCGGAATACTAACATGAATCCGATAAAACGCCTTCCACGGCCGGTCATCAAACCTCTCATCCCCCTTCACATACCCGCCCAGGAAATTACCAACCTGCTCTTGTATGACCATAGATGTATATCCCATCGGGAGTCCGTAAACCTGGACCCACATATCAACACTGTCCAGCACCACATCCATCGGCAAAATCCCATCCTCCACCGGCCTGCACACCAAGGTATGGTTATCGAACAACCATGGCCCCTCGTCCAACACACATTGCAAATCTGTCTGATGATAGAAAACAAACATAAACAGATTCGGCTGCAATTCTGAGACCTGCACACCACACACAGGCTGCCACACAGAGGCTAAAACCTCCCGCATGAACTCGAGTTTCACCATCTTACGCGTCAAAAATTTTCCGACCAGCACCCATGTTTGGCGCCCCATCCCCACCTCCGGCGCAACACCCCCCCCCCCCCCCCTGCCGAAACCAACATATCCTCCTCATCATGCAAAGAAATCCCCGCATATCCCTCCACCAACTCCTCCTCGGCTTCGACGTTCGGCTGCTGCTCCATCATCCACACCGTCGTTGTGTACTGTGCAGATTGCGTCGCTAGTGGCGTCGAAAAACTCAGCAAAAACAGAACCCTAGGCAAAACCCTAGTAGATACGAAGGAAAAACTCTAGAAACCCTAGAGAGAATAGGATTATACAAGATAATAACTCACAAACTTTAGAAATTTATGTTGTCATGTTTTAACATTTTGTTTTTCTTGTCCTACATCACGTGTGGCCATGCCACATTTCGGTATACTAAGTGATCTGATGATAGTTATGGGGGTAGTTTTGATGATTTTGAGTATCTAATTAATTTTTTTAAAATTTTAATTACTAGTTTTTTTTTTATCGATAATTGGATGATTTATTTTAACATTTTTCGTTAAAATAAAATTTTATATGTAACATAAGAAGGAGTTAACACCATGCATCCCGTGATTATCCTATGCAATTTCCCATTCCTTGATTTTGACCTACATGACCAACCACCCCAACTCTATACCTTTCCTTGAATTGGTCCCAATTTCAATCCCATCATTCTCACTCCATCCGATCCACATCCTCTATTCCATATTTTATGTCCAACTTTTCTTTTTCAAAATGGAAACATTTTTTTTTATTAGACCACGAAGTATCTTGAATATACCCTAATTATAAGAGGTACATTTAAATCCATACCATATTTTTATTCATAATACTTTAATTTTATTAGAAGGGGTGGGGGTAACCCAGAAAATCTAAAGACTATCTATTTGATAGGCCATCATGACTCTACCTTTAACAAGAATTTCTCTTATATATGTTTTTCGGGGAGCATGAAATATAATTCAATCCAGTCACACTTCCTCCCAGGAGCAACCTTAGCTATCCAGTCCGCCACCTCATTAAGCTCGCGGGACGCATGATTAATCATAATATCCCACTTCTTGTTGATCTACTCCTTGCACATCTCCACAATGTTGGCGCATGGTCTAATTCGCTCCGGGCCTTTAGTGAGCCAGTTCCCCACTTGTTGGGACTTGGGAGTTGCTTAAAACATGTAAATTCATAATACTTTAATTTAATGATATATAAATTGCTATTTAGACCAACCTTTTATACGGTGTAGTAAATACCAAATATAATGTAGTCTATCAAGTTAAATATAAATTTTATCTTATAAATACTACAAATGAGTATGTGTGCTTTTGTTGGATTTGTTTCTTTCGTTGTTCTTTAGTGCAGTGTAGTTGACGATTTTATTTTGAGATAGCAATGTTGAACATGTAATTACTATGGTTAAAATGATGGTTTTGTTTTGAGACAGCAATGTGGCACATGCAATATGGTTGTTTGAGTGGTGAGGAAAATAAGAATGTTTTTTTGTATGAAAAATTACCAACGGAAATTTGTTGGTATGTTGCGCTATTTACGGCGTAACACTAAGCCAGCCAGCACCGGACCAGCAGGTAGCCTTGGACATACGTCGTGTTGAATGGGTCAATTTCGCGTTTTCCATTATCGTACAGACTAAATTTGACTAAGTTCAAAGTCGACGACGTACGCTGTTTCCAGTTCACACTCTTGTCTTTTACCTTGTTTTACAGCAACCCATCAGTGCCGGTGTTTTCACAAGTTTATAGAAGTCATGTAGAATAGAAGGGGGAGAAAAAAGTTCAATTTTGGTCCTATAATTATAGAGACTTTGTTAATTTCAGCACTAAACTTTTAAAAATGTCAATTTAGTACCTTGAGTATGTAATTTTTGTCAATTTTGGTCACATCGGTCAAATTTCGCCTAAAATTAAAAATAGGTAAAATAATGAGGGTATTTTAGTCATTTTATCATTTTTCCTTTCTTCTCGACCAAAGACAAGGATTAACAAGACCGCGGTGAGGACGGCAGGCACGGTGAGGACGACATCTCTTTCTTCTCCGACGAGTGAAATAGCATTGGCCGGCCGCACGAAGTCCGCCGAACACCTCTGTGGTCCTTGGAGTGCGCCGGGGCTAATATCACCGACCTGCCGGCCACCTCGTACTTCTACGGTTGCCTGGTCGGCAAACTCGCGCTCTCCACGTTCGTCGACACCTCCATTGGCCGGAAGAAAATGCTAGAATGGCTGCAGAACCTTCGATTTGGTCTTCCACGATGGTTCCCCCAACGTCGGTGGTGCCTGGTCTAAGGAGGCTACCAATCAAAATGCTTTGGTCATTGATTCCGTTAAAAGTGGCGTTGAGCCGCTTCGCCTGTACTTTCGAAGTCAGGAGAACTCGCCGGAAACAACTGAAACATGGTAGAATCATCGGAGAAGAATTAAAGAGATGTGAAATGACTAAAATACCCACATTATTCCAACGATTAAAATTTTCCGGCGAAATTAGGCCGGCAATTTGACCGGAGTGACCAAAATTGACAAAAATTACATACTCAAGGTACTAAATTGACACTTTTGAAAGTTAGGTGCTGAAATTAACAAAGCCCCTATAGTCATATGACCAAAATTGAAATTTTCGCTGAAGGGGAGAAAGAAATACGAAAAGTTTTTTTTTTTAAAAAAAACTAATTCTTGTTACACGTTCAACTAGCGCGTGTAGTACACGCACTTGCTGGACACGACAGGTTTGCCCAACGCTTACGTGAATGAGTATGCTTTGTTTTTTTGTTTTTTTTTTTTGTTTTTTTTTTTTTGGTTAAATGTTAGAAAAACCATCAAAAGTACACTCTTGAATTTGCTCTTAGATAATAGTTGGAGTGATTTAAGCAATAAATTAAATGAATGGGTAGTGATTTTTTTTTTTTTTTTTTTAAGTTTACTTCCAACCTATATCAGCAACATACAGGAAAGGAAATATACAACTCTATTCTATTATTCTGGGTCATAATTCTTAAAGATTAAAAGGAATAAGGTTCAAATTGACTACTAAATGTAATCTGAAAATGTAATTAGGCCACTGAACGAAAAAAAAAAAAAAGGTTCAATTAGGCCACTGAACACTTCAAAAAATATAATTAGGTCATTGAACACTCCAATTGTATGCAATTTCACCTGATAGCAGGTTATCATCAATTTCAGGAAGTTACCTGCTTACGTGATAACTGAGTTGACATTTTTAATAATATTTAATAAATTTTATAAATAAATAAATAAATAACGGAGAGGGGGGAAGGGTGGCCGGCGGCCACCTCGTCGTTTTTTTTTTAATTTATTTTTAATTGTTTTTAAATTTATTATTAAAATTTATAAATAATTATTAAAAATGCCAACTCAACTGCTACGTAAGCCGGTAACCTGCTGAAATTGATAGTAACCTGCTATTAGGTATACATACATTTGGAGCGTTCAGTGGCCTAATTGCACTCTTTTTTTTTTCTTTTTTTTTTCGTTTAGTGACCTAATTGCATTTTCATGTTACCTTCAGTGGCCAATTTGAACCTTATTCCAAGATTAAAAGATGAAAGACTTTCTAAAGTATTGGTTTCATATTTCCATGCGCAACAATGATCTATTATTGCATGAGCTCTATTTTTTAGTTTCATTTTTCACACATGCTTATTTAATTATAATAATATTAAAGTATTATTTTAATTACACTACAGGTTCATTTCACAATATATGTTATTGTATGACTCTGAATTTTAGTTTCATTTTTCACACACACTAATATTATTATAGCAACATTAAAGTATCATTTTAATTATAATAATATTAAAGTATTATTTTAATTACACTACAGGTTCATTTCACAATATATGTTATTGTATGACTCCGAATTTTAGTTTCATTTTTTCACACACACTAATGTTATTATAGCAACATTAAAGTATCATTTCAATTATACTATCGTTTCATTTTACAATATACATTATTGAATGAGCTAATCTATCTTTTAGTTTCATTTTTCACACACACAAATTTCATTATAAAAAGTTAGCAACACTAAAATACATTTTAAGTCTACTACTATTTTTTTTAATTATCCTGATCTATACAACATGTGTGAATCATCGTCTGCTGATAGAATCCGCTGAATATTTCAATTATGTGCCATAGTTCATTAATGTATAAATTATTTGCATAATGCATTCCAGCTTTTAATTAACAGATTGATAAGCGGTAGAGGTGAATGCTAAACTGATAATCCAATAAATGTATCGAAAATTTTCAATCATTCTTCCAAAAGGTTAAACCCCAATTCGACAGGACATTTGGGAGAACGTAAATCGTGATAACTCAACTGAACATGAACCACAGAGGCTCACTGTGCACAAGGAACTCCCCTCACTTTGAGAGGTAGCTCCCACACTGCCACTAGTGAGACTCAATCTCTGATCATTCTTCCAAAGTTTTACTTCTATGACCAGTTGAGCTATCCATACGGATAAAAATTTTCAATCATTATATTATGGATCATGGTTCACGTTATATAATGTGAACCACTAAAATAAGGTTTCATTTTTAATATATTGAATGTTTATTTTTAAAAATTATTTTATATATATTGAAAGTTTATTATTTTGTATATTACTTAAAAAATAATTTTAATATATTAAAATGAAATAAATGAACATTTATTCATGATTATAATATAATTTGCCGAAAATTTTAGTTGGTTTAAACTTCTTTTTTTTTTTTTTTTCATGTAATTCGTGATAATAAGTGTTACGTATTACTCGTATATCATCGGTAATGGTTTTAAATGCGCACAATATTTTACGCACAAATTTGAACACGCTTACATAAATTTGTTTGACTAATTTGTATAAAAATTGACTAATTTATGGGCGCTTAGTCAATATATATAATTAAAATGGATTGAAACGAGTCATATCTTCTTATACTAATTATTAAAATCAAATATTTATCACTATTTCAAAAGTTATAACTAGCTAATAATAAATATACGACTTTATTTATTTATACTTGTATAGTCGTTAATATCACGTTTCAGTGATAAGATGCTATATTGTTGTACTCAAACCTTTAAACTACTGTTTAATAACGTACACTTTGTAATTGATCACTCTACTACTTGTTCAAAATTATTTTAAAAGGTAAACTTAACTTTTTTTTTTTTTTGTTCTGGTAAAATAATATTGAGAGTGAAATGGTGGAGTAATAAAATAAAGCTGTACTGTTAAGCTAAAATTAAAATAATTAGTTTAGTAAGTGAAAATAATGGTATTAGAATAGATGGTAGATGGAATATTAATAAGAATGCTGTGTGGTAGAAGCTAGTTGAAGTATTGTAGCACAACCTGGATTAGAGTACATTTAGATACAAAATAAGTGTTCAATTAATTAAGCTGGAAGTACAAACATTTGCTCAACAATGGCAACGCCCATTTTTGTTGTCAGAGTATCCACAATCCTTCCTCTGTTTCATTTTATTATTTGTCATACTTTCTATTCATTGGTCAAATCAACTCTTTCTTTTTTCTTATTTCTATTATCATTTTTAATAATTTTTAATTTTTTTTTGTTTAATAGTACTTTTAATGTAATTTCTAAATATATACATGTTACATACTAATTCTAAACTTAATATTATGAAAATTTTAATTATAATAACTTTAGTCAAGCCTCGTTAATCAAATCTGACACATAAAATGGAACTGGAGTAGTATTTTTAGTAATTCTGGCAAATGAGAATTTTTGTGGGCTCTACTCATGCTCTACACTTTTTTTTTCTTGCTTTTTCTTTTTTTTTTTTTCTTTTTTCTATTTTTGTTTTATTTTTTCTCTCATTGTCGTCCCACTTGAGAGAAAAAACTTGACAACAAAATTTAACTATATATTGAGAATGCTCTTAAATTAATGGTTGAGTGTTGTGCAGTTGTATATTATGTTTTCACAACCCCACCCTTAATTGACATATAACAACTAATTTTGTTTGTTAGAATTTATGTTTTCATAAACATTATATTTTTCAATTGTATGTTATTGTCGAATTCATGTCCTTCCTTGCGTTAAAACAAAAACAAAAACAAAAACAAAATAAAAAAACATTTTCAACCATTCATTATATTATCCCATCCATTATATTGATTATGAAAGAGAATTGGGGTATGTATCTATCACTCTATCCTATTATTCTACATGCTAATTTCACATCTTAATTAATTGGGAGGCCACACTAAACTACCTAGCTATATATGTGGTGGGCTATCATATATTCTACATTCATTTCAAACAAATTAAAATCTAGATAATAACTTGCAGAGTAGACTCACCATAATTAAAATAAATTTAATTTTGTTACCTCCTATGTAATTATTAAGATTACCACTCTAACTCTTGTTATTACATACGCAATTCAAAGCACATTACGAGCTTAGAAATGTTAATCAAGATATGAACAAATCATCAGGTCGAGTAATTCATATCTCAAATTCTTATCATCAATCTCAACATGATTTCCTAATTTTCGAATGTGTTCACAAAAAGACAAATCATGCTATATATTATCATTAATTAACACATCAAGACAATGTGTTACAACTTACAACATTCATTAATAATTCTAGCTCAAAGACGACCACCATTTTGCTATAGCATACTTTATTACTTATATGTACAACCCTCATTAAAATATAGCTCTCTATGTGATATATGTTAATAAATACTAATTCTTTGTACTAAAATGACCTGAAATTCATTAACACGCTAATCTTATTACTCTTAACTTAGGTTACTCCTAGAATCCCTGAGAACTTCAATCAAAATTCTCGTATTTTAATTTGTTGATTATTTTTTTTAGTATAATCAAATCCTTGAAGTGCCTACAAAACTATAGGTTAATAATGTTTTTTTAAAAATATAATGGCAATTTTCCGAAAAAGAAATATAATAAAAAATAGAAAAAGATTAATGTCCTCCCTTAGTAGTGGGAGGTGACGTGGAAGCTAGGTTAAACTTGTGTATATCTATATAATAAGAGCCAAAGGAATAGGCATACACACCAACATAGTAATGGCCACTACTGCTAAAAATCTCTTCACCTTTTTGCTCTCATTTGCATCTTTTCTCTTCTTCCTCATACTGAGCTGCTCAGCAGAGAAAGGGATTGCTTCCGAGTCACTCACCGAGTCGACCCACTTCCACACTGTTCCACTCACCTCTCTCTTCCCTACTACTCATTGCCATCAACCTCACACCACCCATGCATCAAAAGGTCAATACTCTCATCATCTTAGCTTCTTTAATTTTTTTCTAAATTTAAGATTATAGTTTACAACCTCAGCTCGTATTATATATATCGCAGGCTGTCCATTAATAATTTCTTCAAGTTTTGTAATATGTATGTATAATTTTAAAACTATGCAATAAATTAAAGCATTATATATATGTTACAAAATAAAATATTTAAATTATTTATTGGCTGTTGGCACTGCACGCAAGTGGGGAAAATAATTCATACAATTTCAACTTTTTCGAAAAGTGTTGGGGAAGAATATAATCCTCTTCTTTTTTTGTTTTCAAACTTTTGGCTTTCACCAACAATAGTATATATAAATATATATACAGGAATAAATTCCACCTTTTTTCCCAATTTATCCAAATGTTTTCTTTTTTCTTTTTAAAGCTAAGTGTAAGAATTTGATACCTTTAATTTGTATTTAGTACAGTGAATTTCTTATTCTTTTTAACAATAATTTTTACTATTACACATTAACAAATAAAAAATAAAAGCATCCATTCGTACGAATAGAAATACGTCGAGTTGGGAAAGGACGAGAGTTTGAATTCTGCAAATGTAAGTTTTCACTCTCAACTGCTTCTAAGAATTTTAAATATCGAGATTTACACGTCATACAATACCAATAAATTTGGATTGCATAACCATTTAAATTGACGAAATTCAACCTTTTTCAGTAAAAATAAAAAATAAAAATGTCCATTAGGTTCATAAATCACGGGTGTTCTTATTTCACAGTCACGGGGATGTAGGACAAGGTCAGCGTCAAGGCGTCAACCTCCCACCATTAAAATATTTTTTTTATTATTTTTTTTTTTGAAATCATTAAAATATTTATTTAATTAATATAATTTTCTGAATTTTTGCTGTTGTTCCGACGCTAAGAAAAGGCATGCATGTATCTTTTTTACACGTAACTATAATCAATATTTTTTTTTTTATTATTGTAATTTACCAGTGTTAAACGTACAACTAAATATTCAAGTAAGAATACATTAATTAATTGTTTTTATATATTATTGAAGCGTAGGAATACGTACTGGTGTATTATTAACCCATAGATATTAAAAGAAATATAGTTATTACAATAATTTAATACGTAATTATTAGTCAAATTATGTGTCACTTATTAAATAATATATATAATAATCTAAGTACCTAACCATAGATTTGAAGGGCTAATATAAACTAGCTAGCTATGGATATATCCGATTCCAGTCTGTCATGGAAGTGTAGACGACAGAAATGATGTGAAAAGAATTTGGTGAAGATGCACATCACACGTTATAATATATGTATTATTGTTATTGTCAAATAATTAATAATAATAATTATAATAATAATAATAATAATATTATTATTATTATTAATATTTGTCAATTATGTGAATGAAATTAGTCAAATTAAATCAATTATATATTACAAGTTTTATACCAAATAGGGTTTGTTGAATGTATTAAGTACACACGCAATGGTATTAATATAATATATTTTGTTGGGTTCTAATAACTCATTTGTCTCCTTCACGCCCCACACTAAACCAATACAAGTTATTTCATCATTTTTTCTAATAAAGAAAGGATTATTTGAAGAAAAAGAAGAGTTTATTGTAAAACACAGAACAATAATGTTACGTTGTACCTTGAACGCTTAATTTACTTGGAATGCCAAGTTTGGTTTTGGCTTGTAGACATAAACTAAAGACAGCACACAAATAAATAAATAAATAAATAAATAAATATATATATATATATATATATATATATATATATATATATATATATATATATATATATATATATATATATATATATATATATATATATATATATATTATTAATAAAATGATACCACCTTTTTCCGTCATCCTGTAAGTGCTGTGAGACACTTAATAAAATGCACAAAAACAACTACATGAATGCACAGAGAATAGATTGTAGTATAATTCGTACATCATGAATGCACACAAGCTACCATTTGTGCATTCGTATAGTAGCTTTTGTGCATTTATGACGGGTCTCACAAGACTTATGAGAACATATATATATATATACACTTAAATATTAGTGCATTCGTATAGTAACTTTTGTGCATTTATGATGGTCTCACACTCTCACACGGGAATAGATGTAAGCACTTGAATATTATCATATATATATATATATATATATATATATATAGTGATAAACAGGTGGATTCAATAATATGAAGTTGAAGTGGGTTAGTAATATGAAATCTAAATGTGAGGTGTGTTTAATACAAGCTACGTCGGATACCATTAATACATAATTAACATCCACTCACGATTATTGATGCTGCCATCTCGACTTTTCCCATGCACCACACACTTACATTTTTCAATCCTCTTTAATTAGCTAATTTATCTTCAATACATGTTTATAAATCAAATTTGTTGTACGTAATATCATTCATTTCGATCAAGTCCTAATAAACTTAGCATTCTTTCATGTTTTTTTTAAAAAAAATAAATAAATAAATAAATAGATGTTATTATTTCTAATTCAAAACAGTTTGATATTTTGTATTTTTTTATTATTTTGAAGTAAAGTTTTAATAATTAGAATGAAGCTAAACAACGTTAATGTAATTGTCGGAATGAGAGAGAAGTTGAGAAAATGGGTGAGCTTAAGGTGTAGGGCCTTTAAGTTAGGTCTGTTTCCACACAGCTGAGGATATGATATGATGGAATCTTAGCTTTTTTAAGATTTTAGGGAGGATATATCATATATATGATGACTTGTACGCCATCCATGTACCATGGGCATGGGTAATTAAGTAATTAATTAAAATTATGACACCTGCGTGACACCATCTTACGTCTTCCAATTTCCCTTCATCAATCACCTACACATTTTGCTTTCCAGAAAAATACTTGGTGTATTCCCATTTTAAATTCTCAACTTGTATTTTCTCTCACATATTTTTGATATAGACATTTTGTTGTGGACTCAAATGATAAAAATAACCAATCATGAATTGTCACATCAGAGAGTATAAATGAGGGAGAATAATTTTGATAGTCTATGTAGTAGAACTCTTTTCAATAATACAACCTTGTGGTCTAATGATACAAATGTTGGACTTGCATATAAAAAGTTGTGAGTTTGAGCCTTTAATGAATGTGATATTGACTATTTGTGATTCAGTAGATTGAAAAAATAGTTATGAATATAGATACTTAAAGGTCCTGTTTGGTAAAATGGCTGTTAGCTATTAGCTGATTGTGTTAATTAGAGAGTATAAATAGTTAATAACATTAGCTGATTGTAGAAAAGTGTTTGGTAAATTAGCTGTTAGCTGATAGTTGTCTGGTATAATTTATTTTTCAAAAAGCTAATTGAAAAAGTTGCTTGAAGTAGCTTTTTAAATTTTAGCCTTTTGAAGTTACAAAAGCTAATTAACCAAACATTTATACTGATATTTTAACTAAATCAAACAATTAATAGTGGTCAAATAGGCCAAAATTGGCCTATAGACCAATTTTTTACCAAACAGGGTCAAAATATAAAATAAAACCCATACTACCTTTAAAAAAAATTATGAGAAAAAAACACATTATTATTGTACAATAGGATATTATATCCTATAATTATTATTTAATTAAGATTTGAATATACAGGTTTGAGGCGAGGGGCATCGTTGAAGGTTGTCCACAAGCATGGCGGCTGCTCAACAGGCAAGGACAATACTCCAACTCTAACCGACATTCTCAACCAGGACGAGTCGCGAGTCAACTCAATACACGCTCGAGTCAACTCTGCCAGGATCGATAACCTTAACGCCGTGAGTGGAGTCGGGCGCAAGAAAAAAATCCCGGATTCCAAAGCCGCCGTTCCGGCTAAGTCCGGCACCACCCTCAGCACCGGCAACTACATCGTCACCGTCGGCCTCGGCAACCCCACGAAGAGCCTCACCCTCGTCTTCGACACCGGCTCCGATCTCACCTGGACTCAGTGCGAGCCCTGCGTCAAAACCTGCTATACACAGCAAGAAACTATCTTCAACCCCAAGCTCTCCACCACATATTCCAACATATCCTGCTCCGCCGCCGCCTGCTCCGGCCTCACCTCCGCCACCGGAAACAACCCCGGCTGCTCCTCCTCCACCTGCGTTTACGGGATTCAGTACGGCGACTCCTCTTTTTCCGTCGGGTTTTTCGCCAAAGACCGTTTGAGTTTAACGGCAACAGACGCCGTTGAAGATTTTCTGTTCGGGTGCGGGCAGAACAACCAGGGGCTTTTTGGGAAAACCGCCGGACTTCTCGGGCTCGGCCGCGACGCGCTCTCTTTAGTCTCCCAAACCGCCGCAAAATACGGCAAATATTTCTCCTACTGTCTCCCCACCAAAAGAGGGGCTAACGGCCACTTAACGTTCGGTAAAGGCGGCGCCGCTCCGGTAAAATACACGCCGTTCGCCACCGACCAGGGCGCGTCGTTCTACTTCATTGACGTCCAGGCAATCGCCGTCGGCGGGAAGCAGCTCTCGATTAGCCCGGTGGTTTTCAAGAGCTCCGGGACCATCATCGACTCCGGCACCGTCATAACCCGCCTTCCACCGGCGGCGTACTCCGCGCTCCGATCCGCCTTCCGGCAAGGAATGAGCAAGTACCCGCAGGCGCCAGCGTTGTCCATACTGGACACGTGTTACGATCTCAGCAAATACACGACGGTGAGCGTACCCAAGATAAGCTTCGTGCTGAACGGCGGCGTGACAATGGATCTGCCGCTGGTCGGAATCCTGCTGGGCAATGGCGCATCGCAAGTTTGCTTGGCGTTCGCCGGAAACGGCGACGCTAGCGACGTGGGCATTTTCGGAAACATACAGCAGCAGACATTCGAGGTGGTATATGACGTGGCAGGAGGGAAGCTGGGAATTGGGGCTGGTGGCTGTTCTTAATTAATTAACTATGCATTAAAACATTTGAAATTTAGCATTTAATTGGAAATGCAATTTAGTAGATGTGTGATAGAAATAACCAAAGGCTGAGAAAGGAATTTCAGCTTGTAGAAGTATAAAGTGATTGATGGATGTTTGTGTGAGAACCAAAAACCCAAAGGTAAATGTGTAGAATACCATTTACTTCATCTTTAATTTGAATTTACATACTATTTGTTTCTATCACACTTGCTCATTTCTTCTCATACACTACTATTGTGCTGGTTCATAGTGGCTAAATCATAACTATTAGACAATATGAGGAATCAATAAATGATTTATAGTAGTTTGTGAGAAACAAAAGTGATGGGGTGTGGACCCTGATGGGGTGAGGACCCCGGCCCAAGAAGAAGGGCCCACAAGAGAGGGGCCCAAGAAGAAGGGACCACAAGAGAGGGGCCCAAGAGAGAAGGAGCCCAAGATAGAGGATAAAGGTTAGTAAAAGAGGAAGCCCAATGGTGGCCTGGGCCGAGTTCAGGAGTCGGTCTGGGCCCAAGCGTGAAAGGAGACTCGGCCCAGGGGTCAGTAAGTAGCATTCAAGTCGGTCTAAGAGCCGTTGAGGGAACACTCAATAAAGCATTCAAGAGGACTCGGTCAAACGGGCCGTTAGATGGCCAAGGAGCCGTTGGTCGACTCAGTAACGGCGACCGAACGGTCCGATGATGTAATTAGCCTTGAAAGCAGTGTTTAATGTACTTCAATTCGGCCGGAGGGGAGCCTACTATATAAAGGCCCCTCCACACTTGTAAAAGGGGAGGCGAGTCCATGCCCAAAAGAGCCACACGCATTTTCTAGATATTTGATTATCCATCTTTGCGATCACTTTTTGAGAAAGGTGAATCCACCAACCAAAGGTTGTGTTGGACCTCCTTGGGCCCGAAAACCCAAAAACCAACAGACTCAATTGGCTTAGGGTCCAAGAAGGGGAAAGGGTCAAAGTCAGGGAAGAAGGGGAAAGGGTCAAAGTCAGGGAAGAAGAGGCCCAAAGATAGACTCAGGCCAACGCAAGTAGTCGGCTCGAGTCGAAGGTCGGGGCGAGCGCGAGGTCGGCACGAGTAGTATGTCGGTCTGGAAGTAGCCGTTATTCTTAAAATCACCCATGAAACCTATTTACTACCCTATTATTACCCAACTTATTACCACTAGTTAATTACCTAATTATTAATATTATTATCCATAACCTCCCAAAGTAAATATCATATTAAACACCTTACTAAATTACCCAACAGCTATAATCCCATCCTACTACTATAAAAGAAGGTTCAAGAGCACAAGAGGGGGATCGGATTCATTCTTCTACACATGGGAGGACTCTCCCAAACACTATTCTCCCACTTACTATTCTTTCTCCTCTAAGAAGACATCTCATTCACCCTCACATGGGGGCACTCTTCCTACACCACTTTCCCAAGAAGACTCCATTCCACAATGCACAAGAGAATGAAGACTCCATCACTCCCCCCAAAGAGAAAGTACTCTTCCACAACCACTCTCCACTCATCTAAGCAAGAAGACCACATGAAGAAGACTCCATATGAGAAGACTCTACCACTCTTCCACGCATGAAGAAGACTCCCTCTCAATGTACAAAGTATAGTAGCTCTATCTCTACACAACATCACATACACAAAATAGCTCTACAATATGTAGCTCTACAAAAACACCTACAAAATATATAGTGAATTTAGGCTTGGCACCGCCCAAAAAGGCCCGTGGTTTTCACCTTTCGGTTTCCACGTAAAAAATCATCGAGCCCATATTTTTAGCAGTTTTAATTGAAAGGTGAATCCACCAACCACGTTTGTGTTGGACCTCCCTGGGCCCAAAAACCCTAAAACCAACAAAAAGAATAATGTGATCTAACAAAAAATATTTAATAACAAAAAAACGCATATCTAAATAAAAGTCAACAGGTATGGTGGGTAACATATGTGATCACATTCGTCAATAGGGGACATAAAGCCTTAGGGCATCCTCAATAGTGTGAAGATTTTGAGGAGATTTTACAGGTGTGATTAGGAAAGAGAAAATGGGATGGGAGGATAAAAAAATTAAAATATAAAAACAAAAAGAAAATCAAAAAAAAAAAATTAATTACGCGTCCACTGCACACGCCCGCCTGAGCGCGATGTGAGGCGCAACTCTCTCCTCAAACGCTGGGCCCCACAAGTCTGCAAAATCCCTATGTCTTGCAGGAAGCACCAATTTACTCTCTTCTCTTTCTCTCACTTCCAACAAAGCATTATTTTCTACCTAAGAGAGACTGTAACATTTTAGAAAGTGGGAGAGAATTGCTAGGATGGGGTTAGCCTAAGCTACCTAAGAGAGACTGTAACAACCCAAAATTTTATTTTATAAATCAAATTTTAAGAAATTCCGAAAATAGTCATTTTCACTCCATTAAAGATTTTTGCGATTAATTGGTGTCTGAATAAATTATTTTTGTCACATTTTAAATTAATTCGACGCCAAAACATATTTAATTCGAAAATTCCTAATTTTCGGATACTTCGCGTACCAAGTTTTAAATCGATAAATTTATCTGAGTGAGACCGGGAGAATTCAAAAAGAGTGGGATCTGAGCTACATGCCACCAGGTGATTCCTCGGGAGGCTTTAATCAAGGTAACTAGTTAAGCTTTTAAGTTCAGTTATAGATTCGTTGGTGCAGTTGTTTAGATTTTAGATAAGTTAGATGTGAACTCAGAGATTCCTAAATCTTTCCAAAGTGTTCCAGCAAAAAATTTTAACCTTTTGGTTATATCACCTTTTTTCTTCGAGAACTTGATCCACTGTTTCTTCTAAGTTTCGGGACGAAACTTCTTTTAAGGGGGATAGAGTGTAACAACCCAAAATTTCATTTTATAAATCCGGTATTAAGAAATCCCAAAATAGCCTTTTTCACTCCATTAAAAAAAATTGCGATTAATCGGTGTTTGAATAAAATATTTTCGTCACATTTAAGTTAATTCTACACTAAAAATGGATTCTATTCGAAAATTTCTAAGTTTTCGGGTACTTCGCGTACCAAGATTTAAATCGAGAAATTTATCTTAGTGAGACCTGGAGAATTCAAAACGATTTTAAACAAGTGTTCATCCAAATAGCTTTTTGAGAAAATTCATTTCCAACCCCAAGGTATTTAAAGTTAGCATTTCTAGCCTTGGTCCATGATACAAGGTGAACCATTCCACTCCAAAAGACTTTGCTGAGAAACACTTTGTATGCAAGCTTTTACCTTTTTGCCCTCAACCAATCATTGGCCTTCTACCTAGGGTTTTGGACCCTATATAAACTCCACTATTCCACCTTGATTCCCTGATCTCTTTCTTTGTCTCTCCACACACTTTGTCTACTAAGAGAAAGGGAGAAAACAACATCACAGTAAGCTCATTTCCTTCTTCAATTCTAGCCTCCATTTCTCTTCTAGTTCGTTTTAATCTTTGAGGTTCTAGGCTAAGGTTGTATGGCGTTTGGGAAGTATAGGTGGTGAAGGAGGCACAAGCTAGATAGAGAGGAAGAAGAGATCCAGGCTAGAAGAAAGACTACAAGAGGTATAACCCCAAGGATTCCACTTTAAAATTTGGCTCTGTGAAGCCTTAGTATTGAGTAGAAATGAGTAGAAACTATGATATTTTGTTGTGTTTATGTTTAGAAGTGATTTAGTATTTGTTTGTGAGTTGTTGAGATTGGTTTGGACTTGATTGGATTTGATTTTGCAGATAAAAAACCTTCTGGTGCACAACACAGTGTGCACCAGATCAGATCAATGGCCCTAGCCGCGGCCCATCAGGAGGGCCGCCGCCTAGTCCCGGTGAAGTAACGGGTTATAAGGGGCGGACCATGAGGAGTCCCTCCCCAGGCCCCTGACTTTGATTCTAAGAAGAATCTGTGCAGTAGCCGAGCCCTTGTGGCTTAGCTACTTGTCGTTTTGGGCCGAGAGTTACGGGCCCTTGCAGCTCTGCTCTTTGGGACCGTCTCGACGCACGTTTTGGCTTTGATTTCGTTGAATTTGGATCTAAAATGAGTATGTTATGAAGGAAATTGTGAAGAAATACTACACATAGTATATATTTTGTTATGCACTGTATATTAAGAATTGTTGTCTTTGTGATCTGTTTGGTGTTTTTATTAAGTATAGAAGCATGATCATTTGAGAATGTGATTCACTACTATAGCATGATTAAATTGTATTATTTGATCCAAGAGAATAGAAGTATATTTGTTGAAGTGAAATGTATAGAAGTTGCCTATTTGCAAATCGAGCATGACATTATACTTTGAATACTTCATGATATTTTATACATGATTTAGAAGCATGTTATAGAGCATTTTGACATTTCACATGTGTCATGTTTCAAAAATGCATAAGGGGCCAACGTGAGCCCAAGAATACTTTCAAAAACCATAAGCATGTGGTATATCATTCTTTGATGCATTGAGATGTAGTAGAGTTGTTGCATGCATGAGATTGATGTATGAGAGATATATTTATGTATTATCTATATTGGTGAGGTTTTGGAGGATACCGTTTGGACTATGTCCTCTCGGGAGATATTCATGGACATTGCAGTCCTAGTATATGTAACGCGACGTATTCCCACGTTACGAGGTTGGAAACTGCCCGCCAGGCTTGGAATCCTAGTTAGGGGGTGTGCACACTAATAGTTCGATACCTGATTCCACAAAGTTAGAACCACGTGATTGGTTCCGTAGACGGTAGGAGATATTGGGTCGGATTTATGCCGTTCCCGATAGGGTAATTCACGCATCGGTGAAACCCTAAGCCGTCTACCGAGTATAGAGAAAGAAAACGAGTCAAGAGAGACTCAAGAGAAAGAAAGAGAGTCAAAAGAGACTCAAGAGAAAGAAAGGGACTCAAGAGAAAGAAAGCGAGTCAAGAGAGACTCAATAGTGATAAAGAAAGTCAGAAAGAGAACCTCCATAGAAAGTACTCTATTTTTATAAAGAGTGTATGAGTATTTATATTTATATTATTGCACGAGATTGCATATGAGTATGAGTATATAGTTGCACGAGATTGCATATTAGTATGATCATATTATTGCACGAGATTGCATGAGTATGAGTATATTATTGCACGAGATTGCATATGAGTATGAGTATATAGTTGCACGAGATTGCATATTAGTTTGTTTATATTATTGCACGAGATTGCATATGAGTATGAGTATATAGTTGCACGAGATTGCATATTAGTTTGTTTATATTATTGCACGAGATTGCATATTAGTATGATTATATTATTGCACGAGATTGCATATGAGTATGAGTATATAGTTGCACGAGATTGCATATTAGTATGTTCATATTATTGCACGAGATTGCATATGAGTATGAGTATATTATTGCACGAGATTGCATATGAGTATGAGTATATTATTGTATGAGATTGCATAAGAGTATGATTATAGTATTGTACGAGATTGCATATGAGTACGTATATAGTATTGCATGAGATTGCATAAGAAGTATGATTATAGCATTACACGAGATTGCATATGAGTAAGATTATTGAATTGCACAAGATTGCCTATTTGAATGATGTATAGTATTGCACAAGATTGCATATGAGTATGACTTATTGTATCGCATGAGATTGCATAAGAGTATGATTATAGTATTGTATGAGATTGCATATGAATATGTTATAGCTTTGCCCAAGTTTGCATATGAGAGTGATGTATAGTATTACACGAGATTGCATGTGAGTAGAGTATCGTATGAGGTTTTATAATAAGTAGGTTGACTTAAGATTTTCCATCGAGCATGATTATCTTGTTGTACTAGAAGCTCTATTTATCAAGTTATGTGATGAGAATGTGAAAGCATGAGAACACCTGTTATATGGTCTATTAGCATGATCCTATCTGTAAGCATGAATTGCTTGTTAAGTTATTTGAGAAGTTTATATATTGATGAATCTATGTGAACAGTCTTATACATATATGAGCATGCCAATTGATATTATAGGGTGCAAGCATCTAGAAAGAATTTGATAATCTAAAGATGATTTGAGATGAGCTTATTGTTATAAAGAAATCAAATGTTTTCTAAGTAAATGCTAGAATGCTTTACAGGGTTGAGTGTGGTTTAGCTTCGTGCTAACCGGTGTTTTCTTATTTGTCTATGTGTTGCTTGCAAAACCCCTTTCAGGTGGGCCCAGCAGTGTGAAGAAGTCGAGTTAGATTAGTCTCGTAGTTAGAGATATCTAAACTCTAGTTTTATTGATGACTATGTATGGATTTTAGACTTATCGACTTTATGGTTTTGAGGATGTTGTAGATTTTTGGGGCGATGTTATTTCCCCCTTATGTTTTCAGTTTTTATGATGGATGCCAGCCTTTTACTTTATTTCTAGTTTTACCCCTTTAGCCTGTGCAATCTCCACGGAGTGGTGGTTGTGGCGGTGACACTCCCACTAATTATCTTTTAATTTTTCCGCTGCTTAGTGTTGTTAATGACTGTTTAGAATTGTAATTAAGAGTTAGAAAAGTGGTGTGTTACAAATTGGTATCAGAGCAGTACGAACCGCGGGAGACTTAGGAAGTTTGACCCTTAAGATTGAGTATAGAAACTTTGAGTATAGAAACTTTAAGTAAAAGTCCTAGGAAGAACAAGTTAAGGAAAGACCTTTAAGTTGAAGTCTTAAGAAAGACAAGATAAGAAGAGAGCATTAAGTGGAAATCCTAAGAAGGATAAGATTAGGGAAAGAACCCTAAGTTATGAAAGTTGAGATAAGAAGGGGCCTAAGTTATGAAAATTGAGATAAGAAAGACTTTAAGTTCAGTGATTGAGTATGAGAAACAGAGTTAAGAGAAACTCTAAGTAACAATTAGGAACGCGGTGAGGTTGTGAGTTCCCTTGCGTTTGCTTATCTGTTTATGTGCTTTATCAATGTGTTTAAAGTGCTTTTATCTATCTTTTGAAAGTAAAGCAGAGAAGTTTTCAGTGAGAAGTTGAAGTGAAAGTTAGAAGTTGAGATTTTGAAAGTTAAAGTTTGAAAGTGGAATTTTTGTAAAAGTACTAATGTAAAAAGTATAAGAGTATATACTTGTGTCTTGCTTATGTGATTTACCATTGTGCTTGTTATGCCTATGATATCTGTTTCGAGTAAAGTAGAGAAGTAAAGAGAAGTTGAAAAAAAAAAAACAAAAAAAAAAAACAAGAGCTTGAAAGTTTAAGCTTAGAAGAGAAGTTATTCTTGATAAGTTGTTAAAGTAGATGAGAAGAGATGCCTTTGTTGCTTTGTATGATTTGGTTGTTGCAAGTTTGCCTTAAGATTAGAGAAGTTAGAATCAGCTAACTTATTAGTCGTGCTAACAAGAATGATCTGTTCTGGTCATGTTCAAAGGGTTTCGCGATGCCGCCGCGAAGAGTTAGAGAGGAATCTCCTCGCTCCTCAGGACCTGGAGCGTCGTCATCCACAGATTTGACTGAGAGTCTGCACCAGCTCAACCAGTTGACCCAGACCATAGGAGCTGTCGTACTCAGTGGGAATAACGGTGGTGGTGATGTGTCCAGAAAGATCACGGGACGCAATCCACCGTGTTTCTTGGGTCAGGAGGATCCGGAAGTTCTTGAGAGTTGGATCTGCACGTTCGACAAGTTGTTTGACGTGGTAGGATACCCAGAGGACCAGCGAGTAGAGGATGCGGTATACTATCTACAGGGAGAGGCTGATCACTGGTTGGTCATGGAAGGACCGGCTGTTCAGGCAAGAGAAGGGTTTGACTGGGGGATGTTCAAGATGGTGTTGAGAGAGAGATTCTATACAGAGCATGTCAAGGCTGCCAAGTATGAGGAATTCTTGTATCTCGAGCAAGGAAGCTTGACCGTTCAGGAGTATCATGCCCGCTTTGTGGCACTGTCTCGATTTGCTCCTACCTTGGTACCTGATGAGGCGAGTAGGGCTCGCAAGTTCATCCGAGGATTGCACTATGATGCTCAGAAATCCTTCTCTGCGGCGAGATTTGCTACGTTGAATGAAGCTTATGAGGCAGCTGCTGGTTACTCCAGGATTCAACAGTTGCACCGCGATGCCATGCAAGGGATGAAGAAAAAGAATGAAGGGATGGAATCACAAACAAGCAAGGGACACATGTTCAATCCAACGAGTAGGCTTGACCATAGAGGTGGGGAAAAGAGGAACATGACTATGAGACAGGGAGCTGGAGCTGGAGGACCACCGAGAGAGAGGACTTCGGTATGCCCGAGATGTGGTAAAGATCATCCTAAGACCACTTGTGGAGGATCGCCTATAGTTTGCTTCCGGTGTGGGAAGCCGGGTCATAGAGCCGCTATTTGTCGTTCCCCGAGGACGGAGAGATCCCATGGTACGATCCCGAGCCAGCCACCCAGAGGTCCGATCAACCAGGCTCCAAATCAAGCTATGGGACGTGGCTACCCACTGAGAGGAGTTCCGCACAGGAATGGGAATCATGGACGAGGTGGAGCGCAGCAAGGACGTACCGGAGGAGCTGGACCAGGGAAGATCATGGTCATGGGACAGACTCAGGCTGGAGATCGCAATCTCGAGAAAGGTAACACTCTAACTTGGAATGAGTGTGTTGATGTTGCTTGAATGCTTAATTAGATGTGCATGCTTGAGAAATTGTTACATGTGGTTGCAAGGTGTTAAAAGATGTGTTAATTTAAGAATTTTGGGAATTTAGAAGTTGAATGAGTTCGTTTTAGTGTGAAGTTGAATGAGTTCGTTTTGTATAAGAAATCTTTGATAATGTGATCTGTTGATATTTTTGTGTTGAGTATAGAAGCATGATCCTTTGAGAATATGATTTTTATTATGAAAGCATGACTAGATTATGATATTGCTCAATGAGATTCGAAGAATATTTTGTTGCTAGAAATGTATAGAATTTGCTATATTGCAAACCGAACATGATGTTATATTCTTGAGTGCTTCATGTTATTTTATACATGGTTTAGAAGCATGTTATAGAGTATTTGGCATCTCACATATGTCATATTTCAAAAATGCATAAGGGGCCAACGTGAGCCCAAGAAATATTTTCAAAAACCATAAGCATGTGGTATATCATTCTTTGATGCATTGAGAAGTAGTAGAGTTGTTGCATGCATGAAATTGATGCATGAGCGATATATCTATGTATTATCTATATTGGTGAGGTTTTGGATGATACTGGTTGGACTATGTCCTCTCGAGAGATATTTATGGACATTGTGGTCCCAATATATGTAACGCGACGTATTCCCACGTTACGAGGTTGGAAACTGCCCGCCAGGCTTGGAATCCTGGTCAGGGGTTGTGCACACTTAAAGTTCGATACCTGATTCCACAGCACGAGAACCACGAGATTGGTTCCGTAGACGGTAGGAGATATTGGGTCGGACTTAAGCCGTTCCCGATGGGGCAATTCACGCTTCGGTGAAACCCTGAGCCGTCTACGAGCGAAAAGAAAAGAAAGTGAATCAATAGAGACTCAAAAGAAAGAAAGTAAGTCAAGAGAGACTCAAGAGAAAGAAAGTGAGTTAAGAGAGACTCAAGAGAAAGAAAGCGAGTCAAGAGAAACTCAAGAGAGAGAAAGCAAGTCAAGAGAGACTCAAAAGTAAGAAAGAAAGAAAGAAAGAAAGAGACCTCCACAGAAAGTGCTCTATTTTGTTTTATAAAGAGTGTATGAGTATATATTTATAGTATTGCACGAGATTGCATATGAATATAGAACTGCACATGATTGCATATGATTATAGTATTGCACAAGATTGCATATGAATATAGAACTGCACATAATTGCATATGAGTATTGATGGTTTTTGGGTTTTCGGGCCCAAGGAGGTCCAACACAACCTTGGTCGGTGGATTCACCTTTCAATAAAAATGTGTGCTAAAATAATATGAGCTCGATGATTTTGACGTGGAAACCGAAAGGAAAACCACGGGCCTTTTTGGGCGGTGCCAAGCCTAACTCCACTACGTATTTTGTAGGTGTCTTTGTACATACTTGTAGGGCTATTCTCTACACAAAGTGTTGTGTTTCTAATAATATAGCAATAATAATATAAAGAAGAGTGATGGAATGGTGTGGAAGAGTCCTTCCATTTGTATGGATGAGTGGTGGAGCCTTCTTGGTATGTTGTGGAATGAGGCCTTCTTGGGAGAGCAGTTGTGGGAGAGTGATAGTAGTCTTCAAGTGTGTAGGAAGAGTGCTTGGGAGAGTCCTCCCATGTGTGTATGAGTGAGTGAATGGATCCCCCCTTCTTCTTGTCTTCTCCTCATTTTATAGCTAGCCCATCCCCAAAAGTGTCCGTTGGACCATTTAGTAGGGTAGTTAATAGGTATTAACTTGGTTATTAGTGGGGTAATAAGTGGGAGACTTAATAGGTAGCCTTTATTTGGGGGGTTATGGATGAGGTAGATAAATAGGACTTTTAAGGGTAGATAATTAGGAATAACGGCTAGTTAGTCCGACCCTCTACCCGTGCCGACCTCCGGGTCGAGCCGACTCCTGGGCCAACCGACTCCTCGGTTTGGCTCGTATCTCTTTTGGGCTTGCTCCATTTTCTTCTTGGGCTTCCCTTCTTTGTCTGGGCTTTATCTCTTTTCTTCTTGGGCCCCGAGCCCACGGGGTTCACACCCCATCAACTAGTCCCTCACTTTTCTATGTCTCGTGCTTAGCAGGGCATGGAAAAGTATATTGTCTTGCCTCAAAATTTCCTTTATTAGCCCCCTCGATTTTTGCCGACTCTTTATTCAACATTCTACACGACTCCATCCTCATGACTTCTCTTTGTTTGCCGTATGACCGACTGCTTCAGTGGATGTGACCTTCTGGCTCTGAGCCCCTTTCTCTTTAGCCGTCGAAGTGAATCTCGGCTGTAACTTTTTCTTTCTTTAATAAACTTCTAAGGGTTCGGACCCTCGATTCCTTCTTTATTCGCCGAGTCCCTCAGTCGAGGCGACTCTTCGGTGGTAGCTCCTTTTCCCTCTAGAAATGTCTAAGGGTCGGAACCCTTGTTTCTTTTCTCTTTTTCTCTAGAAACGTCTAAGGGTCGGAACCCTTGTTTCTTTTCTCTTTTCTCGTCGAGTCCCTCAGTCGAGGCGACCCCTGTAGGCTTTTTCTTTACTTAGAAACGATTTAGGGTCAGTGCCCCGTTGTTTCTTTAATTTCTCGCCGAGTCCCTCAGTCGAGGCGACCCCTGTAGGCTTTTTCTTTACTTAGAAACGATTTAGGGTCAGTGCCCCGTTGTTTCTTTAATTTCTCGCCGAGTCCCTCAGTCGAGGCGACTCCTTTTGGCTTTTTCTCGGAAACGACTAAGGGTCTGGGCCCTTGTTTTGCTATCTTTTCTCGCCGAGTCCCTCAGTCGAGGCGACTCCTGTAGGTTTTTTCTCGGAAACGTCTAAGGGTCTGGGCTCTTGTTTCCTATCTTTTCTTGCCGAGTTCCTCGGTCGAGGTGACCCATTAGGCTTTTTCTATCTCAGAAACAGTTTAGGGTCAGTGCCCCGTCGTTTCTCTCAATATTCGCCGAGTCCCTCAGTCGAGGCGACTCCTGTAGGCTTTTTCTCGGAAACGTCTTAGGGTCAGTGCCCTTGTTTCCTATCTTTTTTTGCCGAGTCCCTCGGTCGAGGCGACTCCTGTAGGCTTTTTCTCGGAAACGTCTAAGGGTCTGGGCCCTTGTTTCCTATCTTTTCTTGCCGAGTCCCTCGGTCGAGGTGACCCATTAGGCTTTTTCTATCTCAGAAACAGTTTAGGGTCAGTGCCCCGTCGTTTCTCTCAATACTCGCCGAGTCCCTCAGTCGAGGCGACTCCTGTAGGCTTTTTCTCGGAAACGTCTTAGGGTCAATGCCCTTGTTTCCTATCTTTTCTTGCCGAGTCCCTCGGTCGAGGCGACCCATTAGGCTTTTTCTATCTCAGAAACAGTTTAGGGTCAGTGCCCCGTCGTTTCTCTCAATACTCGCCGAGTCCCTCAGTCGAGGCGACTCCTGTAGGCTTTTTCTCGGAAACGTCTAAGGGTCAGTGCCCTTGTTTCCTATCTTTTCTTGCCGAGTCCCTCGGTCGAGGCGACCCATTAGGCTTTTTCTATCTCAGAAACAGTTTAGGGTCAGTGCCCCGTCGTTTCTCTCAATACTCGCCGAGTCCCTCAATCGAGGTGACTCCTGTAGGCTTTTTCTCGGAAACGTCTAAGGGTCAGTGCCCTTGTTTCCTATCTTTTCTTTTCTCCCCGAGTCCCTTTGTCGAGGCGATTCCTGGCTGTGATTCTTCTTTTTCTAGTAAACTTCTAAGAGTTTGGACTCTTGGTTCTTTCTTTACTGACTCGCGTCCTTTAGTCGGGGTGATTCTTGGTTGTAGCTTTACTTTTCCTTCCCTTATGCAGCCCCTTGTAGATGAGAAATTCCATGAGCAATATTTTGGAATGTATTTTCTTGCCACACCCGGAATATATCCAAGTCTGTCGTGCAACACACGTGCCGGGATATTAAGCTCTCCATATGTAGAAAAATCCATCCTCCAAACTCGCATAAGAGATAATACTCGGGCAGAATTTTGGAGCCCGCCTTGAAGCGCCTTAGTATTTTCCACCGAGCTGCAAGAATTTCAAAGCCATGTTTTTATGAGAAAAATATTAATGTTGGGCGAGAGGAGTCGAGCCCTGGCCTCCTTATTTTCTTCCATAACTTTTACCAATCCTACACAATTGAATTTTTGAATCTCCACAACATTGAATTTAAAGTATGCCAAGACTGCGTGTTTAAGACAGCCATGAGCAAGTTATGAGATGCGTCGACTTTTCCATCAAATAACTCCTGTCTTTGAAATCATCCTCATAAGTGTCATGTATGTCCATTCTGAATTCACACTCTGGAATGGCAAGTGCAAAATACCATATTTTAAGACTCTTCTACCATATCCGCCACGTACACACTGTAGGTTCCCCCATGCGTAGACATAGTTTTAGGATCTTGGGATGAGAGATATATGCCTTTTAGTTTTCTCTTGCATGCGTGGCATGTATATGTACAGACTTTCACCATTTTTCAGCTTTCTCCAATTGCCAGATGTGAGTCGGCAAGAGCATTTCCATAATCCTTTCATGTGTATGCACTGTCTTCCATCTTGTTGAGGCATTGACTTCAGCTTCGTCTCTGGTAAGGGAGTCAGCTCCTCGACGAGTCGTGGCATGGCGTTTGAATTTGACTCGGCGAGGTGACGACGAATGGCATGGTATGTATATTTGGATGCAGAGTCAGAGAACGAAACACCTTATTGCCCAAGGTAGAGTTGAAACTGCATTTGTAGAAGGATTATTCAGTGTGGCTGAAGAGGAACTCTCTGTGATATAAGATGATCGTAAACCAACAGCTGAGTGTAGGTTGTCGATAGTGGCAGCGGGCGGTGGAACTCGGAGTATTTTCAATCGCGGCGTGCACTGACTCTGACTCCAATTTCGTGTCTGACCGCATGATGATCGACTCCTCAATCGCCGAGTCCCTCAATCATCACACTAAGCTATTCCATGCGCTAACTCCGAACCCATCACCTGGACGGCGACCACGCACTGTCGAGTCGATCATTACCCGAGCGCCCCTGCCTGCTTCCGACTTCCTTCATTCGGGATTATCTCCCTCGCCTGGTTACTTGGGGAACCCACTCGGCGAATATTCTTGGTATGCCCGCTGGCTTTGGAGTCAGAAGGTGATTCGGTGGGGACTCCAGCCGACTAAATGAAGCAAGAAATCGGCAAAGGGGTGTCGACGCGAGGTCGAACTTAACAAATCGTGCAGTGCCTGAACTTACGTGGACTCAGCGGACTCGGCGGGACAACCATGAATGCTTCGTTCCATTAATGATTCCTTCTTTGTTCGACGGTTGTCTGGTGGTTGCTAGTAACAATCTACAAGGAGTCGGCCACCATTGTCGCCACCAATCATGGCCTCCGACTGACCCTGCAGCTTTCACGATCCACTAGGCACGACTTGATGGATAAGTACCTCGGTCGTCTGCTCTACCATTTCACCTCTGCATAGGTCGCCGAGGAGTCTGGCGGCCGACCAACGGGAGGAGTCGACTACATCTCCAACCACTGGTTCCACATCTCTTTGCTTGGAAGACGAAGCTTTATCCCCGGGAACCAAGGTGCCCATTAAATGAGAGCCACGTACCTCTTCAGGTGAATCCCACATGCGCTACCATGTATAAAAGATTATTCATGCGAAAACAATGTTTAGAATTCCCCAGGATCCTTTAACAAGAAGCATTTTCACGCGGCCAGCTAGAGCACTAATCCATGCTCTGAGTCGCATCCAGGTAATATGATCTTGCGAGCAAGATAAAGCCGACCTCTTCTGTTATTAAAACTTCCTCCTTCCCCTGCGTGAACAGCCGACTTTGACTTCGCCGCGGACCCCATGCTTGTCGACTGCCCTCTTGTCGACAATTTCTGCCAAGCCTGTCGGCTTTCAATTTCTCCAAGATGCAAACCCCATCTGGGTGGTTCTAATAATCCCATTGGCCAATCATGTGAGAAGATCAGAGAGGGCTTGTCGACTTTCTATGCCGAGTCCACCATCTTCGGCCGACTTCCTTTCACTGAGTTTTTACTTTCATGCCTTTCAAAAGTACCATGCATTTGACTTCCCATAATGACATACTTCCGTATAAGAAGCTTCTCACTCACATAATAAGGCAAGGCGCGGGGAACGAGATCATACAAAAATAAAAGATAGGGAATTTTGGTGCAGAAATCTTCATGCCTAAGCCACGCATCGAATGCCGACCCTTTCCTTCGCCGAGTGTTTTCTGTTGAGCGCTTCCCTGCCCGTTGGGAGCTTTGTCACCATCGATGCCGACTCCATATCACGAGTTGGTCAAGTCGTGATACAGGTACACAAAGTGAAAGAGGTTGGTGCAACGTGGATTCGGCGGACTTTGCGGTCTCGGCGATCTTGGCTTAGTTGCTTTCTCCATATTAAAACTCCAACCTTCAATCCCATCTTTTACGTAGTTCTGATTTAGCTTGGTTCTTATAGTGCCGACTGCTTCCCGGCTGACTGCGATTTTTTTTTTTTTCGAGTGCTTTTCTTGTTGGCCAATCATGCAAGCACATCAGAAAAGCTTACAGACAGCTCGGCCTATCTGATTCCTGTGCCGAGTCCACTGTCGCCAGCTCTCCTACCCGGTTGGTGTCCTCAATTCCACGACGCAATTGCTACGCAACCGACTCCCAAGTTCCCGCCGAGTGCTCTCTTTGGCTTGGGCGTATGGCGCACGAACTGATTTTGGAGGAGAGGGGCGTTGATCATTGGAAGGAACTGGCTACGTCTCCCCACCTTTCACGATCGTTTGGACGAAATTAGAATATGCCTGATTTGTCTTATCACTGGCTATGCCTCCAGAACTCTTCCTTATGAGGAATTCAATATTTAAATATTATAAGCATTTCCACGTGGTGTTATTTCATCCCAAGAACCTTCCATATGCCATATATTTTGAGGTTACATCGTAAATGATGTGGAGAATTTCCTTTGGATGTCGCGCACTGTAGATATGCACTCTCCATGCCAAATGTTTAGGAATTTGGTAATTGCGCAGAATTTCCTTCAATTTTGGCCGACCATATTTCTATGGACGACCGTCTCGGATTTGCTCGCGATTGATTGGAGTGGAGTCGGTGGGCTCAACTCTCTTTCACAAGCCTCTTTTAGCAACATACTGCTTGTCTGCTTCTTTATAAATGAGGTTTTTCGCATAATCAAGAGAAAAACAATGAATGCAATTGTGACCACGGTGTCTACCGTTAAAATCGTGGTGGGGGAACCATTTATTCGGCGTCCCGACTTCTGGATTCCCCCGGCCGAGTCCCTCAGTGTGATGGATCGGACCTTCTCTCGCTAACAACTTCGAGTATTTTAATTTAAATATTACATCTAATTTAAGGGTTACCTCTTGTAGACCTCAACACACAGTTTTATTTGCTTGATTCTCCTCTAATCCTCTTCTTGGTCCACGACTCTCCGTGAACCTTCTCAATCTTCCGTCCGTAGTGGATCCTTTCCACCGGACGCTCTCCGAAATTGCTCAGGCAAAGAGACAAACGCAACCTTTTGTCACGATCCCCACAGACGGTGCCCGTGATGGTTTTTGGGTTTTCGGGCCCAAGGAGGTCCAACACAACCTTGGTCGGTGGATTCACCTTTCAATAAAAATGTGTGCTAAAATAATATGAGCTCGATGATTTTGACGTGGAAACCGAAAGGAAAACCACAGGCCTTTTTGGGCGGTGCCAAGCCTAACTCCACTACGTATTTTGTAGGTGTCTTTGTACATACTTGTAGGGCTATTCTCTACACAAAGTGTTGTGTTTCTAATAATATAGCAATAATAATATAAAGAAGAGTGATGGAATGGTGTGGAAGAGTCCTTCCATTTGTATGGATGAGTGGTGGAGCCTTCTTGGTATGTTGTGGAATGAGGCCTTCTTGGGAGAGTAGTTGTGGGAGAGTGATAGTAGTCTTCAAGTGTGTAGGAAGAGTGCTTGGGAGAGTCCTCCCATGTGTGTATGAGTGAGTGAATGGATCCCCCCTTCTTCTTGTCTTCTCCTCATTTTACAGCTAGCCCATCCCCAAAAGTGTCCGTTGGACCATTTAGTAGGGTAGTTAATAGGTATTAACTTGGTTATTAGTGGGGTAATAAGTGGGAGACTTAATAGGTAGCCTTTATTTGGGGGGTTATGGATGAGGTAGATAAATAGGACTTTTAAGGGTAGATAATTAGGAATAACGGCTAGTTAGTCCGACCCTCTACCCGTGCCGACCTCCGGGTCGAGCCGACTCCTGGGCCAACCGACTCCTCGGTTTGGCTCGTATCTCTTTTGGGCTTGCTCCATTTTCTTCTTGGGCTTCCCTTCTTTGTCTGGGCTTTATCTCTTTTCTTCTTGGGCCCCGAGCCCACGGGGTTCACACCCCATCAAGTATGATGAATAGTGTTGCACAAGATTGCATTTGAGTAGAATATCGCATGAGATTACATAATGAGAATGTTGATTTAAGATTGTTCATCGAGCATGATTATTTTGTTATGTTTGAAGCCTTGTATATCAAGTTTATGTGATGTGAATGTGAGAGCATAAGAATACATGTTATGGTTTCTTAGTATGATCCTACCTGTAAGCATGAATTGCTTGTTAATGTAATTGAAGTGTTTATATGTTGAAATATCTAAGTGTTCAGTCTTAAATGTATATAAGCATGCCAATTGATATTATAGGTTGCAAGCATTTAGAAAGTATGTGATAGATCTAAAGATGATTAGAGATAAGTCTGTTGTTTCCAAGAGAAATCAAATGTTTTCAAAGTATATCTATAATGCTTTACAGGGTTGAGTGTGGTTATACTTAGCTTCGTGCTAACATGTGTTTCCCTATTTGTCTATGTGTTGCTTGCAAAACCCCTTTCAGGTGGGCCCAGCAGTGAGAAGAGATCAAGTTTGATTAGTCTCGTAGTTTGAGATGTCTAAACTCTAGATATGTTGATGACTTTGTTTTCGGATTTTAGACTCATGGTTGTTATTATGGTTTTGATGATGATGTAGACTTTTGGGGTGACTTTTCCCCCTTATGTTTTTAGTATTTGTTATGGATGCCATATATTTATGTTATTTCTAGTATTACCCCTTAGCCTGTGCAATCACCACGGAGTGGTGGTTGTGGCGGTGACATTCCCACTAGTTATCTTTTTAGTTATTATTTCCGCTGCTTAGTTTATGTTAATGTTTGGATTAGAGTTGTGATTAAGAGATAGAAAAGTGGGGTGTTACAGAGACTATCTCCCGGTCCAATATCACAAGTTATCCTGCAACCTTCAGTTGAATAGATGCGGCGGGGCAATAACACTCCAATCTCAGCAAAACTTATCATCACTAATAATGTACTCATTAAATAAAAATGATATAGACATTGTTTGGTAACATAGTTAGCTTATCAACAAATTTTGACTTATTTGACCACTATTAGATGTTTGACTTGTTAAACAATCAATATGAGTGTTTGATTAATTAACTTTTTCTAACAACTTATTGCTCTAAAATGCTAAAATTCAAAAAGCTACTTAAAACAACTTTGAGAAAGTCATTTTCCATGTTATCAGCTATCAGCTAACAACAAATTTATCAAACACTTTTCTACAATCAGTTAATGCTATCAATTAGTCAAAACTCACTAACCCAATCAGCTATTTACCAAACACTCCATAGTAGTTCTATTTTTTTTTTTTATCAATGCAATAAATGTAACAACATGATTACAAATATGTCAATCTCATAAAAATGCCAATAATAATAATAATAAAGCAATTAAGAATAACCTGTAAATTAAGAGATCTAAATAGTTTGAAGAATTGAAGATATGAAAACGCTTTAGGTAAAACTTGAAAATTTGATGTTAGTAATAATTTTATTGGGGAGGTATTGTTGGCTTGTTGCTATGCCCAATCACCAATTCTCTCAGATAGCCCACTGGGCTAAAATTTGTTGACAGTCCAGAGAGAGAGAGAGAGAAATCCCTATTTTGAGAGAGAGAAGAAAACAGGCAGCTATCCAATTCCATTTCCATTTTCCAGACAGGAACACGAAGAGTGCATCTCCTTCACCATTTCACTCCCGGTACGTCTCCAACTTCAAATTGGTTTGATTTATTTTTGCATTCTGCATTTATACAAGACCTTTGAATTGTGTGTAGCTGTGGGAAAGCTGAGGTTAAAATCAATCAATGTCTCAAGATTAACCTAAATTCTGTGTGTGATTTGTAGGTCAAAGACTAATGAATTGAGTGAATTATGTTAAGGAGCAGATTGATTTGAAACGGAGTGGATGGGTCCCCCATTAGATTTGCAGGACTTCCTTCTTCGAGCTCGAGTACTTAAGTTATACAGGCATGCTCTCAGGATTGCCAGAAGAGCTCCTACCCATACTAGAGGTCACTCTCTTTCTTCAAATCATATTCGTTCCAGTTTGGTTACTGTTCCTGAGGCTTTATGCTTATTTAGTACAGAACAGAAACATCGATGCACCCAGCCTTTTATCTACTTTTTTTTGTTTTTTTAGTGATGAGAGAAACCTGCAAAAGACTATAAAAGAGTTAAATCAATCTAGTTGTCCATAATTGATCGGTTCAAGAAAGCCGATAGGCTATTCTGGCTGAGAGTCGAACTTGTAATTTTGCCTCCGTCCAACAATCTCCTAGCCACCGATGCTAAGCCTAACAATTTTCCCTCAATTTTCCCTCTCATATACCACCTTTTAGGATCAAAAGTTTGTCACTACTCCAAATGCTATAGCTAGTAGCTAAAATGCAACTTTATTGCCTTATTTTCTTATACCGTTTACATTTTTGAGACATTGAGTGTTGGACTTAGCTCTTTTAAATTGTCAGCTACCGGGTGCTAAACATAATAGGTCGAACTAATGGAGTTAGCACATTAGACACATTATTTTTCTCTCAAAAAGGTTGAATCCCCAACCCAAGGACCCCTCACACCTCGGCATTTAGGAGGATGTAAATGGCTCACAGGGCCAAATGCTGGTGCGCCACATTGTTGCTGCCGAGGTTCGAACTTTGGTTGACCTCCGTCTAATAGTCGACAATCTGACTAACTTGGATGGGTTGCCTTTTTATTAATTATTATGTGTGCAGGTGAGGTGAGTGAGATTATAAGGCAGGAGATGGAGAAGAACAGAAGTTGCAATGACAAGCAAAGGATTCGTTTCTTGATTAGTGAAGGGTTGGAGAGAGTGAAGCGATTGGATGAGATGCTGGATTTGCAAGGTCGTTAATGTTGATTACTTGTTAATAAAGATGTTGGGTGGATTAGCTGGATACACTTCTTGTATTCTTTCTTCTTAAGAAACAAAAAATTGTTGTTACATCACCATAGTTATTTCATGCTTCATTAACCAAACAACTGCAGCTTGTAGTGTTGTATTGGATAACAAAATTCAGGAATTCATCTTCTGCACACTTCTTGGGCCAAATTTCAAATTTCCCATTCATATCCAAATTAATACACAAAAATCTAACATATGAATGCTTAACAAACAAACAAACAAACATGAACACGAACACTCCAAAAATCTTGACAAATGAACACGAAAAACTTTCGTTCATTCATGTTCGGTTCGTTAACAGCGCTAATGCTACAAAACTGGCATTAATATCCATCCAAATTAATACACAAAAATCCAACTTTAAGCTAGATATTGCATCATTGGTATCAAGTAACAACTGGCAGCATATATTACCTCCCTCCCACAGGGCCAAATGTTAAGGCATTCATAATGATTAATGAAGAACAGAGGTGGGATGTTCTTGTTCTTCTACAAGGGACGAGTAATATAGCCTTTCTCAACCATCTTCGAAACCAGCTCCTCATGCTTCTTCATTTGGCCTGCCTTCCTGAGTTGCTGCAGAACCATTTCATAATCTGCTTTACCCGGTCTCAGACACTTCTCCTCGATCATTTCTCTAAAATACTTATACGCATTATTCCAATGCCCCATGCCACAATACATGGAAATCAGAATCCTGTAAGTATTCACGCTAAGCTCAACTTCGCTCTCATCCATTTCTTTCTTAAGCTTGATCACCATGTCAGTGGACCTCGATTCAACAAACATCTTCATCACTATATTGTACGTCTCAGCATTCGCCTTGCACTTTATCTCCTTCATCCTGGCATACAACCGATGAGCAGCATTCACATCCCGCGAGTTCCCAATGCACCTAAAAATCGGATTGAAGCTATAAACATTGGGTTCGCATCCTTTACTAACCATCGCGTTAAGCACCTTGATCGCTTCCTCGCGATTCTCATCCTTGCAATGACTTTCAATCAGATAATTGTATGTAATAACATCGGGAGGGCACGAAAGCCTCTTCATCTGATTATACACCTGCAACACCTTCTCAGTTCTCCCAGCCTTCACATGAACTCTCATAAGGTTATTAAAGGTAACAGCATTAGGTTGACACCCAGTATCAATCATCTCTGAGAAAACATCATATGCCCGAGTTATCTGCCCTGTTCTACACAACCCATCAATCACAATACTGTAAGTATAAACATTGGGCTCAATCCCTGCAACTTTCATTTCATTGAAAACCCTTTGAGCCTCTGAAATGTTCCCTGCACGACACCAACCGTGAACTAAACTAGTATAGACCACCACATCAGACTCATATTTATCTTTCAATCTATCAAAAAATGTTTGAGCTTCTTCAGCCCTTCTTTTCTTAGAGAGTATACCAATTACTGAAGAAAAAGCATTTCTATCAGGCTTACAGCCATAGTCCTCCATCACGTTAAACGTGTGTATGGCCTCTGAAGCAAGCCCAGCTCGGACATAGCGGCGAATTAAATTCAAAAAAGTTTCTGTAGAAACTGCGATGTTATTTGATTTCATAGAATCTATCAAGTGCCAAGCTACACCGAACTGGCGTACCTTTCCAGCGAGATCCACCAATTCGTCGTATGGCTGGGGATTTTGGAAGGAATAGCGCGCGGCTGCCCAATTGAAGAACGCCAAAGCCTGGGGGAAAGGAATGCCGTGCCGCACTTCGCCGCATTTCTCGATGACGCGGAGGACGACGGCGGCGGAGACGGGGTCGACGTCGGCGGCGCAGATTCTGGAAAAGTCGGAGGAGAGAGATGGGAGAGTGAGGTCAGGGTTTAAGGGAGTAGGGCTGCTATTAGGGTTTTTCCGGTAGTGGTCTTTGATTAAGGAGTGGAATTTCTCGGCGGCTAGGGTCTCAGTTGGGGTTAAGGTGGAAGTGAGTCGGGACGAGCTGTCTCCGCCGCCGTCTCCATCACCGTCGGAGTCGACGGCGGCGTCTTCGATGTGGAGCCCAGTGATGGATGTGGAGA
The DNA here is from genome assembly GCF_001879475.1 of Ipomoea nil. Lineage (NCBI taxonomy): Eukaryota > Viridiplantae > Streptophyta > Magnoliopsida > Solanales > Convolvulaceae > Ipomoea > Ipomoea nil. Next base: position 195,766 of record NW_017619625.1, on the reverse strand, counting down.
AGGGAATGAATCTGGTGGTGCGGGAGAGAGGAGAGGGAAAATGGAGACGCAGCAAATTTGTTATGAACATTGGTGCGGAGTTGAAGGTGAAATCAAACTTTTGGGAACATAAATTAAATGGCTGCCTGCTAGATGAAGCTTAAAAATATAGGGCAAATTGTAGTGTACATTGATATAGATTCACTAAAAACTAGCAGGCACTATAGGAGAGTTTGCAGTATATAAATTACAAATTAATGAATTATAAACTATAATGTATTAAAAATAAATATTTATTATGATTTCATAGGAAGCAACCAGTGTAGTCGGGTATAATTTTCTTTCTTTTTAATTTCTCTCTTGTAGTCGTAACCTGAATTTGTTTATATGTGTCCACTCCCCCAAAAACTTAAATCTCTTCACGCGAACAAACACAACGCCTACATACACCGAGGACTAGAAAGCATCCAAGGCATATAATTGTCTAACTAATCAAACCTTAGTAGATACAGTATGAGAATTATATTCGATATGACTCTTTGTGGATACCGATTTTCTCATTTAAAAATTTGTTAAGTTACCATAATTTACATATCAACCATTTTATCGTATTTGAATCGAAGTGTAGGAATCATGGAGTGTGGCATTTTCACTTTTGTGGGCAATATATTGGATTTTTATTTATTTTATGAGTTGGGCTCCCATGTTATGGTCCATTGGGCTTTGGGTACCCAGAAGCATAGAAAAGTAATGTATACATGTTAATCAAAATAATTATGTGTGAAAACGTGTTCACTATACGCATGCTAGTAGATCTATAATTTTTATATTGTAGATATATAATTTTTTTTATTTTTGAAAACGCAGATTCATAATGTTTTTTTCATTTGTTGTTAACGGGATAGATCTATAATTTCTAAGTTGTACATTCATAATTTTTATACTGTAGATTCATAATTTTTGTACTGTAGATTCATAAATTTTATACTGTAGATTCATAATTTATATACTGTAAATTCATAATTTCTATATCTATACTGTAGATTCATAATTTCTGTAATGTAGATTCATAATTTCTATACTGTATATTCATAATTTCTATACTATACATTCATAATTTCTGTACTGTAGATTCATAATATCTGTAACAACACATGAAAAAACAAAATTATGAATCTACGTTTTAAAAAACAGTATAGAAATTATGGATCTACCCATGTGTTCACCCTGCGCATAGTGAACATGTTTCCACAACATAATTTGCGTGTTAATCATTACCGTGTGCTATTATTTTAACTCATAAAATATATTATTTTATCTCAAATATTTTATTATTTTAACACATAAAATACATTATATATTATTCTATATCATAAAATACATTATTCTAACTCATAAAATACATTACCTTACTTCAAAAATTTCATTATTCTAACATATATATAAAGTACATTATTCTAACACATAAAATACTTTATTATAAATAATAAAACACATTATCTTACCCTAAAATATTCATTATTCTAACACGGGCACAAAGAATTTTTTTATAATATTAAAATAATATTATTTTGAACCACGGTCCACACAATAATTTACTCAATACATATATAGTAGTCTACTTTTTAGTTTAAATGAAAAAACGAGTGAATTGAAAGATTATAGGAGTAATAAATTGATAGTGGCAAATGGGGCCCTGGAATTGAAGCTTGTGATAGTGACCAATAATTCAGATTGGTGAGCTGGTAATGTAATGTTCTGTTCAACACTTATTCATATTCAATGCTGCTGTCTGGTGATACCAACTTTAAACGTACCGTTAAAATATTGCCAACCATAAAGGCATACTTTGTCTTCACTCTTGGCAATTGGCATATAGATTAATATTTGGACAACTATATATATATATATATATATATATATATATATATATATATATATATTTTCATAAAGACAGGTAACTCTACTTAGGTTTCTTTATTTATTGTAGAGAGCATCGTGTCAATTTCCATATATAGTAGGAATAAAAAATACTGATCATCTAATTGTGAACTAAAAGTAGTAAAATATTTGATGGGAAAGAAAGTGATTAGAGAGTCGTTAAGAAATCTAATTAAGGAATGTAACTTGTGGATACAACATGAGTCTTAAAAAGAGATTCATCATATATATATAGAAATTAAAGCATAACAAAATAATTGACAAGTTGATTGAGAAAACAACCATTCACGAAAGATATTTGATCAGATAGCTTGAGAATCTCGAATCCTTTAGAACAACCTCATTTGTTGAGGTTTTTTGTTGTTTTTTAGAAAGTCAAGTAGGAGAGAGAGGAGGGTGAGAGAAAAAATGGAAGAGTAAAAGAAAAGGGAAAAAAAATTCTGAGAGAATAAAATAAAAATAAAAATAAAAAACACGCTTCTTACGCGCCCAACATGGTGCGTGTATTGTATCGCATCATGTTTGGGCACGGCAGTGCATTTAACGCACTGTCGCGTTCCTTTTTTCCAAAATCTGGGCCCCACAAAAAATAACCCCTTATAGGAGAAAAATCTCCTTAAAAACCCCTCCTTCCCATTTGTCAAAAAACCAACATTAAACATGTCGTTTGGTTGGAATGAAGGAATTAAGGTGGAAATGAATTGTAATTCGGTGGGAAAAGAATAAGGTGGGAATAAAGTAGGAATTCAAATTACGTTGTTTGATAGGGAGAAATAGAATTATTAGAATTGAGAAAGAAAGAAGTGGTATAAAGACTAAAATACCCTTGTGTAATAATAATAGTAATAACAACCAAGGGTAGTAATATTATTTCATCTATTTTTCCTTTCTCAAATTCATTGAATTACAATTCCGTAGAATTGCAATTTCCCTCCAACCAAATAACGTAATTGAGGCATCCATTAAATTCCAATTCAACTACCGTAGTGAACCAACGCCCTGTAAGTTTGAGAGGAGTTATACATGATTTGATCTAACATCATTTATGACCTAATTATGCATTTGTTTTTCACATAAATCTTTCATTGTTTTCTAACAAAAAAAAAAAGATTATTTCTAAAAATGGTATATTAAACAATTCCTAAGTTTTCAACCGTTGTCATTAAAATACTATATAGATTTTAAATATTGTATTTGTAATGTCAAAATGATCTCAATAAAGAATGAAAAATTAATTCAAAAAGTAGCATTAAATTTAATTGAATTTGCAAGTTGTGTAACTTTTTAGCAGAATACTCTAGCTCTACAACACTCACACATGACCTGTGACTCTTATCTCCTTGTAGCCCAAACATCACTTCACATTAAATGGTGAAATTGAACCAAACAATTCAAATGGGAAGAATATGAAGTTTGTGATATATAATAAAGAAATATGGTATTGGTCACAAAATTTAATAATATAATTTTGCCGACTGCGGAATTTAAATAAATTAAAGTGCACCAATAATAAAAATGGATTAAAATTTCTATTTGGAAAAATAAATAAAAATTTCCCAAAAAAAAAAAAAAAAAAAAAACTAGGATCCTTTGGACAAGTGTAGAAGACTAATCTGACGGCTGAAAATCGTTTTGGTTCGTTCTGGGCAAAATATGGACGGATAAAACTTGAAATCCCGGCGGAGTATCCACCACCCACATATTAGACGGCGGATTTGCCACCACGTCCACCACCGCGATACCCTCGCCGCCGGCGCAACTCACACAAACTCGACCACCTCCGGCGGTGATGTGCTGAGCACCTTTAAGCATCTGATTTTCCGTTACTTCCACCCACAGATCCCTTTCCGGCTCGTATCTCCTGAGCGCGCCTTTGGATTCATCCACCATGTAAATGGTTTCCTCATCCAACGCCGCCGCCGGGCCCCTCCACCCCATCAGCATTCCGGCCGGCATCTCCTCCCAAGCATCGCTTCCGACGTCGTAGATTATCCCTTCCTTGGCGGCGTCGCCGGTGACATTCACCATACACAGCTTCCCTCTCCACCCCACCGCATCAATCGCATCTCTACTGAATTTCCCATCCCGGAGGCCGCCCATTTTCTCCCACCTCCACCCTGATTCCACCGGCTTCCTCCGAAAATAGTGGGGGTCGTTACTTTTCAGGTCCCACTTCTCAACCGACCGAGCAACTTTGTGGTTGTAGTGAGAGCCGATACCACTCGCCACGTAGACAGCGCGTCCTGACGCGCCGGCGGCGCACCAGCGGCGAGGGGTGCTTAACTGGGGGCCACACGTCCATTTCCCGGTGGGTGGATTAAAAATCAAGGGGCGAGATAGGGCGGGGAGGAACTTGTCTGCGGTGGCTGCGAGGAGGACGAGGTTTCCGGCGACGGCGACGGACTGGACTGGGAGACGGCGGGAGATGAAAGAAGGGTGGCGGAGGAGGAGAGCGGCGGTAGGCGGGGGAAGGGGGAGGAATTTCCAGGCGGAGGAGATGGGGTCAAAGGAGGCGAAAGCGAGGGAATCGGAAGAGGAGAAGACGGCGTAGATGGAGAGGAAAGGAGGAAAGGAAGGAGAGTAGATAAGGCGACGCCATGAATGGCAGACGGAATAGAGAAGAGAAGGATGAACGGAAGAGAGGCATGTTTGAGCTATGTGGTCCGGAAGCCCAGGAATCAGATCCCGGTGGTGATTCTTGCGGCGTTTCACGGCGGAAGAGGCGGTTACCGCCTCTGCAATCGTGGCAGTGATGGGATTGACCATTGATAATTGATTTGAGGTGTTGTAGCAAGGAATGAGATTTGGGGCCATGGAGGCTAAGTCTAATATAATATCATCCTCCTCCTTAATATACTAAGGAACGGAAAGGGAACTTTTGTACTTTCCGTTTGTTTCACTAAACATTTGTTTATTAGGATAAATTTTGCTTTAACATAACTATCTATATTTAAATTTTTTTTTTTAGTACTATCTACTGAACACAAAGAGTCAACCCCTTCACTAAGCTCAAACCTATGACCTCCCAATCAAATAAGTGTCATTAAACTACAAACTACTTGCTAGCATCTACTTATATTTAATTAATTTATGTTTTTATACAAAAAATTTAATATTTATGTTTTGAAGATTGATAGACTTACAATTTGTATATAGAGATTTGTTAATGAGTTGACACGATAACGATATGAACATAATAAAGCTTAACACAGACAAGACTTATTGAAGTTAATACGTTAGAATTTTAAACTTGAACCAAAATACAATTTTTTTTAAAAGTTGACACGATTGACTTGTTTAGTTAACATATTACGGGTCTACATGACATAGTAAGACACGATAACTTGTTATACATGTTAATATAATTTTCCTTTTAATAAATAAAACTTTATAAAAAATATTTTTTTTAATTAAATCAACAAAATAGTTGATGTGGTAAATACTTAGTCCTGAGCTTGGGTAATAACACAAGGTCAGAGAGTCCTAAGCTATAATGTAGACATGTAGTAAGTGAAAGAGACCAAAATTCGCCCCATTAGCATTGAACGTGGTATTTATAGCGGTAAGAAGGGGACACATGTCAGGCTCTCGGTATGGCTGACACGTGTCGCACATGCAGTTGGTGGGTTCAGGAACAACGCATTGGTAGCCACATGTGCTTAGATTATATTCCTCATCGTACACTGAGATGAGATCGGGTTAAAGCCTGAAATCCAAGTCCAAATTCTCAAGTAGCCCTACTCGAGAAGGTTGCTTCGATCTGAACTGATCGGGATCGGTCCCTAAGAAGCGGAGCGCTACTGCAAGCTTTAGCTAGCTCGGTTATAGCATTTAGGCCGAAAATGTCATGCCTGTGATCGGGGAAGGTCGGTTATGGTTCCTAACAGGTGTACGGTACGTAGAATGAGGTAACTCGGAGAATATTCCCTATCAATAGTAAAGATCGTAATTCATAACGTATCATAATGTTCATAAAATGACACAATAATGTTTACAAATCATAACTAATGCTAATTAATATTAATGAGTTTTTAATGGGTTAAGTGAATTTACCCGTTAAGATGTGAATTTTAATGAATTCTTAAGGGATTAATAGTTAATGGCCTGGAACACTTTAAACGTAAATACTAATATGCTATTTTCATTTGTAGCCAATTGGGTGTCTTGTTAATGGGTCCTATCGCAAATTGTAAGGTCTAGAGATTGGTAAATGAGATTAATCGCGTGATATGTCTCAACACTTACACAAGTAGTAATAAAATAAAGATATTAATTTATATTTTGAACTGATGAATCATTTAAGACTTTATGTTATGTGACGAGATATGATATATTACTCCGTATTATATTATTATTATTACAAGGAGTGGATGGGTGGTAGCGAATGATGATTTGGAGGTGATGTCATGTGTCCTCCGGGATTGGGGACAGAGTGAGGTTATAAAGTCATGGGTTAAGGCTTAGGTTTGAATATTGATTGGATAAGAAGTTGCAGTGTGTACTGTGTAGAATGGGGAAATGAGAAATAAAAGGTAACAGTTGAGTTGGATACAAGTTGGAGTTTGAAGATTTGGTGATTTGTAGTTATATATGTAGTTGAACAAGCTAAGTGCCACTATTGACTATTGAGTATTGATGGTGGGGTAAAGGAGATTTTGGCGTCCACTTTTTCTCCCCAATCCCCATAGACATTACCAAATTAGGTTGTCGAGAAATGACGCTTCATTTTGCTTTGGCATGCACCGTCGACTACTTAAAAAGGAAAGGAAGATAAAGTTGTTTTTTTTTTTCTTCTTCTATTTTTATTTTTTATTTTCTATTCTATGTTTTTTATTTAAAAAACTTGTTTATTAACCATTTTTGGATATATTTAGTTTAAATAGAATAAATATAAATTTTACTTTTAAGTCTAATATATGTAAGATTTTAATATTTAATACTCAAACTAAATTTATATAAGTATATAACATAACTAAAAATATACCTGAACCAATAACTTATTAAGTTCATTCAAAATTTAGTTTAAATATTAATATTTTAAAATAATATTTAAAATATTTTTGAATATATCCATTCAAATGAATGTAATCATATTAATGAATAAATATGTAAGTAGATAATGGTGAGAATGTAGTTATAGTGGTATATAGTCAAATAAATTATGGATGATTTTGTTTTCTATTTAGAAAACAGTTTTTTAAAGTTTTTCAATTTTTTTAAAAAATTAAAAATTGTTTCCAATTTTTAAAATAAAAACAATACTAGTAAACGTATTTTTTTTCTAATTAGTAAATTGATCCTAAATGTTTGTGTTTTTATGATAAGGCATCTTCTATTGACACGGTAGTTGTTTTTATTAAGATCTACATACGTCGGTTACTTTATTATTATTATTATTATTATTATTATTATTATTATTATTATTATTATTATTATTATTATTATTATTATTATTATTATTATTATTATTATTATTATTATATATACCGTTTTATGTATCTCTTTGAGTCACTTTTATGTCTTTTATTCTCAAAAGAATTAATTCTATCAGATGTCTCTTGTTTTTTGTGGCAATTTCAAATTTAGTCCCAAACTATCGTTTTTGTCATTTAACATCCCACACTATTATTTTTTAGATACTTTTAATCCTTCTCATGACTTTTCATATATTTAGTAATTGTATGTTTGTCTTCTCATATTTTTCTTTTCATATTTTTCATACGAATAAGCATTGCGAAGAGTGCGAATAATTATTAATCATATCATATTACTTTAATGTGACGTTTGGTTCATGAAATACATTGTGAATAAAATGTCATTCGATCTGTAGAATAGATTTATTCTACTGTTTAGTTTAATTTTTAAAACCCAATGAATAGAATTTCACAGAATGAGTTATTTCCTTCACAAATGAAATAACTATTTCACCCTTTTGTATTAGTTATTCCTAACCCACATTAGGAATAATTATTTTTTATTATTCTAAAAATAGCCTCATAACCCTTTCATAAAAATACATATATTTGAAATATTATATGAAATTTGAGCTCATCTGATCTCGTTTACGATATAAAGATTGATATCCAATTAGCGTGAAAAAATAAAAATAAAAATAAAAAGCATTAGATAGTGTAGCCATAAATTGACGAGAGGTGGCAGCTGCATTGGTAGTTGTGACTCATAACTACAAGTATTCCCAAAGTCTAATGAATATAATGCAATCCTTTTGACTTTTGAAACCAACACGAACTCATTTATATTCCAAAGCAAACCCTATCTAATTCCCGGCCAATTCGACTTTTCTTCTATTATATTCTTTTTCTTTTTGCATGTTTTTTGCTTGCAAATTAATGTTAATGTCAACTGTCCAAGATTCGGAACAATCTAATACTCCATAGTACATAATATGTTTGTTTCACAAAATAAATTTTAAGGGAATAAAAATAATATCTTATACGGGATGACATAAGCAATATAATTAATAAAATACGAATTAGATTTTAAGTGAACCAAATTGTGCAATTGAGGCTCCTAACTACAAAAAAGTTTGGTTTTAAAAAAGAAAATTACAAAAAGTTTCATTGAGATCCCTTAAACCTAAAAAAAAAAAAAAAAAAAAAAAAAGGTTCAATTGACGATAATTTTACTTGTTTTAGCAAGTTACAGCTCATTTATTATTGACTAGGCTTCCACGTGTGCTGTTATTATGATGTAGTGATTATTTTACATCCAATGTGACGGTGACTTAATTAACATCCAATGTGATCCATGACTGTCCTTGTCCTAAAATCACCGCCCCTCGCATATTAGATAAAGACTACCAATGTCTATTGCTAATTTTTAGAAACTTTTTTTTTAAAAATTTTTTGATTTTTTTGGGGCAATAATATCTTGTATATACAGTGAAATTATTCAAATTCAACTCAAATCTTAACCGCAATACTAACTCTTAATCAGGCTATTCTAAATAACGCAAAAATATTCCACTTTAAGGTAGCTTTGGATTTGATTGTTAAATCCTCAAAGTACAGAAATAAGGTGATGTCAGTAAATATAAAGTGAAGGATAAAACAGGGAATTGTGAAGTGTTAACAAGACAAGAAGAGCCAAAAAGGACGGAAAAGATAGAATCTATACGTGGCATGGGATTCCACATTTCACCAATGGAGGAGATGGGCATATTGGGAAATTCACTAGTGAGATGAGAGGGACGAGGAAGATATTAGTTATATGTGGTTGGAGATTGCCCACAACCATTAAATCAACCACTTATAAAACAAACGAAAAATGTTCTAAAAATCTAATAATTTGATAATGATTTCACTTACAATTAGCATGTTCTAAATTTCACATTTTCAAGGATTTCATACTATTTAAAAATGCGAAAGGATGCAATTTCAGAAGATATGATAAGAATATCACATTACATATAATAATTTTATATTTTATAGAATCATATGAATACATATAATATTTTTTAATAATAAAGTATGAAATATAAATAATAATGTAAAATAATGAATTCATTTTTTTTTCATGAAATAAATTTTCTCATTAACCAAATAAAATAAAATATGTTTTTTCTCAAATTGAAAGTAAAACGAAAATGGACCCCTAACAAGAGATAGGGTGGCATGTCTGCACTGCAAATTATACCGTGCACCAATTGTGCGTCTTGGCTCAAAATGACGTCATTTTGTAATTTTTCGCGTGTCTGCTGTTAACTCTTTAAAAAAATCATGTTTCGAATGTACAGAATTGTATAATAGAATGCATAGAATTTTATAACTTAATACACATAATCTCTTTTAAAAGGATAGTACATACATAATCTTTTCTGAAAGGATAATACACATAATCTAACATAATGCATAATATACATAAACTCTTAACATAATACACATAAACTATTAACTCTTTAAAAGAAAAAATCTATGTTTCGAATGTACAGAATTATATAATAGAATGTACATAATTTTATACCTGAAAACACAGAATTATATACCTGAAAACACAAAATTTTATAATTGAAAATTCCCATGTTTCAAATGTGCAGAATTATATAATAGAATGCACAGAATTTTATACAAGAAATTAACAAAACGACATCGTTTTGAGGGGCGCGGGGCGCACATTGCTATGTGCGCCCTGGTGCACGATATAACGATGGAACACTCAATTGATTTCTGAATGATAGATTGTAGATAAGGATACAAGATCATGAGTGCTTTATTTAATATGGTGAATTTCTTGTGGCAAATTATACTGTGGACAATGGTCCAAAACAATGTCGTTTCTTTTAATGAAAAGAAACGGCACCCGTTCCGCGTAAAATAGTTCTACTTGTATAACATATTCAGCTTCATTTTATATACATTGTAGTTTCATTTCAGCACAACTATAATTTTATTTTGTTTCAACTACAGTTTCTTTTGACATTAAACATACAATAGTCTTATTACAGTGAAACATGTTATTGGATTTCATTTTATACACACTGTAGTCTTCTTACAACATCATTAAATTATAGTTCTAATTCAACTACGGTTTCATTGGACAATATACACCCTAATATGTGAAACTATTATTCAGTTTCATTTTATATACATTGTAGTTTCATTACAACACAACTACAATATTATTTCGATATAACTACAGTTTCATTGGATAATATACACTCTGATGGGGTGTGGACCCCAGCCCAAGAAGACAAGGCCCAAGAGATAGAGTCCATGGATAGCGGAAGGAGCCCAGAGTGTTTAAAGACACGGCCCAGCGGGTAAAAGGTTTACAGGGCCCAACAGGGGCCAGGGCCGAGTCCAGGAGTCGGCCCAGACCCAGGTGGCGACTTCGGCAGAGATCCGTTGCCCGGCATTTATAGCCGCAGTTAAGAGGCTCGACCAAGCAAGCCGTTGAGAGTCAGAGAGAGCCGTTGGCTGGCCTGGTAACGCCATCCAACGGCCCCAAAATATAATTAGTCTTAAAGTAGTATCTTAAATGAATCTTAACTCGGTAGAGGAGGGCCTACTATATAAAGGGCCCTCCGTGAATGTAAAAGAGACGAGTCCATGCCCAGATAATAGAGAGACACCATTTTTTGAGATTATATTTTCCTCAAAGCTTTTTTATTGAAAGGTGAATCCACCAACCAATGTTGTGTTGGACTTTCCTGGGCCAAAAAATCCTAAAACCAACACTGGCGCCGTCCGTGGGGATCGAAACGAAGAGCCGCGTCCGTTCCTGAGCAGGCGAGTTCACGAAAAGGACAAGGATAGTGTAAGGAAGACAAAGGCTTTGCAACATGTTGGAGGGACGAAGTCAGGCCATCAACCGTAACAATGCGCCGGAAGTTGACTTGAGAGAGCAGCTGAATCAGCGAAACGCCCAAAGTCAAGAAAATGAGTCGGCGCCCCTGAATCGTCCATCACCAATGATACCCCTCACCCCCGAGCAACTTCGAGCCATTGGGCGAGCTATCGTTGCAGAAAACCGGGGAATGGGAGAACAGTCTGCCTCGCGACCGCCGCCCCGCAATCAACAACCGCCCCAGAGATCTGAAGAAGGCAGGCGAGGAGATCGGCGGGCAGAGAGCGTACCGGTGCGATCAGTCCATTCCAGGCTCGGACCAAATACCGCGCGCCCATCAGTGAGAGAACGACTGGGAGAAAGAGAGCCCAGTCGCGCACCGGCAGGTCCATGAAATCGAGAGGTCGCTTGAGAAAAAGCCCGTACTAGAAGGACCAGGACTCAGGCACGACGGTCCGAGCGACCTACACGCAACGATGACCAACAAGCCGAGTCGGAGGTTGACGAAAGCACGGAGTCCACTGGAAACCACACACGAAACGACGACGATGTGGCTCACCCGGCTCGAGAAGTGCGAAACCTGAGGGAGCAAATGGAAGGAAGGACCAAGTCCCCTGGACGAACGTTGCTCACTGCCTTACCTTTCTCCTCCGAGATCATGTCTTACAAAGTACCCGGCGACTTCAAATTCTCGGAACAGGCCACCTTTGACGGATCCAGCGATCCGCGAGAGCACCTTTTAAGTTATCAGGCTAAAATACAGGTTTTAGGAGTCCGAGACCCTGTCATGTGTTGCGCTTTTCTACCGACACTAAAGGGGCCGGCGCAAAGATGGTTGGTGGCTCTGTCCCAAGGATCGATACGAAACTTTGAAGAGCTGGCCGACCGCTTCATGAGTCACTACGCGGCCAACATCAAGCCGCAAAAGGATCTGACTCATCTCGGGGACATTCATCAAGAGGAAAGCGAATCCCTCGAAACTTACTTGGCCCGGTGGCAAAAAGAGATCCAGTCTATCGAAGAAGTTGAGGACCAGACCGCCCTCACCTTCTTCATCGAATCTTTACGATCCGGACAGCTGTATCGTGACCTACGGGACAACCGGCCGGCCACCTTTGCGGAGGCCATACATATGGCTAACAAGCGGGCTAACACGGAGCAGGCCATGAAGCACAAGCGGCAGCGGGAGGTCGGAGGATCTACTAATGGAAAGAGAACCCGCGCAGAAACTAAAGAAAGACGCCCGGAACCGGCTAGGCGACCTGAAGCACGGCGCCCATATGATAGGCCCAGCATCCACCCTTATAAGTCGACTCCCCCGCATCCAGTACAGGAAGTACGAGCAGTCGCGCCTCCTCCGCCTCCCCCGATCGAGGAGCATACGACGAATGAGGATCCATGTAAAATGTCTAAATATTGCCGTTATCATAAATCATACACCCACAACACGGAAGAATGTTATTACCTCAAGAAGATCATGGAGGGGATTATCCAACAAGGGACCCCGCTTCCCAACCAATGGCGACGAAGATCGGCAGCCCGGGAAGACGGCGACTCTGCCGGAACAACCGAGGGTAGTCGCGGCAAGCAGCCGGCGACCGACGAAGACGAGGCCCAGTGGCGGCAGAAGCCGGTTACCAATATGATAGTTGGCAGACCAGAGGAAGGCGACTCGGCGAATACCAGGAAAGCCTGGGCCCGGCAATTGTATGTTGGGACCGTGTACGGACGAGAAGGTGGCTCGAAGAAAGTCTGTCGAGAGCCTATTGTCTTCACTGACAAGGATCTACCCACAGGGGAAACACCACACCGTGACGCACTGGTCATCGCAATGGACGTAAATGGGGTAGTTGTTCGGCGAATCCTGGTAGAAACCGGGAGCAGTGTCAACGTCTTGTACCTCGAGACTTTCACCAAGATGGGTCTAACACGAGAACAATTGATCCCAGTTAAGACGCCCCTCGCCGGCTTCACGGGCGACTCGGTGAAGGCGGAATGGTCAATCACGTTGCCAGTAGAAATCGACAGCTATCCCGACGTACAAAAGCTGGACATGAAATTCATTGTGGTCGACTTGACCTGTTCGCACAACGCAATACTTGGTCGACTAGGCTTGGAAGATCTGGTAGCATTGATCTCCATTGAGCATCTCTGCTTGAAGTTCCGCACGCCGAACGGGATTGGCATGGCCCGCTGTGACAGAAGAATCACCCGTGATTGCTATTTACAAGCTTGTAGGGGCATGGGGAAGCGTGAAATGCAGGTCCACGAGATCACAAAACGACCTCCAAAAAAGACAATGATACCCCGCCCAGAGCTGGCCGCCGAATTGGAAGATATTGAAATCAACCCCGAACGACCAGAAAGAATAGTTCGAATTGGAGTCGGTCTCCAAGATGAGGTACGGGCAGAAGTCATAAAGGTGCTTCGAGAGAACCGGCTAGTCTTTGCTTGGGAGCCGGAGGATATGCCGGGAATTGACCGATCTATCATCGCTCATCGGCTCGCTGTCGACCCCGACCATTGACCAGTGATTCAAAAGAAGCGATATCTAGACAACGACAGAAGGGAATTCGTGAAGAAAGAAGTAAGCACGCTGTTAGCCGCGGGTCATGTCCGAGAAGTCAAGTACCCAGAATGGCTGGCTAACGTGGTGCTCGTGCCGAAAGCCCCGGCTTGGCGAATGTGTGTGGATTATACCGACCTTAACATGGCTTGTCCGAAGGACCCGTTTCCGCTGTCTCAGATAGATCAGTTGGTCGACGAAACGGCGGGGTCAGCTTTGCTAAGTTTCATGGATGCCTTTCGGGGATACCATCAGATCTTCATGCACAAGGCCGATGAAGAGAAAACCGCTTTCCTGACCCCGGATGGGGTGTATTGTTACCGAGTCATGCTATTCGGACTCAAGAATGCGGGAGCTACGTACACCCGAATGGTCGCCCGGCTGTTCCAGGACTTATTGGGAAAATCTATGGCAGCATACGTAGACGACATGCTGGTAAAGAGTCGGGAGGAAATTAATCATGCTAAGGACTTGGCCGACTGCTTTCAGATAATGCTTAAATACAATTTACGACTTAACCCGAAAAAGTGCGCCTTCGCCGTGCAAGGTGGGAAGTTCTTGGGGTATATGGTGACCAAAAGGGGAATCGAGCCCAACCCGAAGAAGGTGCAGGCAATCATGGACATGCAGCTTTCGAGTACTGTTAAGGACCTTCAGCGGTTGACCGGTCGACTGGCTGCCCTTAGCCGATTTCTAAGCAAATCGGTGGACAAGACTGTGCCCTTTTTCGAGGCTATGAAGAAGAAGGAGGGCTTCGTGTGGACAGCCGAGTGCCAGCAATCATTCGATGAGTTGAAAAGATATCTTTCCACACCTCCAGTGTTATCCACCCCCAAGTCGGTGAGCCATTGTTCTTATATCTAGCGGCATCCTCGAAGGCGGTGAGTTCGGTACTTGTCCGAGAGGAAGAACGTGCTCAGCACTCGGTGTATTACGTGAGTCGTTCTTTGAAGGCAGCCGAAGCGCGATATACGCCTTTGGAGAAAATCGTTTATGCTCTGATAATCACCATGCGCAAACTGGCGCCCTACTTCCAAGCCCACACCGTCCGGGTCTTGATCGATCAACCCCTAGGAAGCGTGTTACGGAATCCAACGTCGTCCGACCGACTCGTGAAGTGGGCGGTGGAGTTGACCCAGTACAGGATCGAGTATCAGCCTCGCCCATCAGTGAAAGGACAGGCCTTGGCCTATTTCTTGGTCGAGTGCACTGCAGGAGAAAGCGGCAGGGATGACATCCAGGAAGATGGCCCCGGCGAATGGTGGGAGATACATGCGGATGGAGCAGCCAGTTGCCAACATTGCGGCGGCGGAGTTATGTTGATTACTCTGGAAGGGTTCAGTCTTTACTACGCCTTAAGTTATTTGTTCCCGACCTCTAACAATGAGGCCGAGTACGAGGCTGTGCTGGGTGGCCTACGACTCGCCAAGACACTGGGGGCGGAATGCCTACGAATCAAGACCGACTCTCGTTTGGTGGTTGGACAGGTGTCCGGAACCTGCGACGTGAAAAACGCTCGGATGGCTCAATACACGGAAAAAATGGTAGAATTATTGAAGGGATTCTGCGCTTATGAGATAGAGTACATCTCTCAAGCCGACAACACAGAGACCGACATACTTTAAAAAATCGCTTTGGAAGGTGTATCGGATCATCTCGTTAAGATCTGCCAAAAGGAAGAACTGGTTCGACCCGGCATAGAAGAGGCGACCTCAAAGATTCAGCAAGTGACGGCTGAGGAATGGAACCCCGAAATGTTCTGGATCGAAGATATTCGACGGTACAAAGAAAAGGGGGAATTGCCCGAGGACCCCGGAGTCGCCGCCCGAGTCCGTCGCAAGGCTTCGTCATTCGAAATTATCGATGGGCAACTATACAAGCGGTCATTTGGGGGTCCCCTCCTCAGGTGCTTTCTCAGAACAGAGGCGGAGAAAATAATGGACGAAGCCCATCATGGAATCTGTGTAGCTCATCAGGGCGCCCATACTCTCGCGCGGAATTTAGTCGTTCAGGGATATTACTGGCCTACTATGATGAGGGACTGCATCGAGTGGATAGCCAAATGCGCGATCTGCCAAGCATTCGCTCGAAAGGATACTCCGCCAACCACTTTCTACACGCCGGTTACTACGGCCATCCCCTTCAAATGGGGGATTGATCTGCTGGGCCCACTACCAGTCGCCCACGGGCGTCTGAAGTTCTGTGTAGTGGCCATCGACTATTTCACTAAGTGGGTTGAGGCTGAGCCACTAGCTACCATCACCGAATATCAGTGTCAACGCTTCTTGTGGAAGAAAGTAATTTGCCGCTTTGGATTACCTGAGCATGTGGTCAGCGATAACGGTCGACAGTTCGACTGCCAACCCTTTGTCGACTTCTGCCGACGGCACAGCATACGCCAAACCAAGGTGTCAGTTGCTTACCCCTAGGCCAATGGACAAGTCGAGAACGTAAATCATACAATCGTGGATGGAATCCGGAAAAAGCTGGAGGACATTGGGGGAAACTGGGCGGATGAGCTTGAAACGAGATCGAGACCAAGCAACACGAGAGTTACTCTCGTGCGCTGCGGCCTGGCCGAGAGCATGCAGCACGAAAGTTGCTCTCGTGCGCTGCGGCTGAACAGCACTTCGGTCTACCAGAGCTGTGCTACTTGAAAGCCTGGGTTCGACCTGGCCCGAGAGCATTAGGCCGAACAGAGAGCAACACGAGAGTTGCTCTCTCGTGCGCTGGTCGAACAGAGAACAAGCAGCATGAGAGGTGCTCTCGTGTGCGCTGGCCGAGACCAAGCAACACGAGAGTTGCTCCCGTGCGCTGCGGCCTGGCCGAGAGCATGCAGAACGAAAGTTGCTCTCGTGCGCTACGGCCGAAAAGCACTTCGGTCTACCAGAGCTGTTTCTGGACAGTGGAGATTTAATTCATCCGTTACAGGAATTAATCTCTGTATTAATTCATTTTGAATTTTGAATTAAACCTGCACTAATGACCAGCTGTTTCAGATGTTACCAACGTGCCATGAATGCCTACTAAATGCTATTTAGTACTCCAATTCCTATATAAGAAGAGGTAGTAGGAGCAAGTGATTTACAACAAGTGAGGGAAGAACACGAGAGTACACAACACACAAAGATAAGCATTTTTCCTTCTCAAAAACTTTGCTCCTACTTCTTCTTTCTTGCTACTGTGTTTTGCCCGTGCTCTAGTTCGTCGGGTTCGCTCGTTTGGGTGCTCAAACGTCGAACCGTTGTACGTTTTATCCTGGGAAACCTAGGCCACAACGCTCCTAGCACTTTTGGGAGGTGGCAAATAAGGTTTTAAGGAAAGAAAGGCACATTGCCTAACTCGTACATTCCTTTTTTCCTTCTCCTTCTTTCTTGTTTTGGATTATGCTTTTAAGCAAAAATCCGTTCTCCCTCTTTTGAGATATACGTTGGATTGGACTTATAATCTGAGGATTATTAGTTCCAATTTCTGGTTGATATATATTGGTATATCTTTCTCGTAGATATACATATATATATATATATATATAAAAAACCTTTGGGTCCGTTTATATATATTTGTGTGTATATATATATTACGGATAAAATATCAAATAATATTTTATATACTTGTGTGTGTATATAGAAATATTATTTTACGATATTAAATCGATTTTGGTTCATTATCACCAACAATCACCTAAAGTTCAAACCTTGAATAAAGTGCCATCACTTTTCACATCTTGATAACAGTTCCTGAGAGAAAAGATGGGAAACAAGGGCCCAGACCCTTAGTCGTTTCCGAGAAAAAATCTAGAGGAGTCGCCTCGACTGAGGGACTCGGCGAGAAAAGATGAAAAACAAGGGCCCAGACCCTTAGTCGTTTCCGAAAAAAAAGCCTAGAAGAGTCGCCTCGACTGAGGGACTCGGCGAGAAAAGATGGGAAACAAGGGCCCAGACCCTTAGTCGTTTCTGAGAAAAAACCTAGAGGAGTCGCCTCGACCGAGGGACTCGGCGAGAAAAGATGGGAAACAAGGGCCCAGACCCTTAGTCGTTTCCGAGAAAAAGCCTAGAGGAGTCGCCTCGACTGAGGGACTCGGCGAGAAAGATGGGAAACAAGGGCCCAGACCCTTAGTCGTTTCCGAGAAAAAGCCTAGAGGAGTCGCCTCGACTGAGGGACTCGGCGAGAAAAGATGGGAAACAAGGGCGCAGACCCTTAGTCGTTTTCGAGAAAAAGCCTAGAGGAGTCGCCTCGACTGAGCGACTCGGCGAGAAAAGATAGAAAACGAGAGCAGTCGAAAGGCATAAATAAAATTGCATAAAGAAAAACACGAAGAAGAGCAAAGGGAAAAGTTTCATTCAATAAAAGCCCGAGGGGAAGGCCATCCCTTACAAAAAAAAAGGGGAGAAGTTTCTAAAAGCCCTAGACTATGGGGGAAGGGGTGTCGACGTTGACTTCCTCCACTTGTTCTTCCGCCGATGGTCCAGCTGGAGGAACAGGTGAAGGATCTTCCGCCGGAGGAGGCTGTTCAGTCGAAGTCATCGGGCTCGCCACAGGAGGAGCCGCCGGATCAGCAGTCGCCGTAGGCGTCTCAACAGCTGGTAGAGGATCGAGCACCGGTTTAATGCCCCAGCTCTCTGGAGTGAAGGTCGAGTCGCGGGCCAAGAGGAGGGCATGGATCTCCATCTGAGCTTCATGATAGCCCAGGCGGTAATCACGCTCGCCCAGATCCAGTAGATAGTCGTCCCCTTCTGGAGTCGCCAGCCACTCCTTCGCCAGCGCCTCTCGACGACCCTCAACCGCCGACTTCACGTCCGCCTCAAAGGTAGCCGAGTTCTTGTACTCGGCAACAGCGGTGGCAACCGAGGCAGCAGCGGTGACGGCCTTGTCTCGCTCTGTCTCCCATTGGCAGTTGACCCTCAGCAGCTCGGCGGTATGAACCTCCTTCGCCTTGGCATAAACCGCCTGTTCTTCCAGGCGAGCCTCCTCCGACTGGCGTAGACGAACGACAATGGAATGCATGGTAGTCTTGAGCGCCCGCATCTGCTTCCTCAGCTCCAGCTGGAAAGTGAGGTTCTAAGAAAAAGAAAAATGGAGCAGGGATTAGAAGGAAATCTAAAAGGAATTGATAAAGAGGTCGGCAATGAACTTACTTGGTAGGACTGGCGCAGGGAAGCTTCCAGGATATATTCATCCTGCATCTTTTTCGCCGCCTCCAAGTCCTTGGGGAGGAGGACATGTTCGCCCCAGTTTTGGACCGAGTAGTCGCCCCCCTTCCCCCCCCCCCCCCCCCCCCCCAAATTTGGGCATTCTCTTCGAGCTCCAAGCCCAGCCGAATCTTCTTGGGAGGAGGCGTGTCCGACTGCTCCAGGTCCACCTCAGTAACCAGTGACGGAGATCCCGCCGACCGGGGCATGGAGTCCAATTTACCCTTCGGCCGTTGGGTGCCCTGAGGAAAAGCCGCCACCGTCGTAAGAGGGGCCGGGCTCAGAGGAGTAACCACCCCCGAAGATGAAGGGGCCGACTGAGGTGAAGACGCCGATGGAAGACCAGACGGGGTTTCCATACGGCGAGGAGGAGTAGACGAATAAGAAGAAGAAGAAGATGATGAGGACGAAGACGTGGAGGCGGGAGACTCCGCCGAGTGGCGAGAAGAAGAAGAAGAAGATGATGAGGACGAAGACGTGGAGGCGGGAGACTCCGCCGAGTGGCGAGAAGAAGAAGAAGATGATGATGAGGACGAAGACGTGGAGGCGGGAGACTCCGCCGAGTGGCGAGAAGAAGAAGAAGAAGGAGAAGAGGACATTGTACCAACCTGGGTGATCTTCGGAAGGAAGAGTCGCCGGAGAAGAATAAGCTTGACTTCGGGGAGTTTTTTGCAGAAATTAAGAGATGAAGTGAGGAAAAGGGGGATGACGAAGTATTTAAATGGGGAGAATTCCAAGAGGTGGCCACATGTCACGCACTCACTGGAGGATAGCAAAGGTTGATGGGAGGTGAAAGGACATTTGCAATTAATGACCTCGAGAAGCGGAGTGACGGTTGAGGCTTAGGGTTGGCCTAAGACGGCGCGTCTGGCCTAGACCTAAGGCAAGCAAAGACAACACGGCTCATTGACGTAAGGCCCATTGTAGGCCACGGCCTCTGGGCTGCCTGGGTACAGGTCGAAGGTGTCTAAAGTAGGGTCATTGGGCCAGACCCACCAGTCGACGCCAGTAGCGCCGGGTGAGTGAGGCCGACTCTGTTAAACGAGTTTGGAGTCGGCGTCGACCTCGTGATGTACAAGGTAGGGCGAAAGTCGGCTAAAGAGAAGCATAAAATAATAAGGCGTACATGACAATACAAGAAAGCGACAGTTTATTAATCAGAACGAGATAAAGGCCTGTATCTCGGCCAAAAGTTACAAGCTAAAAGAAAAAGAGGTCACGGATCAGCCTTCTCTTCCGCAGGGCGAGCAGGAGGTGGGCCTTCCAGGAAGAGTTAAGGACGGAAGGGTGGAGGAGTCGGCTCCGGCTTCGGCACCTCATCCAAGTAGACACAGGCTTCCCGTCATCGATCATTTGGAGGGGCTTCTCAAGGGCGCTGGGAGACATGGCCACCCCAAAGAGAGGAGGAACCTCCCACACTTCTTCCTCATTTGGTGCCGACTCCTTTATCGCCGGCTCCACTGGATGCTCATCCGGATCCACGGGGATCAAGTCTAACATATCCGGCGGCACGACGATGGGATCTAAGGAAGAGTCCCCCGTCAAGTGGCCACCGTTGGCCAGCCTCTTTTGCCTTAGCTTCTCCAGTCGAGCCTGTTCCTTTTGGCGAATGGAGAAGCGACGATCACCGGTTCGATAACTCATGATGGAGGTTGCTGGATCAGAAGGTGTAAGGAGTACAATTGAAAGTAACCCCTTATATAGCCCAAAATGGGAGCGAATATCCAGGCGGAAATCGCGGAAAGAATCATAACTGCCATAGGGCAGGGCGAGATGGGATTTGGGAATCTTTGTCAAAGAATGGTTCCATCAACTGCGCTTGGGAAGAGGAAGATTCGCACGTCAACTGAAAAGGCGAGATTTCCCAAGAATACGGATTGTAGATGTCAGACTTTAGGATTTGTCATCTGGCCGACTCGAGGACCAGTCAACCAGTGAGTTTGGGCGGGTAAAAAGCAGAGACCTCGAAAAGAAGAAATAAAAGTAGTTTTATTAATCAAGAAGGCAATACACAGGCCAAGGAGCTTATTACATCAAATAAAAGTGTATAAAGTGCTCCTTTCGTAGTCCTTCCTGAAAGCCTCGTGGGCAGTTTCCAGGTGATCACTCGTCAGGAGAGGAAGGATCATTCTTAGAGAACATCTCCTCCGATGGTCCAGTAGGATACGGGCAGAAGGAATCCCAGAAAGCTGGCATAATTGGCGGCACCACCGGCGCCTCATCATCCGGGTATAACTCCAAGTATCGTATAAAGTGCTTCTTTCGTAGTCCTTCCTGAAAGCCTCGTGGGCAGTTTCCAGGTGATCACTCGTCAGGAGAGGAAGGATCATTCTTAGAGAACATCTCCTCCGATGGTCCAGTAGGATACGGGCAGAAGGAATCCCAGAAAGTTGGCATAATCGGCGGCACCACCGGCGCCTCATCATCCGGGTATAACTCCAAGTATCGAGCGAAATCAGCATCGGTCATCAGATCAGTCGCCGGCCCATCCAGATCGTCGAGTGGGATGGTGAAGGTCATGCGGAAGGATAGTTGCTCTGGGACGGCCACCTCAACAAAAGATCCATCCTGTGCAGTAACACTGGCCAGGGTAAGTGGCGGCAGGTCGGCCGAGGTTGGAGTGTTCGCCACGAGAGAAGGACTGGGAGCCGGCGGCTGCAGAACAGAGGAAGTGTACCAGTAGGGAGCCTTCGAGAGGATGGCCGAGGAGCCTTCTTTTTACTCTCCTTTTTGGGCCTTGACCGCTTCGAGGGAAGAGGACGTCGAGGCGACCCAAAGTCTATCCTCTTTCCTTTCAAATGGGAGCGACCCATGGCTGATTAAAGAGGTGATGGAAAGTGAAGAGACTAGAACGTTATTTATAGGAACCCCGGAGCAAAGAAGGAATCTAAACGGCCCCGGTGAATCAAGGGAGATGGCGAAAAATTCGGGCGTTACTCGAACAATTAAAACAGGAGATTTGCTTATTAAAGGGAGGAGATACTGCTACTTTCCCATACCCGTGTTAGAGGCCCGGGTATGAGAAAGTGAGGGACTAGATGATGGGGTGTGGACCTCGGCCCAAGAGAACAAGGCCCAGGAGACAGAGTCCATGGATAGCAGAAGGAACCCAGAGTGTTTAAAGACACGACCCAGCGAGTAAAAGGTTTATAGGGCCCAACAGGGGCTAGGGCCGAGTCCAGGAGTCAGCCCAGGCCCAGGTGGTGACTCGGCAGAGATCCGTTGCCCGGCATTTATAGCCGATGATGGAATAATCACGGAGCCGGAGCGGAGCAACGCAGGACAAGCCGGGTCAGACCCGGAGCAGGACGAACCACCCCGGGGTCGACCAACCACTCCGTGCTCGGCCAATGGCCGGGTCCTCGCGTGGAGCGAGTCCCGCGCCGCGGGCCGCGGCTCCTCCCGCGGGCCCGGGGCCCGTGGCAGTCAGGGGTATATAAACACCCCCCGGTGTCCTAAGGAGACATCTCGGACTTTTCCTACAGCATTTGCCTTGTTATTACACGTCCCGAACCTCTGTAATAGCGTTTTATATCCAATCAATACAATATTTACCGTTTTATTATCCGTTCTTCGTATTCAATATATATTCGGGTTGTATAATCCGGACCCCCGGGTTCATATAATCCATCAGCCGCAATTAAGAAGCTCGACCAAGCAAGCCGTTGAGAGTCGGAGAGAGCCGTTGGCTGGCCTGGTAACGCCACCCAACGGCCCCAAAATATAATTAGTCTTAAAGTAGTCTCTTAAATGAGCCTTAACTCGGTAGAGGAGGGCCTACTATATAAAGAGCCCTCCGTGAATGTAAAAGAGGCGAGTCCATGCCCAGATAATAGAGAGACACCATTTTTTGAGATTATATTTTCCTCAAAGCTTTTTTATTGAAAGGTGAATCCACCAACCAAGGTTGTGTTGGACCTCCCTGGGCCCAAAAACCCTAAAACCAACACACTCAAATATGTGAAACTGTTATTCAGTTTCATTTTATATAAACTGTAGTTTCATTACAACACAACTACAGTTTCATTGGACAATATACACTCTAATATGTGAAACTATTATTTAGTTTTATTTTATACACAATGTAGTTTCATTGCAGCACAACTACAATATCATTTCTATTCAACTACAATTCTATTTGACAATATACACTCAATATGTGAGACATATTGTTCAGTTTAATTTTATACATACTGCAGTTTCATTTCAACACAACTAAAGTATCATTTCAATTCAATTACAATTTCATTTGATAATATAAACACAATATGCAAGACAGTTTCATTTTAGATACACTGTAGTTTCATTTTGTTATGAACAGAAAAAATACGAAATCTGTTAAAGTGTAACGGCAGTCATTTTTTTAAGTGTAAAAAAACGACGCCGTTTTCAAACCATAATCCACGGTATAACGACTAGTTTCTTGTGGACACCAAATATTAATGAGTTAATACTCAAAATTGTTCTCGACTATAGTGTTTTTCTCAATTTCGTCCTAAACGACTTTAGTGACCTAATATAGTCCCAGACTTTTGTGTTTCGCTCAATTTAGTCCTCCGTTTGTTATTCCGTCAAATTACTGTTAAATAAAGGGACAATTCAATAATATCAATATTAACCTCTCTTTACTTTCAACCTGCGAAGTGAGAAATCTCTCTTTCTTACACGAATTACACCCAGAGTTATCTCAGACCTATGAATCAAATTTTATATTCCCAACTTTAGAAGTGATTCTGGGAGTAATTCGTAAAAAAAAAGAGGGATTTCGCACTTCACATGTCTATGAATAAAGAGATGTCAATATTAAAATTACTGAATTGTCTATTTATTTAACAACAAATGGACGGAATAACAAATGAGGGACTAAATTGAGCAAAAACACAAAAGTCTGGGACGAAATTGAGTAAAAATACAAAATTCTGAAACTACATTAAGTCACCAAAATCGTTTAGAACAAAATTGAGAAAAACCACTATAATTGAAGACGATTTTGGATATTAACTCAAATATTAATTCTATTTTCTAATGACCACTAAATTATTGTGATTATCACTCTATTGTTTTGTTGGGTCGGATATAGGGCAAATATGGGTGGCGTGTTTAGGAGCGAAAGCGACCGAAATAATAAAACCAGAAAGCTGCAGAAGAGGGAGGGAGAGAGAGAGAGAGAGATCATGTGGAAGTGGGAAATAAAAGCAGCCTTATGGGTACGTTTTCTGCCCAATTAAGAAAGATTCCTCCCATCTTCTCCAAACACGTCTTATTCATCCCTTTATACTGTTCAAACTTATTTGCTTCATACTTCATAGGCCATGCTATAATAATACTAGCCTTTGCTTTTCAATTTTTTTTTTTTTTTGAAAAAACCTTTGCTTTTCAATTATTCATTCATTTTTGTACATACATTTATGTTCCATATATTAACCTTTTTTTTTTTTTTGACCTGATATATTAACCTTTTTATTTACAAAAAAATCTCGTAATTGCTATCCGTCAATAATAAATTAAGCTATTTTTATCTTTATAATTCTATACCAAATATAATTTTAAAAATTAAAATGGTTTATAATTTGATTCAAAAAGTATTTTTGAAAAGATTTTTTTTATTTACTTTAAAAAAGTTAATTCCATTTTTTGTCCTAGATTGTTTTGAATCTAACGGAAATGTTTTTAAAAAAAAAAACTAAAAATGAAATAACGCATAAATCTATGACAAAAAAAATAAGTAACACTTAGCTTAAAATTAAATAGACCAAAACGTCATTGTATTTAATGTCATTAAAACAATTTTGTTGACAAATGATTAAAAAAATGATCATACCACAATAATACTATAACCAAATGAGATGTTTTGAAAAAAAAAAATAATAGTATACAAACATCTATAAATTTAAGACATAAAATGAATTTAATTTTAATTAAAAAAATAAAAATAGTAGGACAAGGTATAGGTGAAGTTGAAAAGTTGGTTTTGTCGTTTTATGTATGGTAAGAGAAGAGAAGAGAAGAGAAGAGAGGGAGCTCTGACTCGTCAAATCAACTTTTTAAATGCGCGGCTGTCGGTCAAGTGCCGCCCTTCACGCGGTTTTTGGCGCCTAAAAAACCACCCACCACTTTCTCCTCGTAGACTTGTCTCTGTTAACACCATTTATTTTGTTTTATTTTATTTTATTTTTGTTAATCTTTAATGAAAGCAGTCCTTTTCATTCATCCAGATTAATCTTATTTAGTGTCTGAGAGGTTCAATGTCTATTCAAAAAAAAAAAAAAGTAGTATTAACACTGTTATATGTATATATACAATTATACAAATAGTAAATTAATTTTTTGATGTAATGTAATGTTGTAGTAGTCAGCTTATTAACCAAACAAGAAAGACAAAAAAAAAATGGTTTTTGTAAATATTACTTCTGTACAGCAGCAAAGCAATGCAGCATGGCATCTTATATTCTTATCTGTCCGATAACACGGAGTTGCTCCATGAGAGCATGACATCACGAGCAAGGGATGGAAGATCTGCACCATTGATTATCAAGTTTGAGATTAATCAATAACTAACTTTTCCACAATTTGAATTCAACATATGACTATATGAGTATCAAGTGATTGAAACAGCCAAGTACTATGTAATGTAATATGATGACACCGCTGTTACCATTCTAAATGAGTGGCCGAAAAAGTTTGAGAAAATATAAAACAGATACCTTCAACAACTTCCCTTGCTACTGAAGGTATGTCAATTTGGTCTTCAAGCAATCGGTATACATCCACAAGCTGCAGTACAATAAGCGGAACCTTAGCCATTGTATTGCTTTATTTATCCATAACCCATACCTGCAAATTAAAATCATTCTTCTTTATGGTGAATATACATAATACATACATACCTCTTGAACGTGAAGTTTAGAGTCTTCAGTGAGAGCAAGAAGAAGCTTCCTGCGAATGCCTTCATCCAGAAGGAACACTCGAGCTCCATCCTTGATTGTGTCTGTCAGATCCAACCTTCGTTCAACTCTAACGTCTTTGTACTTTTGTCTGTCAACACAACCCAACCCAAACCAATGTGTTTTATATTCTTCATTCAGCTGAGTTGAACTAAAAGCTGCAAACAAATTAAAGTTGAGACACAACAATGGATTGGACCGACACTCACACGCTGCCATTCCCTCTCAATGCAGGGTTGCTGCTCATCTTTGCCACGTTTTCCTTGGCAAGAACTATTAGATTCTCGAGCCGTTTCCACTGGAAGACACCATCCTTGAATAAAACCTGACAAATGAAGCAGCAGCCGAGCCGCGTAAGAAGAAATTTAGGAAGGAAA
Organism: Ipomoea nil; assembly: GCF_001879475.1. NCBI lineage: Eukaryota > Viridiplantae > Streptophyta > Magnoliopsida > Solanales > Convolvulaceae > Ipomoea > Ipomoea nil. The sequence continues at coordinate 169,465 of NW_017619625.1, read as the reverse complement.
CAAGGTTTCGCCAAATGTAGTATTCGGGATAATAATATAATTTACCATTATCCCAAAAAAGAAAAAAAAAAAAAAAAAAAAAAAGGGCATGTTTACAAATGTAGTCTAGAATTTATTTAACCAACCTGTATAAGGCGTTCCCGTAAAGCAGGGTTAGGATCTGTAAGAAGGCGCTTCGCAACATAAGGATACGCAACCTGGAAAAGTTCTTGAGCTTAATAGGGAGACATATAATTAAATTGAAAACTTATGGGTTTCCTTAAAATCATTTGAAACAATTCTCAAGTAACCAGAAAACAAATCAAAAACAGAAAGGGAGGCCATTTAAGTTGAATCCAGTAGAAGGTAGTTTGTGAAATAATTCAGAGGTACAATACACTTTCAGAGAAAGGTCAAAGAACAAGATGGTTTAGTTCACCTCAAGAAATTTGAAACCTGGCTCCAATGTCAAACAGATGCCTTCTTGAGTCAATAGAGAACGAATAACAAGAGAAAACCTCTCTGGGATACGAATCGGATAGTTGTAAACTAGTTGGTTAAACTTTCCTGCATCATACAAACATGCATTATCATATCAATTCATAAGAATTGAAAGCTGAGGCAGCTGCATCTGCATCTGCAAGAAAGGCCCTAAATTTGCCCATGTATCATTAAGCAAGCTAGAAACTATAAAGTAAAAGTGCAAATGTGAATTCTATTACAAGGAATGAGCATGAAAGATGTTCACCAAAATCCCCAATCACGATACAAGTTATAAATTAAAAAAAAAAAAAAAAAAATTCTGTAACTAGGTAATGATGACATTACAGATTGTTATGGAATATAGATATACTATTTGGAATGTCTATAGATTAGGCAGTCTTAGGGATTTAGGTAGGTAGGCATATGGAAACTTGTTTCCTAATCGTAGTCTTCTCTTTTCTATAAGACAGTTTGAGACAATATACGACAGCACATTCAGAACTCTCCCTTTACTTTCGTAACACAGATAAAAGTTGGTTAAGATTAAGCAACAAAAACGCATCAACATTACCTGTAACACTTCTGAAGTTAAAGTCAGCAAGTCCTTTTTCAAGTGAATTCTGCCAAATTGCTTCCAGAGCTGGGACAATGGGGGACACATCAGTACCACTAGCTAGGAAACCAAGTCTAGTAAAATCATTGGCCATTTCAGCGTAGTCCTCATTTACAGCATGGACAACAGCATCAATCAAAATCTGTTTATTTTGCTGAAAAGGAAAAGGGAAGTGAATTCATAAACGCTCTTCATGTTTTTGGTAATATTTCTATTACCATGAAAGTGTGAAATTAAAAAGTTAGCTGATATTTGCAACCAGATAATTAGAGATACAATTAGATGACCACTCATACAAACAAACAGTAGAAGAATAAACAAAAGATAGTGACAATTCAATCTTTCTCCATAACGTAAAAAATGAAGAATGGCCCCTCAGCTATTGAACATATGATATGCACCCAAATGAATGGGTGGTTTACTCACGCAAAAAGGGGATTCACCACAAGAAGGGAAATCAGGAAGTCTGGACAACAAATCAGGCAAATCAGACAGCCAATGCACAGTTCAGGGGAGAAGCCTAAATCATGGGAACTGACAGAAATAAATCAGCTTCTCAATCCTCTCCTTTTACTATACTTATTTACTGCACAACATTATAAATTGTAACCTCCTCAAGAGAGGAGGGCATCCAAACATCTATTCTAAGTTCCAGCATAGCTGTAGCAGCTGGGCAAGAGCCTGAAACTCTTGCTGGAGGGTGTCTTAGTGACAGCCCTGTTCCTCCTTCACATTCAATAAAACCATTTCATCTTTCTTTCCCATTCCCTGTTTCTTTACTCTTAACAAAATAGTACAAAAATGGACCTTTTCCTAGGTTTTTGTTAATGGAAGGACAGGCCATTTGCATCCAGTTTCTAAAAATAGGTGGACCATTTCTATTCAATATTTGAGAGCCAGTCATGTCAAATTTCTATTACAGTAGCAGTTCCCCAACTATTTGAAGTTGGACAGAAATGGTCCTTTATTTCTCCATCCAATTTCAGTAGTTGAGGGACCATTCATGTCCAATTTTTAACTTGGGAGGAAGCAATGGAAATGCCATTATATTAAAGGGACCTTAGAAACCAAAAGTAGAATTAATTCTTAGTGTGACTGTGTGAATGTCATGGATATACAGAAAAACAGAAGAGGTAAAGTCAACAGGAACATGTTAATCAACCTGTCATTGCAAAAGTCTATGTTCTTAGGAAGTTAAAATTACCTGACTTAGGACAGCAACATTCCCAAAGTCAACGTATGCAATACGGCCATCACGCATTGCAAAGATATTTCCAGGGTGTGGATCTCCATGGAATAGGCCAAATTCAAGTAACTGCCTCAAGGCTGCACTAACTCCTACTGTCAAAAATCCATCTATATCAATTCCTGCCTCCTTGATTCCCTGAAACATAATACAAATATATATATATATATATATATATATATATATATATATATATATATATATATATGTTATAGAATATTCTGTGATATTGAGAATCCTATATATTAGGAAATCAAGAAATTAGAGTTTGAGGTATATGGAAACTTCCATATCAGTTGTCCTCTAGCCCTGCATTTATAGAGAGCTGAAATCCTCCCTAAAAGTGTGAGAGAAAGTGAGAGAGAGCTGCTCAAGAGGTATAGCACTCTAAACCTAATTACATGGTATCGGAGCCCCTTCAATAAATTTTTTTTTTCCGGCGGTCTCCTGTCGTCACCGCCCACTCAGAAAGGTCCGCCGGCGTCCGGCGACCACATCTGCAGCGTTTCCCGGTGTTCTGCCCTGCGCGTGGGCCTCACGCGCCACCACCACCGCCGCCTCCTCCGTCACGCGCCGGCGCGTGCGGCTGCTCCGGTGACCGGAAACTTCTCCGGTCAGGTCTACCAGGGTCGCCTAAGTCCTGCCGTCTCAGTTCCGGACTTAGTTTGGACCATTGCCACTTCGGTTCTAAGGTTAGGTTGTTTCGTACCCCTTAGGCTCACTTTTTGGCGTAGTTTCTGATCTGTTTGGGCTCAAGTTTTGGTGGGTATGGCTGATAATAAATCTGTTGTTGTCACTGATATTGTTCCTGTGACTTCTAAGATCACGGACTGTAAGCTTAATGACTCTAATTACTTGGAATGGACTCAAGTCATTACTCTTTATCTCACAGTTTGGATAAGACAGATCACCTAACATCATCTTTGGCTGACCAAGAGCCTACTTGGGTGCGGGATGATGCACGTTTATTTCTGCAGATTCGTAATTCTATTGATGAGAGTATTGTTGGTTTCATTAGTCATTGTGGTTCTGTTAAGGAATTGATGGAGTATTTGGATTATTTGTACTCTGGGAAAGGGAATATTACTCGTATTTATGATGTTTGCAAGTCTTTTTATCGTGCTGAGAAACGAGATTTATCTCTTATGGCATACTTTATGGAATTTAAGAAAACATATGAGGCGCTTAATAAGCTTATGCCTTTCACTACTGACATTAAAACACAGCAACAACAACGTGAACAACTGGCTGTTATGAGTTTTTTGGCAGGTCTCCCTTCTGAGTTTGATACAGCTAGGTCTGCCATTCTGAGTACCTCAGACGTCCCTACTCTGGCTGCTGTATTCCCACGTTTGATTCGTTCGGAGCAATTGCAACCGAGTCTTTCCGGTGTAACCATCCCACCAAGCAGTGCTCTCGTTGGCCGCCATCCTCGTAGTGGGAACTCCCAGGGGCAATCATCCAATCCGCCTCATAGTGGGAATAGTAGAAATTCTCAGGGGTACAGTTCTGGTGGTATTGTATGTCATTATTGCCATAAGCCTGGGCATATAAAAAGGGATTGTAGGAAGTGGTTGAGGGAGCGGGGAAATTCTGCTGCTAATATTGCATATACACCTGAGGCATCTTCCAAAACGGTCATGGTCTCTGCGGATGAGTTTGCCAAGTTCTCTCAGTACCAAGAATCCTTGAAACATTCATCCTCTTCGGTCACTGCTATTGCTGACTCAGGTAATACAACCACATGCCTTCTCTCATCCTCATCCAAATGGGTTATAGATTCGGGTGCTACAGATCATATGACAGGTAACTCTAGTTTATTTTCCACGCTCTCTTCCCATCCACATAGTTCCCCTGTCACCTTAGCGGATGGATCCTCCTCTCGTGTACTTGGGTCTGGGTCCATTACGCCAATCCCCACGCTTCCTTTGTCATCTGTCTTGCACCTACCTAATTTTTCGTTCAATTTAATTTCAGTCAGCCGTCTTACTCGTGTTTTGAATTGCTCCGTTACGTTTTTCCCTGATCATTGTGTGTTTCAGGATCTTATGACGAAGAGGGTTATTGGTAAGGGGCGCGAGTCTGGAGGTCTCTACGTTCTTGACACAGCGAGGCCGGAGTCTGTTGCGTGTTCTGGTGCTGTCACTCCAGTTGAAGCACATTGTCGTTTGGGGCATCCTTCCCTTCCCTTGTTGAAGAAATTGTGTCCGCAGTTTTCTAGTTTGTCTTTTTTACATTGTGAGTCGTGTGAGTTTTCTAAGCACCATCGTGTGCATTTGAGTCCTAGAGTTCACAAACGAGCGTCTGCTCCTTTTGAGTTAGTACATTCTGATGTTTGGGGTCCATGTTCTGTGACATCTAAACTCGGTTATAAGTATTTTGTTACTTTTGTTGATGATTTTTCCCGCATGACATGGTTATACCTACTGCAGTCTCGTTCTCAATTGTTTGATGTGTTTTGTGGGTTCTGTTCTGAAATTGAAACTCAATTTGGTATTCCTGTCAAAATTTTACGTAGTGACAATGCTAGAGAATATTTTTCACATCCTTTTGCCTCTTATATGCGTGGGAAAGGTATGATACATCAGTCCTCTTGTGTTGACACACCTTCCCAAAACGGGGTGGCTGAGCGGAAAAATCGGCATCTGCTTGAAACTGCGAGGGCCTTGATGTTTCAGAGGGGGGTTCCCAAGCAGTTCTGGGCTGATGCTGTTTCCACAGCCTGTTTCTTGATCAATCGTATGCCCTCTGCGGTTTTGGATGGGAAAATACCTTGTCATACTCTGTATCCTTCGAAACCTTTGTTTCATATTGACCCACGGATATTTGGTTGCGTGTGTTTTGTTCGGGATGTCTGTCCCAATGTCTCCAAGTTAGATCCAAAGTCTTTGAAGTGTGTATTTCTTGGTTATTCTCGTGTGCAAAAGGGTTACAAATGTTACTCTCCTGAGCTTGGTAGGTACCTTGTTTCCATTGATGTCACCTTTCATGAGGATGTTCCTTTCTTTCCTGCATCTCCTGATGTTCTCCGTGAGGGGGAGAGAGATGATATCTTGATGTATACGGTCACGTCCTCTGTTCCTATCTCTGTTCCTACTCCTCCTGTCTTACAGGTGTATTCTCGTAGACCGACCTGTTCCGGCACCACCTCCTGCTTCCCTTCCGGATCCAGTACCAGCTCAATGCCCTGAAACCACCTCTGTGTCATTTGATCCAGTCTTGGATGATGATCTTCCGATTGCTCAACGGAAAGGTAAACGTAGTTGTACTTATCCTATTTCCTCTTTTGCGAAATATGATCGGCTGTCATCTGCCTCGTGTTCTTTTATTGCTTCCCTTGATTCTATTCTAATCCCTAAAACTGTTACGGAAGCCTTATCCCATCCTGGGTGGCGTAATGCCATGATTGAAGAGATGACTGCTTTGGATCACAATGGTACTTGGGAGTTGGTCACTAAGCCTGCAAATAAGAAGCCTATTGGTTGTAAATGGGTGTTTACCGTCAAAGTTAATTCTAATGGGTCTGTGGCTCGTTTGAAAGCCCGCCTTGTGGCTAAGGGATATGCCCAAACTTATGGGGTTGATTATTCTGACACTTTTTCTCCTGTGGCTAAGCTTACTTCTGTCAGATTACTCATTTCAATGGCTGCCATCAATGATTGGCCTTTACATCAGCTTGATATCAAGAATGCTTTTCTGCATGGGGATCTTCTTGAAGAGGTATATATGGAGCAACCTCCTGGGTTTGTTGCTCAGGGGGAGTCTGGAAAGGTATGCCGACTTCGGCGATCGTTGTATGGGTTGAAACAAAGCCCACGTGCATGGTTTGGAAAATTTAGTCAAGCTGTTGAGAGCTTTGGGATGGTGAAAGGGAAATCGGATCACTCCATGTTTTACAAGTGGTCCAAAACAGGTATCATCTGGTTGGTAGTCTACGTAGATGACATTGTCATTACAGGGAGTGACACCGAAGGGATTTCATCTCTCAAGTCATTTCTTCATAGTCAATTTCAAACTAAAGATTTGGGACCACTGAAGTACTTCCTGGGTATTGAAGTTATGAGAAACAAAACAGGTATATTACTATCTCAACGGAAGTATGTACTTGACTTACTCTCTGAAACAGGAAAATTAGGTACTAAACCATGTAATACTCCCATGACACCGAACTTGCAATTGTCAAAGGAGGGGGAGTTGTTTGAAGATCCTGAGAGGTATAGAAGACTAGTTGGGAAGCTAAACTACTTGACAGTAACTCGTCCAGATATTGCATACCCAGTTAGTGTTTTGAGTCAGTACATGGCATCCCCAACTATTGATCACTGGGCAGCTGTAGAGCACATTTTGAGTTACTTAAAGGGAGCCCCAGGACATGGAATCTTGTATAAGAATCATGGTCACACTAGGATTGAGTGTTTTACTGATGCTGATTGGGCAGGGTCCAAAGAGGATCGTAGATCAACAACTGGATATTGTGTGTTCTTTGGAGGTAATCTGGTTTCCTGGAAGAGCAAGAAGCAGAATGTAGTCTCTCGTTCGAGTGCAGAGTCTGAATATAGAGCGATGGCACAATCAACGAGTGAAGTGATGTGGATACACAACCTTTTGTATGAGTCTGGTTTCAAAGCTCCAATTCCTGCAAAGCTATGGTGTGATAACCAAGCTGCTCTTCATATTGCATCAAACCCGGTGTTCCATGAACGAACTAAGCACATAGAGATTGACTGTCATTTTGTACGTGAAAAGATACAACAAGGGTTAATCTCCACAGGATTTGTGAAGACAGGAGAACAACTCGGGGACTTATTCACGAAGGCCCTTACTGGAACCCGAGTCAGTTATTTGTGTAACAAGTTGGGCATGATCAATATCTTTGCTCCAACTTGAGGGGGAGTGTTATAGAATATTCTGTGATATTGAGAATCCTATATATTAGGAAATCAAGAAATTAGAGTTTGAGGTATATGGAAACTTCCATATCAGTTGTCCTCTAGCCCTGCATTTATAGAGAGCTGAAATCCTCCCTAAAAGTGTGAGAGAAAGTGAGAGAGAGCTGCTCAAGAGGTATAGCACTCTAAACCTAATTACAATATATATATATATATATATATATATATATATATATATATATATATATATATATATATCAAGATAAGAACTATTCTTCAAAACCAGCACTTATTAAAAGCTTAAAGAGTCACACCTCTGGGTCAGTGCATCGTACTCCATCAATCCATTCCATTACTAAAACACGTGGACCAGAAAGTTTTTTGTAAACTTGAGGAATTTTTACTGTGGGGTCATTCTTGAAATTTTCCAAAAAATCCTCAATGTTGCGAGCTTCCTGGAGAAGCAAAGAAAGAGGTGTAAGGTAAAGTTATCATATGAGCTTGGTAATTAAACACACTTACCCACAACTAAGGTTTCAGATATTGCAATCCATATGCAGATAGTTAAGCTCATATGTTCTCAAAATATCATAATTCTACCACCCCTGGCCGTGAAAATCAAAATATTGCCTATAACTGATTTTTTTTTTTTTTTTTAAACTAATGCATGACGAAAAGAAAGAAAAGTTTTTAATTTATGCAATAAAAGATATTCATTATCCCTTTTTAGGCCAAATAGAAAATATATGCAACGCATTACCAATGTATAGTCTAGCTCCTCCAATAGCTTCTCCCCAAATTCATCCACTATAAGTTCTGCATTGCATCCCAATTTCTGCAGACTGATTCCATTCAAGAATGAAGCCAGTGTTCGGAAAAGAAAAAGATCTCGGTATATGATAGGCTCAATCTCAGGCCTTAGCACCTGGAAGAAACAAATGTATATCCATCTTTACATCAAAAGCATTTCTTTACAAAATCAAATATTCAGAAGCTTGCATAAGAATAACTAAAATAAATGCAACTCAAACAACTAATTAATTGCTTGCTTTACTGTCACAAAATTATAGTATAAAAGATTTAATAGAGGATATCGTATCCCAAATATCAGAACTTAGCAACTAAATATAGTATACTTTTGCACTCTTGTGGAAAGTAAAATAGACTGGTAAAGATATTCAGGTATTTTTGTTTTATCCTATGAATGAAAAAGAGTTTCAACAAATCAGTAACCAAGCATGGAAAATAGTACTTCGTATTAGTATAATGTATGGTTAATAGATCCAGCAAAAGTTAAACAACCAACAATTAGATGTGGATTAAAATTTTACACAACCTTAATAGCAACGTCCTCCCCTGTTGCACGTAATGTAGCTCGATAAACTTGACCCAAACTTGCAGCTGCTATAGTCCCCGAAGATATTTTGCTGAAAACAGCTTCAAGAGGTTGGCCCAATTCCTCTTCTATGATGTTGAAAGCAACCTAAACCATTGTTAATGATTGCTACTCGTAGATAAATTATGCTGAAGAAGCATCATAATAGACAAAATTCATCAGCAGACTAAGCTAATCAACTCGTTACCTGATTAGGAAAAGGAGGAACATCATCCTGAAGAATGCAAAGTTCATTCATGTAATCTTGTCTAATAATATCAGGCCTATTTGCAAGCACCTGCCAAAGAAAATAAACAGAGGCAAGGTTGTTCTGTAAATCAGTATGAGAATTTTCAGAAAAACAGACAATGAAGTATAAGCAAAAAGCCAAAAACCATAGGAAACTAAAGGGTTGAAGGTCTTACAGGTTATTGTTACTTAATAAATTGTCTCCATTATTTTGTGGCTTCTGTAATCTATTGTTTTCCATACTTTTTATTATCTCTGTCCCACTATTTTCATCACACTTTCTATTTTGGGATATCCCATTAGCTTTGTCTTCTTCAAGAAGCTACAATGTTAGTACATACATTTTAGATCACTGGTTTTTATTTCATCCCTAACAGTAAGTTCCTATATCGGAGATGTTGCACAAAGGCTGTTAAGATTTTCCAATTTCTTTGAAATAACACGGCATTGGTCATTTGCAGATTCTAGAATAGGCACTGGCCAATTGTTTAAACATGCTAGCATGTGATCAGAATATGAGGTCTTCTAAACTAAGCTAAGCTGAACTATACACAACATCAAAATTTAAGTCTTATCTAAAAATTGAAATGAAGGAAAGAACATAACCTGTCCAGCTTTGATGAAAGAAGGCCCCAAGTCACACAAGAGTTGCCTAAGCTGGCGAGCACGGAAAGGAACAACTTCTTGATCACGACCCACAACATAATCATACACTAAACTCGTCCAATAAAGCCCCAAATTCCATACTATCTCTACCCCTCTACCAATCAAGGATAATATTGCCCCCCTTGACTCCAAAACCTTATTTTTCACCTAACCAATCAGCAATCACATCAAAATCAGTAATCCCCAAAACACACAAAATAAAGAAATGCACAGGAATTATTAGTAAAATTTACACACTGATTCGGGGGAGTATTTGCGGAAGGGAATGCAAACTCCACGCTCGATATCGAGCTGGTCGAGAGCGCTGTTGGTGAAAGGATCTTTGGGTTCCAATTTTAGTGATTGGATGGATTCCTGAGTGGAAGAGGTGTTGACTGCGTAGATACTGGGCGACGAGAAGCGCTTCGGGGGCTTAACGGGACCAAAAAGTAGCTTCTTGCTTTTTCTCTTGCATTGAATTTCAGTGGAAGGTAATGAAGAAGAAGAAGAAGAAGAGTAGAAGCAGCTTGAGCTGCAAACCACCACTCCCATGGCTCCTCTCTCTCTGCCTTGTCTTAGTTAGAATATGGAAGGAAATGAAAAGAGGAAAATTGGGAGACGCATAAAGGGAAGGGGATGATGAGCGGTATGTTTGTGGTGGATTTCTTTCAGCTTCCACTTGTGCAAATCGAGTGGCTTCAGCTTCAGATTGGCTGCAACTAACCCAAATAAAGAAAAAGTATACTAATAATCTAACCCCAATCAAGTTGGTTATAGAGACCGCTCAGGCGCTCAAAGTGAACTCATTTTGATTGTTTACTGCACTTTTTAGTTTAAACTTAAAGGCTGTGTTTGGTTGGTGGGTTTTGCACATAGGAATGGGTATGAAAGTGATTGTTGTTGTTTGGTTGATAGATTTATAGAACACTACTATAGGTTTTCAATACCCCATCAATTGAAAAATTCATACTCAAATAAAATAAGGGTTTCATTCCCTTATTCATTCTCAAGCACTACTATTAGTAACCATTCTCATTCCACCCTACTACCAAACATGTTAAATACTTTCACCAAAACCCATTACCATTACCAAGTATTTGATACCCATTCCGATTCCGATTCCTATGTGCGAACCAAACACACCCTAAGTTTTATGGATAGCGAATCATGTAGCTTATGTTTTGGCACGAGTAATTGGTTCTTCTTTCAAAAGGCTGAATCTCAACTCTAAGGGCTCTCATATCCCGACCCGACGAGTAATTGGTTCTTAGTTTGTCTTTGAGTTGTGAGTGTTTAATTTTTCAGCTTGTATTTCTCATTCATTTTTAGGGGGGAGTTTGGTTCAAGTTATCCAATATAACCACGAGAATGTGACATTCATAAGCTTACATCCCCATGTTTGGTTCATGTTATCTTACTTTCCCAATAGAATGTAACATTTCCAAAGGAATGCAACATACCATCCCCATAGGATTTTGAAGGGAATGTGATTCCCTTATATTTCTTAGGTTATTTAAGATTACCATGCATGTTTAAACATTTTTTCCTAAAATATATATTTTATGTGGACTTATTAATTATTATATGCATCATTTTTAATTGTTTTTCTAATTATATATTTTATTTTATTTTTTATTACGTCATATTAACTTATAAAATAATTTTGTTTCACAAGTTATGTTAATTAATTATTGTTAAATCATGTAATTATATATGATGTCATTATCTTATTTATTTATTTTAATTTAAACGTTTATTCAAATATATGAAAATATGTTAAGGGTATTAAAGTAAAAATAATAATTATAACATAAAAGATAACCCCTAAACCAAACAAGTTTATATTACATACCTCAATTTTAACCAAACACATAAATCTAACATTCCCAGCAATCTAACATTCCCTAAAATAATCTAACATTCAGTGAACCAAACGGCCCCTTATTTTAAAGAATCAATATCACCAATACAAGAGGTGACCACCCATTTAGAATAATAATAAAGTATAATCACACTATATAATACTAACGGGGCAACCCTAACTAAGTTAAGTCATATTGACTTCATAATCATAAAGTTACAAAATCGACCCTCGCTGCACAGGATAACAAGTTCAACTTCTAGTAAGATGGTATATTGGTCTTAATAATTTGAGTTGATCAATTATGGTCAACTTAAGTTAGTTTACCTCATTGTATTTTTGAGTGATTTTTAGACCTTATATTTTATCGGGAAGAGAGATTTTTTAGGAATTGGGCGGGAAGTTAAAATTTCAGGATTTTGCTTTTATATATAGTATAGATTGCAATATGAATTGAATTAAACTATTTTATAATATTAGAATAGAATTTTTACCCAGAATTATTGTAAAATGGTAAATTAGAAATCAATATATTTTATTGGAAAGAGAGATTTTTTAGGAATTAGGCGGGAAGTTAAAATTTCAGGATTTTGTTTTTATATATAGTATAGATTGCAATAGGAATTGTATTACACTATTTTATAATATTAGAATATAATTTTTACCCAGAACTAGTATTTTCACCCGTGCGATGCACGGAATAGAATTGTTGTAATATATTAAGAATATTTAAATCGATAAAGAGTTAATTTCACCAGAGGTCGCTTATCTTTCCTGACAATTCCAAATTTAATCCTAGACTATAGTTAATAATTATTACGATTTATTCTATGTTATAATTCTTACGTTAATATTCTTACTATTATTATTAACACTTAATTACTTTTAAATATTATTTTAACCACTTATATTATTATTATTATTATTATTATTATTATTATTATTATTAGTTTCTTTTCAAGTTTTGTTAGTATATAATGGCCGTGAGGCACACAATAATAATATAACCATAATTAAATATTCTTGTATTGTATTCCGTGAGTCGCAATAATAATATAACAATAATTAAATATTCTTCAATTCTAGGGACGGATAAAGTACAAATAAGCCACTGAACTATTTGGAAAAAAGCAATTAAGCCATCGAACTCAAATAACCCCCAAATAAGCCATTGAACCCGGAAAAAAAGAGCAATTAACATTTTTAACAGGTTAACTCCAGGTTTTTACTGACTGGATTGCCAAATGTTTATTTTATTTACGTTTTTTTATTATTATAATCCATCTACATAGTAATATATTTTAAAGTAATTATAATCAAAGTAGTTTTGTCTTGTCTAGATCTAATTTATTTATTTATTTATTATTATTTTTTTAAACAAAAAAATCTAGTGAAAAAATAATAATAAATAAACAAATCAAATCTCAACAAGATAAAACTATTTTGATTATAATTATTTTAAAATATAATACTATCCAAGTGGATAATATTAATAAAAAAATAATAAACGTAAATAAAATAAACATTTGGCAATCCAATCAGCAAAAACTTGGAGTTAACCTATAAAAAATGTTAATTGCTCTTTTTTTTTTTTTTTTTCAGGGTTCAATGGCTTATTTGCTCTTTTTTTTTCTGGGTTCAATGGCTTATTTGATGGTTATTTGAGTTTGATGGCTTAATTGCTGTTTCCCAAATAGTTCAGTGGCTTATTTGTACTTTATCCCTCAATTCTAATATTCTGCTAGGATTTCTATTACCATCATTAATTATTCCCTAATTTACCATAATTAAATAATTTGACCAATTATAAAGAGAGATTATCAAATAATGCACGGGACAATTTTTTAATTAAAAAATTTTAAAATTCATTAATAAAACATAAGGTTCTCATAGTTTTTTCTTAGAAACTAATTAATAAAGCATTTTTTTTAAGAAATTGGTGGGCCAAACCGCCTACGGCAGTTTGCGGTGGATAGATCTCGAAAAAATACGCGATTTCAAAACAGCATTTGTCCAAAACGGACAACCGAGTCAAAAGTTATGCCTTGCCGAACTTTTGACACATCACAACTGAAAATTTGTATAAGCGCAGCACACAGTGATGTTGAAACTGACGTTGTAACACAAACGATCTGTAACGCAGTTCGGGCAAACAACCCTAATCTCACTTCTCAATTTGAGAACTTGCCTAAATCCACTAAAAGCTCAATATTTAAAGTACACTGTTTGGAACCTGAGATTACATAATAGAATGATCTTTCCTACCAAACTATCGAAACCTAAACACATGTACTACTTTCTAGGGGAATTTAGTATCCTATTCTCAAAGACTCTCGTACCTCACAAGATTAATATTGAATGCTTGGGTTCTACAATAAAGGGCAATCCCTATTTATAGTAACTACTCCTAACATATTTGTGAAAAACAAAGCTATTCCTAATCAAACTAGAACTAGAAAAACTTCAATAATAATATAATTCCCTTTAGAACTAGTATTCTTCATTAGCTATTCCTCTTATGACTGGTATTCCTTTATAGAACTGGAATTCTTTTTGCACAACTTTGACAAAACACTTTGAGTCAACATTCTCCCCCTTTGTCAAATTTTTGGCAAAAACCTTGATTCCATAAAAAGCTTTTTACTTCTAACTCATATCCCCCTTAATTGATTTCATGTAAAAAAAAACTTTGACTTTTGACTCATCTCCCCTTTAATTGATTCCATGTATCTCTGTTATTGGTGAGTGCTATCGTTGAGTATGATTTGTTTTTTTTTTTTAAATCCCAATTACATCAGCCTATCACAGCTAATTTCTCCTCTGATTTATTCTTCCTCTGTTATTACTACCAACGCCTTTGATTTCATCACTTCTCCTCAATCGCGACATCCCGAAGGGAAATTGCACATCGGAGGAGCGCGACACCAAAGCTGAGACAATCTGTCGAGAATTCTTTTAATCGGAGATGTATTCTGGTCATGCAAACATGAATCCACGAAGATTCCATCAATCGGTCTCTTCTGCCTTACGATCGCATCTAGATTTCCTGACCGGAATTTCGAACGTACTAATTCTGCGCCATCATTAATTTCTGAAAATAGCACAAAATTCGGTGAAAGCTCTTCAAAATGATCTCTAAAATATCCGATCTGATCTTCATGGGATAACCTAGACGAAACTGGAATTTCTCTAATTTCCGGTGACATAATCATGGCCGGAAAACGCTCTGTTGCAACCGTCATACCACCCTCGCCCTCCAGGGCTGTCTCGCACAAACAGGTTGGAGGTGGTTCGCGTTCGTCTTGAATATTTTAGTAGGGTTCCTGTGAAATCAGAACAGGGCTCATAATGATCGTTGAAGAGCCATCATCCTTTTCTTCATCTGGTTCGGTTTCTGTTTTGTGATTCTGCATAACAGTAGTCAGAGGTGTTGGAACAGTTGTTTCAACAACTCTGGGACTTTCGTCATCATTAGTGGTTATTCTTGAAATTGTGTCATTAATAACCACATTCGTGGATTCCATTGTACTGTGTGCACTGAAGGTCTTACTGTTTGATGAATAACTTGAATAGTCTAGGAATATTTCTTGGTCCCCTTTGATGTCATGAGAATTTATGTGTCCCATATGTTGGTGCCGTGATTGTTTTTGCTTGTTAGTTGTCTGTAAACCAGATAGGTCACCATTCCATGTATAGCATTTGTTTGCGGACCTTTTTCCAATCATGACACACTTGTGATTCTGATTAAACACAGTGCAATTGTCTTTAGAGAATTCTACTTTGAGTTCATCTTCACAAAGCTGACTTATGCTGATTAGATTTGTTTTTAGACTTTGTACTAAAAGGACTTTTGGCAACCTAGGCAGCCCATGGACATTCAAGATGTCACTTGCAATGATCTGGCCTTTTCCTCCATCTCCAAAGGTAATATGTCCTTCATTCTTATACTGAATGTTTTCCAGATTTTCTGGATTTCATGTCATATGCCTTGAACACCCGCTGTCAAAATACCATACGTTTTGCTCTTTGCTAGTTTTTGAGGTGTAGGCAACATTCTGATCTTTTCTTACCCAGATTTTCTTGCTTTGTACTGACCAATCTATGTTGATTTGTCTATAATATAGATCATTTTGTCTTTTGAAGCAGTATGCTTTTATGTGCCCCAGTCTGTGACAGTAATAGCATCTGATCCTCCTTCGGTGTTGGAAGTGATGTTGCGACACTTCAGGAATTTCAAAAGAATGACTTTCATTGGATGCTAGATTTGGAGATCAAGGCCTCTCAGTTAGTTCCTTGATTTCTTGTAACAGTTTGGCCTCTCTGCCTTTCGACTCCATTAATTCATTCTAAGTATCTTTAAGGCGTTTTTCTCCTCTATCTTTTTCATCTTTTAGAAACTGATTTTCTTCCATGAGATCTAGATTTATTTTGATGATTTGTTCCCATTTGGCATGTAGTTGAGTATATGCCTCTAGTAATTCTTGTATATCTTCTCCGTTGTTATTTTCATGATATTGCGGTGAATGCTATGAAATTGGTGTTGGTGTCTTCTTCACTGTCTGAGTCATCACTTAATGTTGTCATGCATGTCTTGTTCTTCCTTTTAAAGTATGTTGGACATTCTGACTGGATGTGTCCAAACCCTTTGCACTCATAGCACTGTATCCCTTCTGTGTTTGATAGTCCTTCTCTTGGAAACTCCATTAGGATCCTGCTAGTAACTTAAGCAGTTTGGCTCGGATAGCAATTGAAAATTTGTATAAGCGCAGCACACAGTGATGTTGAAACTGACGTTGTAACACAAATGATCTGTAACGCAGTTCGGGCAAACAACCCTAATCTGCGAGGCACTTCTCAATTTGAGAACTTGCCTAAATCCACTAAAAGCTCAATATTTAAAGTACACTGTTTGGAACCTGAGATTACACAATAGAATGATCTTTCCTACCAAACTATTGAAACCTAAACGCATGTACTACTTTCTAGGGGAATTTAGTATCCTATTCTCAAAGACTCTCGTACCTCACAAGATTAATATTGAATGCTTGGGTTCTACAATAAAGGGCAATCCCTATTTATAGTAACTACTCCTAACATATTTGTGAAAAACAAAGCTATTCCTAATCAAACTAGAACTAGAAAAACTTCAATAACAATATAATTCTCTTTAGAACTAGTATTCTTCATTAGCTATTCCTCTTATGACTGGTATTCCTTTATAGAACTGGAATTCTTTTTGCATAACTTTGACAAAACACTTTGAGTCAACAACAACTTTAACCCAGAATTATTGTACGAATGGGAAAGTAGAAATCAATATATTTTATTGGAAAGAGAAATTTTTAGGAATTGGGCGAGAAGTTAAAATTCCAGGATTTTGTTATTATATATAGTATTGATGTACAAAGGGAATTGTATTACACTATTTTAAAATTTTAGAATAGAATTTTTACTGAGAATTATTGTACGAATGGGAAAGTAGAAATCAATATATTTTATTGGGAAGAGAGATTTTTTAGGAATTGGGCGGGAAGTTAAAATTCCAGGATTTTGTTATTATATATAGTATAGATAGATAGATAGTATAGATGTACAAAGAGAATTGTATTACACTATTTTAAAATTGTAGAATAGAATTTTTACCCAGAATTATTGTACAAATGGGAAAGTAGAAATCAATATATTTTATTGGGAAGAGAATTTTTTTTGGAATTGGGTGGGAAGTTAAAATTCCAGGATTTTGTTATTATATATATTTAATATAGTATAGATGTACAAAGGGAATTGTATTACACTATTTTAAAATTTTAGAATAGAATTTTTACCCAGAATTATTGTACGAATGGGAAAGTAGAAATCAATATATTTTATTGGGAAGAGAGATTTTTTAGGACTTGGGCGGAAGTTAAAATTCCAGGATTTTATTATTATATATATAGTATAGATTATTGTACGAATGAGAAATTAGAAATCAATATATTTTATCGGGAAGAGAGATTTTTTAGGAATTGGGCGGGAAGTTAAAATTTCAGGATATATATATATATATATATATATATATATATATATATATATATATATATATATATAGAGAGAGAGAGAGAGAGAGAGAGAGAGAGAGAGAGTATAGATTGCAATACGAATTGTATTACACTATTTTATAATTTTAGAATAGAATTTTTACCCAGAATTATTGTACGAATGGGAAATTATAAATCAATATATTTTATCGGGAAGAGAGATTTTTTAGTAATTGGGCGGGAAGTTAAAATTTCAGGATTTTGTTTTTATATATAGTATAGATTGCAATACGAATTGTATTACACTATTTTATAATTTTAGAATAGAATTTTTACCCAGAATTATTGTACGAATGGGAAATTAGAAATCAATATATTTTATCGGGAAGAGAGATTTTTTAGGAATTGGGCGGGAAGTTAAAATTTCATGATTTTGTTTTTATATATAGTATAGATATAGATGTACTAGTTACTGCACACGCATTGGACGAATAATCCAATATTCAATGTGTATTTTTAAATTAGTATTTTAAAATTTATCAAAGTATCATTCGGTATCATGACGTATATCAATGCAAGATAATCAAATTTTTCATAAACATAAATATTTCTAGAATGTATAACTATGACGACCTGTAGCAGAAATGTTGGATTAACTAGTGCAATAATAGTTTTAGAGGGAAGCACATTCACTGGCCGGATAGTACACAAGCATAGTTTTTGCAACAGACCCCTATTAATCGGCGTACGTGATTCATGCTTCCTCTTGTTGCCACTTCCGCCATAAATAAATTCTAGATTTGATCTAGTCCGATCCCCTGATGTGCTTCATTGCTATTTTAGTTCCTTGACACAATGCATCTTCAAAAACATAATCAAATCCTCCTCTCCCACAAAAGACAATGATAATAAGCATAGAGTTAATTCCAGCAATAGTCCTCCGACTATTGTGATTTTCTAAATTCAGTCATTATCTTTTAATTTGGACGAAATAAACCCTTGACTATCAGAATTGTTCCACCATCGGTCCTTCCGTTAACTAAGAGTTAAATAGATGTTAGTGAAGGGCTAAAAGGGTCATTTCCTTCGCTGGGTTTCTTCTTCCTAATCTTGGTCGAGTATATTGAACACGTCGGTGGGAGAGGTAATTTTCACAGTGCGGTTGGCGTGGATGTATACGTTGTACAAATGGGGATCCAGTGTTAGTAAGAAACCAAATTCTCTAGGCCGATGAGCTCAAAATTAAAACCTGGAGACGTAACACTTAGACATGAACGATCTCACCAAGGGTACCACCATTGAACACTTATTCCTCCTACTATTTTCCATTCTCATTCAGACACAACAAGGGTCTCCCTCCCTTAAGCATTTTGCTGCAAACAGATCAGATCAGACCTGCAACCTCCTTTTCTGTTTTCCTATTTCTGTTTCAGAGCTTTTACTCCAACAATCAAGCCACATGAAACCTCAATTCCCATAGAAGGATCAGTTCCATGGCGGCCACAGCCCTCCACCCAAAGCTTTAGGATATGGCCGCAGAATAGGCTATCTCTTCTCTGTCCAAATTCAGACCATTCATTATTGCAGCAGAGGTCCACCACTCTTGGTGGACCCTCCTTATTCCTCCCTCACAGACCACCCCTATACCAGTGGTGGTACTCCTTATTCCTCCATAGAACCAGCACCTGCAAGCCAAATAAAAATTGCAAAAGTGTGGAACAGCCAGAGTTACCTTCATTTGCTGCAACTGCCATCATCTCAGATACTCCATGCCACTGCATTGCAGACCACATCAACAACTTTATATCAAGAGACAAGAGGCCTCATTCCTCATGGTGAGGTCAACCTCTTGGCAGTAAAATCCTCCACCAAAGGTCTTAGATTCTACTGCAGCTCTTTCAGACTTTCAGACCAGATTCAGCTTTCAAACCACCCCTCTTCAGACCTTATTCTGCCCAGAGCTCTTCCTCCTTGCTCACCGGAACTATCCCGGAATCTTTCTGGAAATTCCCCACAACGCCGGATCTTTATCTCTCCCACAACCAAACTTGATTTTGTCAGGATAGACTTGTCCCGGAACAAGCTGGAAGGCGAGGCGTCCTTGTTCGGGAAAAACAAGACTGCCCAGATTATCAACATGTCGAGAAACGCGTTCCAGTTCGAATTCTCCAAGGTGATGGGGTTTTCCAACAATTTAATCTGGTTGGATCTGAACCATAACAAGATTGCCGGAGCGCTGCCGGCGGCGCTGATCAAAGATAGAAAACTTGCAGCAGTTCAACGTGAATTATAACAGACTTTACAGGTGACGAATTCTCTTCCTACGGTTGCAGCAGCGAACCTGTCTTCCAAGTCAACACCTATGGCTCCGACACCCATGACAGAAGCAAAGTTGTCGTTATGGATGCCGTTGGAAAATGCCTCCTCAGTCCTCACCATCTCCAAAAAGGTTAATATCAATTAGCTTTCTTCAATAATATTATGGTCAACGAGTCATTGTTTTATATGTTTTTTATTTGGTAAAAAAAGGTCACCGGAATTAATTCATCGTATTGTTCAGAAGTGGTGTTGCATAGTTGAGTTTGCATTACAGATGGGTGTACTAGTATTGAAAATTCTGAATGTTGATGAATGGGTATGAAATTGTTGAATCATTTGGTATTGGCATAACAGATGGGAAGAATATTTTTGGGAGAGATTGAAGGGGCAGAAACTCATCTTCAGCACGATAGAGTTATACCACACTCAAAGCGAAAAGGAACCAGATCGAAGGGTGTTTTGCGCAACTGAATAGGGAAATGAAGATGATGAAGACGCACAGGCTAGGAAAAGACAAAGATACCCCTTAATTTGACGTTAAATTAACGTTGAGATAACAGAAGGACCTTTGGTGGAAAAGTTTTAATTGTCAAGGGTTTAATTCGTCCAAATTAAAAGACAAAGACTAAATATGGAAAATCATGATAGTCGGAGGACCTTTTCTGAAATTAACTCATAAGCATAGTTTGTTAACTATGTTGAATATATATTGTAAAGAGTTAATACCCAAAATAGTCCCTCGACTATGTCGTAATTACCAATTTAGTCCTCGACTATCATTCTTACTCAATTAAGTCCTCAACTATACAATTTTTACCCAATTTAGTCCTTTGTCAATTTGACTGTTTGTTGACTGTCAAAAGTGGAAATAAAGTTGTAATTTTACAAGTTTTCTCCTTCCTCCTCATTTAGCAGCGCCAAACCATGTAGCAATAAGCTCCGGTTGGGTTCTAAACCTGTCAGTATCGAAGTAGTGGTTATGCATCGGATAGCCCATGAATTTGATTTCCAACGATTTTTTGACGATCGAAATCTGATCGGAGTGTATTGCTGCATGGTTTGGCGCTGCTAAATGGAGAGGAAGGAGAAATCTTATAAAATTATAATTTTATCCCGACTTTTGACAGTCAACAAACAGTCAAATTAATACAGAGGACTAAATTGGGTAAGAATTGTATAGTTGAGGACTTAATTGAGTAAAAGTTACATAGTTGAGGACTTAATTGGGTAAGAATGGTAGTTGAGGACCAAATTGGTAATTATGGCATAGTTGAGGGACCATTTTGAGTATTAACTCTATTGTAAATTAGGTATAACGCTTCATCAATTCCCAATGTGTGATTCTATTTCCAATGTGTGATTCTAATTAATTGACCAAAGTTCATGTTATTATTATTATTTTTTTGTATTTTTTAATACACTCTTACATATTCATTGTATATATTTAACAATTATGTCAAAATTTTATTGGGATGGAATTCAAACCTAAGACTTTTCTTATAAAAATCAATAAATAAATAAGTTAACAATAATAAATAGTTAATAAAATATTCTGTTATCTGTTACTAAAGTTTAACTAACGGAATATAATGCATGAATATCTAGGAAAAAAGTAAATGATATAATAGAGGGTAAAATAGGAAAAATAAAAAAAAATATTAAAATCAAAATAATATGAATTATTTATTTCAACAAACAGTTACACCAACATTATTTAGTTCTCATTATGACTTAATTTTATTGGCCATTTTTTATAAGACCTAACTTTATTAGCTCTTATTAAGTTTGTAGAGGTAGATACAGATTACCCGCATCGTCTTGGAACTGTCCATTTTCTTGGCCTGGATGTCCTCTCATTGCTGGCTAATCCCATATAATTCTTCCAATCATCAATAACCATTTTAAGGTTATGAATTTTGCTGTCAAGACCAACACAACAATTGGCATGCATTGTGCACACCAAATTAAGGTCTTGGCTGGGCTCGCAAAACCCTCCGAAGTAAGCCGTGTTCAGAAACCTTATTTTTAACCCAATCTGTTTAATGAAAGGATCGAATTTGATGATGTTTATCACGTCTTGTTCGTTCTTCCCCGGAAAAGCCTCTCTCGATTTGGACCAAAATTTGTAAAATTCGATGGAGCGGTTGTTTGATTTTACATAGTAGAAGCCGCCGTTTGCGTAGTTGTTTAAGTCAGAAGAGTCATACCGGTATTGGTCGCATCCAATTTGAAAGTCGGTGTCCGGGTACAACTGTGAGAATGGTTGACGAAGCCACATTATATCAGCGTCCTATTAAAAAATATAAAAATTTATGTAAGATCATCTCATATAAAACTGTTAGGATCAAAGATTTATTATTAGTTACATAAAAAACTATAATTATGAAGACACAATTTTATTATTTTTAAAAGGCACGGTACTAAATTTGACTCTTCACCAGCCTCTATCCAACAACCTCCTAGTCACCAATGCTAGACTTGACCGCTTACAGCTACCCCGACCCCAAACTAAGATGGTAAGAGATTCACGCTTGTAAACACAATGTCACGAGTTCAAATTTTTGCCCCAATGATTTGAGTTATGGATAACCTAGATTGGTTTACTTCATTAGTTCATTGTGATCATCGTTTACCAACTAGGATTACAAAGCCGGACACTTTATTTCTTTATACGGCTATCTATCACATTTCTGAGACTTTCAAGAGACAAGCATGGTGTTGGACTTGACCTTCCTTCATCGCCCTCAACCCAACAATTCCCTATCCACCCATTGCTAAACTTAACCATTCACCGATCCCCGTCCAACAATTAATAATTCAAAAATATGCTTTTATATATATATATATATATATATATATATATATATATATATACCGTAAAAATGAAGCTATATCCCATTTCAAGAACCAGCCGCAAAAAGTCCGTCCTCCTCCACATCATCTTCAAGTAGTGTTTGGTCATGAAATTGGCCTGGCCGGAGAAGTCAACTCCGTCGGTGGTCAAGGCGTAGCAATGAGGGTGTAATTCACGGCATCGAGCGTAAGCGGTTTTGTCCATGGCCACCACTACCACGTGTTTCAACAGGCCTTCTGTTTGGTTCCCAATCCTAAAACTCTCCAAAAACATATCAAATATGCTGCCAGAGGCTGTCCATGCTGCGTTTAAGGTTGTTATGATCACTGTTCTGTTTGCCATGGCTGCCTTCTCCAACACTTCCTCTAAATTGTTCTCAACCACCTTTTCCTACCAGTTAAGATTATACGAGTGAAATTAACTACTAATTAATAAGAATATATGGCTTATTAATTATTAACTCACTGCTTTTATATCTCTTTTTTTTTTTTTTTTTTTTTTTTGTTATTAAAATTAAATCTAGTGTACATAATCGAATTAGTCCGTGTTCACAGGCAAATTATGCTGCGGAACCGTGTCCACCTTGCAAGGTGGACACGATTTCAAAATTGTTTATAATTATGAATATATAGTTCAAAAATTATGAACATATAGTTTTGTAATTATGAATATAGAGATTCAATGATTCTGAATATGAAATTCAAAAATTATGAATATATAACTTTATAATTATGAACATATAATTTTGTAATTGTAAATATAGAGTTCAATAATTATGAATATGAAGTTCAAAAATTATGAATATATAGCTTTATAATTATGAACATATAGTTTAGTAATTATGACATAGAACAATGCCACCTTGCAAGGTGGATATGATTCCACCACATAACGGTTGAAATTGGCAAATTATGCTGTGCATCCGTATGCACCATGCATGGTGCATACGGATGCAAAAACGACGTCGTTTTGTATAAAACGCGCACCCTACTTAAAAAAAAAAAATCAGTTTCGATTCCGAGCAACAACATTATGTTATTCATTTTTAGTTCATTCATTTTGAATTTTTTAGTTATGAAATTCTGGAAGTGTAGTTATGCGATTCTGGAAGTGTAGTTATGCAATTATGGATGTGTAGTTATGAAGTTATGGATGTGTAGTTATGCAATTCTGGAAGTGTAGTTATGCAATTATGGATGTGTAGTTATGAAGTTATGGATGTGTAGTTATGCAATTCTGGAAGTGTAGTTATGCAATTCTGAAAGTGTATTTATGCAATTCTGGATGTATAGTTATGAAATTATGATAGTGTAGTGAAATTATGGATGTGTAGTTATGCAATTCTGATTTATTTTTTTTTTTAAAGTTAGACGCTTAAACAACGTCATTTTTGCATCCGTATGCACCATGCATGGTGCATACGGATGCACAGCATAACGCTCCATCTAAATTGGTTATATTTTTTAATATTTGGTGGTGCATACGGATGCACAGCATAACGCTCCATCTAAATTGGTTATATTTTTTAATATTTGACTTGAACGCTGTCCCATAAAATTAAAAAAAAAAAATGAAATTTGTTTTTTAATCTTTTATAATAAGTGGTAATTTAGGGATACCGTGGGTAATTGTGGAGATACAATAATAAGTTCTCTACATGTATATAGTAACATCTTGCATACATAAATTATTCTTAAGTGTCAAATGGTAAAAAAAAAAAATATAACAAAATGAAGAATTATAGATATCCTAACATTTGACTTGGGCAGGGCGCCCACCCTACGAAACCCTAATAATAAATTAGCAATAAACTATAGTAATTAAATCATAGCTTGCACTCCTGCTATGTTATATTGATTGCTTTAGACTTTTAGTTTCTATATTAAATGTCCATTCCCTGGTACAAAAAAAATTGGATAGTTCAAAATTTTTGAAAAGTCAAATTAAAGAAGAATGATTAGTGATAATACATTCTGTTTCCTGCATTCATGTATTTTGTATGTATATAATTCATATGGAAATTGTTTGAACAAAGGAGAGAAGATCCCAGAGTTAGGCTTGAAGAAGCTTTTTATTATTTCATAGTATAAAGAGAGGGCCGGGAGAGTTTCCTCATGTAGTCCTGTGTAAGTGTTGTAGAGATAGATTGGAGATATAGGGTTAAATATTGATTTTGACCCGAATCGTTTGACTCTGACCGACTACAAAACCAGGATATGGGACGTAAAGGGAGGTTAAATCTAAGGAATATTTCCTATCAATTAGGATTAGTATTATGGATTAACTAAGCGTACGTGTTCATAAGAGAAAATGGTCAAATAGACCCTTGAACTTTACTCAAAAGGGCAATTAGGCCTCTGAACTTAAAAAAAAGTGCAATTAAACACTTAAACTTATCATTTTGAGTCAAATAAGCTCAATTTATCAGTAACCAACAGGTTACCGATAAATTACTGCTGTTGACCGCCGGAATTCATGGTTGACCATGCTAAAAACCGGAAAAAAAAAAAAATTCGCCGGAGCAATTTCCGGTCGTCTTCTCCATTGGAGAAGACTGTCCGGTCATCTTCTCGAATAGAGAAGGCGACCAGATCTGGTCGCCTTCTCCATTGGAGAAGACGACCGGACTGGTCGTCCTCTCCATTAGAGAAGGCGACCAGCACCTCTGGTCGTCTTCTCCAATGGAGATGGCAACCAGAGGTGCTGGTCGCCTTCTCCGGTGGAAGGCTTTTAAAAAATAAAAATAAAAAAAAAAATTCGTCGCCGGAAATTTTATTTTTTCGCCGAAATTTTAAATGACCTGTTATTTCAGGTAAATAACCGGCTACTGGGCTTAGATGCTCCAAAATAACAAGTTCAAGTGTTAATTGCTCTTTTATAAAGTTCAGGGGCCTAATTGCCCTTTTGAATAAAGTTTAAGGGTCTATTTGACCCTTTTCTCTGTTCATAATACAATGAGAAATTGAGAATATATATATATATATATATATATATATATATATATATATATATATATATATATATAATGCAGAGTAATATTACAACTAAAATTATCATATTAGGATCAATATTCTAGATTCCATGCCAATAAATTCAAGGTTTAAAATTAAAGAAAACATTACATGCATGCAATTACAATACCATATTTAAATTGAATTCTAGCTATTACTTTTTTTTTTTTGAGGAAATTGAATTATCTTACTTGTTGTTCCAATTTTTACTCTTTCGGTCACTCCTAGTTCATGGGTATCAAATAATGATAACTTATCTTCTTCATGTAGGTTCTAAAAAAAAATGTATAAAATTAGAATAACTTACCATGGATGAAGAAGGAATGGTTTTGTTGGGAGTAGTAGTGTGCGCAGAAGGAGATGAAGTAACAGAAAAGTTTCCATCATTCAAGTTGGAGAGGTTGTTGGGGAAGAGTTGTCTAGTAGAGGTGGATAGATAAAGAAAGAGACACGACAACGTTACGATCATAAAAGGGACAAGGATTTTGACAACGTTACTTGGAATAATGTGGTGAAGGTTGTGGTGGAAGGGTTGATTGGCGCGGCCGCCGTTGCCGCCGGCGGCCACCTCCTCCACCAGCTTTTCTTCATCATTATTATTGTTACTATTTTTTCTTTCTCCTCCCAAATTTTCCATTATTGTTTGGTATGTTGAAGCCCCAATGTGGTACCACATCTTACCTCAACAACATCATGCTACACAGCACATATTTATACTCCTACGCCATACAACATACTCTTTTAAATTATATTTTGGAAATATTGTATTTTTTTCCCTCTAAATAATATACTTATAGTATTTTTTATCACCTTGAATTATTAATGTATCAATATTATTAGCTCCTTCAATTATTCTAAGTGTAGAATTCGGCAAATTGTACCATGGACCAGAGTCTACCTTGCATTGTAGACCCCAGTCCAAAAATAACTTTCAGATTCTGTATCTATAATTGACACATTCTGTAGTTGCCGTTGATAGTTTCTGTACATGTAGCTATCATATTATTTGCCAGTAAAATAACCTTCAGATTCTGTATCTATAGTTGACACATTCTGTACCTTCAGTTAATAGTTTATGTACATGTAGCTATCATATTATGTGTCAGCAATTATCAAGTTATTTGTTTACAACTTTACATGTACTGAAACTATTAACTATAGATACAGAATGTGTTAACTGAAGTTACATAACAATATCAACCCTAGTCTATGGTACCCTTTCTTAGATCATTCAATTTCTTGCCAACCCATATTATTGACACCTTGTTCGCAAAACCAAACCCAAGCCAGTACATGGGAATATATTCCTCGTTTTCCCCAATAAGCTAAGACTTTCAAGTAAAAAGTGCATGCTGATTTAATTAATCCATTTGGACAAATTAACATTTGATAGTTGTTGATAAATAAGAAAAAAAGATCCGGATAGAGTCAATTTTATAAATATAATAAATTTAAAAATTTACAATAATTATAAAATTAATTGCATATTTTTAGTAAAATTAGTCTGAATCATTGATGAATAACCAAAATCAGTTCTTATTTTTTACAAAAAGAAGTAGAATTATTGTGTCCGAATTTATAAAATCCAAATCTAGTACTAGCTAGTGCCTCTTACCTTTCTCAGACCATTCAATTCCTGGCCAACCCAAACGGCCAAACCCACCAGCCATATTGTTGACTTCTTGTTTACGAAACCAAATCCAAGCCAGTGCACGACAATAGTACAGTTGTGTGAATCAAGTATAAAAACGACGTCGTTTTTTTTAATTTTATTTTTTTTGTCCCTAGCTGCAACATGCATTTTTATAATTCATAATATACATTATTCTAAAGCATAATATACATTATATTATCCCAGATGTTTTATTATTCTAACACGAAATATACATTATTCTAACACGTAATATACATTATTCTAACACATAATGTACATTATTTTCACTCATAATATTCACGACGATATTTTTGCCGTGGACCACGGTCCACACAATAATTTGCAATGCCAATTGTTATATCATAGGCCATAGTTCATATTGCATTATGAATCCTAATATAAAAATTTTGTACCTTCAGTTAATACATTTTGTACCTACAGTTATTAGTTTCTGTACATGTAAACAAATAACTTGATAAATTAAAATATACTAATACTAACTGGGACAACCCCAACCAAGTTAGGTCCACTACAAGAAAAATGCACATAGATAACGGTTAATAACCGTTGTCGTAGGGGTATAATTTCTGTTGTTGAAGCCGGTGTTGTTGTAAGTCCCGCGCATAGACAACGGTTTTTTAACCGTTGTCTTTTCTAGAAACGACAACGGTTTTTTAACCGTTGTCTATTAAGTGTTGTTGAAACCGGTGTTGTTAAAAGTCACGCACATAGACAATGGTTTTAAATCGTTGTCTTTTCTAGAAACGACAACGGTTTTTTAACCGTTGTCTATTTACTGTTGTCGAAACCGGTGTCGTTAAAAGTCACGCACATAGACGACGATTTTAAACCGTTGTCTTTTCTAGAAACGACAACGGTTTTTAACCGTTGTCTATTTATTGTTGTTGAAACCGGTGTTGTTAAAAATCACGAATATAGACAACGGTTTTTAACCGTTGTCTTTTATAGAAAAGACAACGGTTTTTTAACCGTTGTCTATTGTGTGTTGTTAAAACCGGTGTTGTTAAAAGTCATGCACATAGACAACGGATTTTAACCGTTGTCTTTTCTCTAAAACACAATGATTTTTAACCGTTGTCTTTTCTTTGAAAGACAACAGTTATAAACTGTTGTCTATTGTGTGTTGTTGAAACCGCTGTTGTTAAAAGTCACGCTCATAAACTGTTGCCTTTTGTAGAAAAGACAACAGTTTTAAACTATTGTCTGTTGTAAAATAGACAACGGTTTTTAACCGTTGTCTCAACGGTTTTAACTGTTTTTAACCTGCTTAAATTTTAATAATATACAAAATTAATTTATCCATTCACCATCACCAAGTGTATTTACATAATTTTGCACAAGTTAAGATTCAAAATACAAAAGAACTAATAAACAAGTCTAAATACTTTCATGACCAATTCAAATCGAATCACCATCCAAGTCATAATACTACAAAAAACATTTCCACGAACTAAGTCTAAATGACCACAACGTTCGAATCATCAAATCATACCTACTCTATATGACTTGATACAACATCGGCTCATTCTGAACGCACCCGATCAATAACCGTTTTGTCATAATCAACTTGTTGGAACTACATGTAAAAAGTGAGTAAATAAATTAGTTAGTACGTAGTCAACATAACATTATAAGAGATAGCTAGCTTAGATGGTTGAGATTCATTTGGTACCCCTGCACATAGCAGAATGATAAAGCCAAGCATTATATTTTAAGCAAAAGCAGTACTCCATAATAAACATGCATAACCATGCCATTGGAATTACCTTCTCCTTCACAAATCGTGGAAAAGCAATCGAAGCCAGATTGCAGACATCAGTTTCATCTGGACTTGTGTACTCAATAATCTCAGTACACAAGTTAGAAGATTTAATAGTACCAAGATTCTGTTGGTTGCTTTTTCTATTGCAAGAATCCTACAATAATGAAGGAAAAAAAATTAAGGATAACTGAAGCAATACCACAAATGAACACTCATAGCACATACAACTCACTTTATATAGCATGTAAGGAGTCCCTGTTTCTATCTGGGACTTCAAAATTTCAAACCACAAATTTTGTGCATGTACAACTTTCTTGGCCTTGCCCCGAGTAAAAGAGAAAACTGATAAGAATCAAGTACCAAGAAGAAACTATCCAGTGTGCGGTGTACTTGAACAATGCAACAGTACCTTTGTTTCATATTGCGTATAGAGTTTGCTGAATTCTTCACCCCAGCAATCTGCCAATCTAGGGGACTCATTTGGACAAAACAATGACCATTGCCCATTTCTTTGTACTCTCTCCATAAATAAATCAGGTACCCAGAGAATATAGAAAAGATCCCGGGCTCGATGCTCT
The DNA here is from genome assembly GCF_001879475.1 of Ipomoea nil. Taxonomy (NCBI): domain Eukaryota; kingdom Viridiplantae; phylum Streptophyta; class Magnoliopsida; order Solanales; family Convolvulaceae; genus Ipomoea; species Ipomoea nil. The sequence continues at coordinate 139,906 of NW_017619625.1, read as the reverse complement.
TCCTGAAAATGGCATATCACCTTATATCATCAATTATTGAGTAACCAAAAGCTTTTACAAGGAGTCAACAGTGTTGTGCAGGATAATCATAATATAGGTCAAACCATAATATTTCATGTCCAACTAACTACTATACATGCAAGAACATTATGAATCCAACAATACCTTTCCATGGTTTTTTCTTAAATCCAGAAACTCAAAGATATCTGCATGCCATGGCTCAAGATAAACAGCAAAAGCACCTGTATGGAGCAAAGAGCAGCATGAGAAAAAGCAATATAAGGTACTACCACAGCTCAAATCTGTGAAATAGAACAGAACATGATCACATGCCTTTTCTTTTGCCACCCCCCTGGTCAACATATCGTGCAGTATCATTGAACACACGTACCATAGGAACAATTCCATTGGATGCCCCATTTGTTCCACGAATATAACTCCCAGTAGCACGAATATTGTGCACAGAAATACCAATTCCTCCTGCTGATTTGCTAATTACAGCACACTCCTTGAGAGTATCATATATGCCATCAATGCTATCCTCTTTCATGCAGATAAGAAAGCAGCTACTTAACTGTAAGCAAAACAAGAGAACAATGTGATGGTTAATAAATATTCCATTAATATAACTACAAAGAATAACATGTGTGATCATCATTAATAAAAAAAAAAAAAAAACACAATAGCAGTGTAATACAAAAGCAAAGAAATAGTGGTTGTAACATAGCAAAATGACTAGTCAACCTACTTGAGGTCTTGGAGTTCCACCATTAAAAAGAGTTGGGGATGCATGTGTGAACCATCTTTGAGACATTAAATGGTACGTCTTGATGGCAGATTCAATATCATCCCTGTGGATCCCAACAGCAACTCTCATCAACTGGAAGCCCATCTAAAGAAGAGTGTGCCAAATGGAGTGGTAAACAATTCGGCAAAAAAGCCATTCCGGACTCATGTAAATGGAACCAAACTCACAAATGGATCCTTTGAACCTGGCATATACCGCAATGGTAAAGGAATACGTGCCTGACCTTTTTCTGGCTGAATGCCTCTGGTCTTGAGATTGAGTCTTCCATTTGTCAGTTTTGCGGCCATCTTTTTCGTACCACCTATTTTATGTATTAGGCATATTATGACTAGAGTGATATAGGTTTACAGCGTATCATTTAACCCAATCAAAAGGTAGAGCAGGTTGATACAAGCATCCAATAGTCGCCATTCTTCAGTCCCCTCTGCTGGTTGCTGCAATGGGTGGCAATTTCTTGTGATTGAGATTATTTCTGCTTTTTTATTTCTAAGAGATGAAAGAATAGAGTTGAGGTAGACTTACATGGCCATATTCCCATCTAGCAGTTAGTGGAAGTGAAACAAGGATGCTCTCTATCCGACCACCTGTCTTCAGTCCAAATGTAGTTCCACGATCGTAGACCTTCAATTCAAAGTAGAACACTTAATGTTAGAAAATGCTCAAATGCTTGTAAAAATTGAACTTGAAGAAACTGGAGCTGAATTTCATACCAAGTTGAATTCCACATAGCGTCCCCTACGTACTTGTTGCCATTCCTTGTGACTGGCTGTGAATGGCGTATCCTTTCTCTTCTCTATAATGGGTATATATGCAGGAATAACAGAATTTGCACACTCTGCAATCCAAAAATGCACAATTAAGTCATTTAGGCAGAAATAGACATCGAATACTTTTGACAATTGTAGGGATGTCAACAGCACTGCAAATTCTTTCTGGAGGTTTGAGGCACTATGGAGATTTACAGTGAGACATTGTAAGATGCTGACTATAGCAGTATTATACTGATGGTTTTTTTGAAGAGGATCCTAAAGGAAAAACTCACACTCTCTCACATTTCTTATGCATAACCAAACATGGACATTATATACATACATGGACATTTACACATACTACACTTCTTGGACTTCAACGAACGACTTCTAAGGAGATTACTCAATATGCCACTACTAATTGAGTGCAGAGTTATCTCTGATGCTGCAGATGATTAATAGCATTCTGGGTAGGTCCATAATCAATTAACTAATTGTATCTACAAATCAACATAATATCTCCAGCAAGATCCATTTCAAGGGAATCCAGACTAGAATTGAAATCAACCCAGACATAAAAAAAAATAAAAATTAAGCAATTAGAAGTTTAATCCTTCATAGCAGAAAATTTCTAAATTAAGCAACCTTCGTCGACGGGAGAGGAGGCGAGGCTTGGAGCAGCTTCGTCCATTCTTCGCTTGGAACAGGCGAGGCTTGGAGGCGGCAGAGCATGCAGCTGGCAGCAACTCTCTCGTCTCTAGTCTTCGATCTTCAGCGACGAGCGAAAAAATTGGCGACCGAATGCCACCGGAAGATTATAGAACCAACGAGGATGGGGACTAGATCTAGATCTGATTTTGAGAGAAGAGAAGACATGAGAATGAGAGTGTGAGAAAAGAATGACACTGACCGGAGGAAAGGTTGAGAGCGGGATGACTTGTCTGAGAGAATGTTCTGAGCAAATGAGAGGGAAATAGAGCGGGAAGACCAAATTTTTGTCTGAAAGAGGGAATAGAATTAGTTAACTTGTACATGATTTGCGAGAGATTGAGAGACAGGGAGAGGCAGAGAGGGTTGTTAGGGTTCACGACTCTTTGAGGCTTTGAGCGATTGAGAGACAGAGGGTTTACTGGTTTAGGCCCTTTTGTATAATTATAATTATAACTAGTATTTTTGTTATAATATATATTAAAGTGGGGTGTATTCAATCATGACTTTCATAGAGTTTTAAATACTTTTATGAACTTTAAAAGTTTAGAGATATTCAATTCAAATTTTTAGAGAGTCTTTAAAAGTTAGGCGGTATTCAATCAAGATTTTTAAAGAATTTTTAAAAATCGTATAGTATTCGATTAGGACTTTTAAAGAGTCTTTAAAACTCGTGTGGTATTCAAAAAGTTATGAACTTTTGTAAACTTTTTAATTTTAAGACTTTTGTAGACTTTTCTTTCTCAAATATAAATAGTTGAAATTCAACCATCAATCCCAAGATTTCAAAATTTTCTTTCTAACAACTTTGAACGTTCTCTCTCTATTTAAACTCTATTTTTTCTCCCTACAAAGTTTATGAACCTATCTAAATTCAATAAAATAATTTTTTTTCTTCATTATCCTATATTTTCCTCATATCTAAACTCTACTAATTTTTCTCTCTCTCCTAAACTTTACCATCTTCATTTAAAAATTCAAAATAATATTATTTTTACTTCATTATTGCTTTTTTTTTTTTTTTGTTAAACATTATTGCTTGTTTATATTGATTTTTATTTTTTCTATGAATTTTTTATCCCTAACTTTCTCTAATTCTCCCTAAATACATGAACAAAGCAAATTTTTCATCATCAAATTTTAGTATATGTTTCATAATATTCATATAAATACTTATATATTTTGATTTTTATTCTTTTTATGTTTATATTCGTAATATATATTTTTCATTTTTTTAACAACAGGTTACTACGAATAGCGAACTACTATTCGCAACAACAATTTGGGGTTGCAAACAGTAGCACCTTGTTGTTGTTCGCAGTCTCAAATTGCTATTGCAAATAATAGTACTTTGTATGATGCCTAGCAATATATCAAGTATAATTTATATACATATTATTAATATTAGATTTTTATTTTTTTATTTTATGCAAGTAATTATATTTTTAAATATTTTATTTGATCAATTCTTTTATTATAAATTTTATTGTTTAATATTGTTATGAATTTCTAATGAAATGATTTTTTTTGTTGATGTTTATTAATATATATATATATATATATATATATATATATATATATATATAAATAAAGTAATTAGCATTTTTTTTGAAGAATAAGTAATTAGCATAGAAATCTCAGCATACTATGGATAAAAATAATAATGTTGAGAATGTTGATGTGGGTGAAGAACTATATAATAGAAGAATTTTATGATATATTATAAATGTTTTGTAAGAAAATTATAAATGATAAGAATCAAAATCATTGGAAGTTTTTAAGGATGTATTCAATTTAGAATTTCAATGACTTTTGTAGACTTTTTAAAATAAAAAGTTGATAAAAGTCTATAAATATTTTTTATATTAACTTCTATAGAGTCTTTAAAGTTTTAAAAAGTTTTGAACGACCTCTATGAAAGTCAATCAAAGTTTATTAAAATCTATAATTTTAAAAGTCTTTAAAACTCTATAAAAATCATGATTGAATACACCCCTAAGAATATTTAAATTGATATATAATTATTTAAATTAGAATATCAAATATTATATTGTACAGTGCAATTGAAAATATGATTTGGATTGTTTATATGTTTTGATGTTACCATTGCTTGAATTTGAGCAAATAATTGCTCAAATTAATAGCTAATGTGTAGATGTACGCATGCAGTGCTGTAACTTTGAAGATTTTATTTATCATTGTTTAGTATTTTTATAAATTAGGCAAACATGCTCATTCTTTAGCAACTTAGTTATAGGAATGAATTGCTATCCTAATTCATTTGTATGGAAAATATATTTTTGTCTAGATATATAGCAATTTTGTCATTTAAAAGAACATAATATCACCGATTGTATTTACACATTATTGAAACCTCATTGTATACGACATTGGTAGTAGCAACACAATCTTGTCAATCCTCGTCTATAGTTAACATCTTCAGTCCATTACGATGGGTGACTCGGGTGAAAATATATAATCGTAGAATATCAGTCAATTAGTGATCCTATTATATTTTCAGTCAATTAGTAATATCATATTCATTTTCAGCCAATTGTCATTTTTTATTTTATGTCAATTAGAATATCAGATGTAGTGATATTTTTACCTAATTTTCGTTCTATTTTTAATTAATGATGTAGAATATTATTATTGAAATATTTCCATTCCATTTTTAATTTACCTTTACTATTGTTTAAAATATGCATTTACTATTAATGATGTAGAATATTATTATTGAAATATTTCCGTCCAATTTTTAATTAAAATGCAATGATCTGACAATTTTTGTTCACTTTAGTCAATTATGAATCATTTTTTATTTGTAGTCAATCCTTTTATATTTCCAGTCAATTAATAATATCATATTCATTTCCAATCAATTATTTTTTCTTTTTCAGTCAATGAGTCAATTAGAAATCAGATGCAATGATATTTTTACATAATTTTCATTCCATTTTTAACTGATGATGTAGAATATTATTATTAAAATATTTTTGTTCTATTTTTAATTTACCTTTACTATTGTTTAAAATATGTCTTTATTATTGATGATGTACAATATTCTTATTGAAATATTTTGTTTTCATTTTAAATTTACCTTTACTTGATGATGTAGAATATTATTATTGAATTATTTTCGTTCTATTTTTAATTTCTGTTTCATTGTTTAAATTTGTGAAATATTTATGATATAATTGTGATTTGATTTATTCTAGAGTGTAATATTATAGTGAAAAATTAAAAAGTAATAATCTGACCATTTCCTTTTCCATTTTAGTAAGTATGGATCATTTTTTTCAGCCAATTATTAATATTTTTTTTTCAATTAACCTAATTTCCATTTTATTTTTAATTTTTAATTTTGAGTCAATTATTAATATTCATTTCATTTTCCCATTTACCTAATTTTTGTTCAATTTTTATTTGATAATGTAGAATATTATTGTGAAATATTCATGTTCCTTTTTAATTTTAATTTTTTTTTTGTTAATTTACCTTTACTATTTACTATTGTTTGTGTTGAAAATCAGGTAAATAGGATTTTATTTCTAATTATAGTATAGATTATAAATTAAGAGGGCTGGTCACGATTATAATTTTTATTATATTACGAATTAAAATTAGGATTTTTATCATACTTAAACAATAATATTACTAATTATATTATAAAAAATAATACCATACATAATATTACCAATTAATATATTTTAGTTAACTTTCATTTTACATTTTCTTACCAGATAAGCCTTATTAATTATTTGACCAATAAAATATTTAATTAATTGACTACAAAAGTTTAGACAGGAAAAATTAAATATGAGGATTTTGCTTATATATAATTATATGGAAATTTCTATAAAATAATTTCATTAATTATACACACACACACACACACACTTCTAGTTCTATATTTGATAAGCATAATTTGTGTATGTATATACTTTAGGAAAATACTCATTATTAAAAATGGAATATAATTTAAAAAGTCAATTATTAATGCAACTTGTAATAATATAATTGTCCCACTAATTGATTCCATGCTACTATAATTCATAAATTTAAAGATATTTAAAGTTAAATATATATTAACTGCCTTAATAATTAAGTTAATTATTAGTTACAGTACTAAAAGTATTACTTTTAATTTTTATAAATAAGATATAATAAACATATTATTAAATCAAAATAATAAAAAATAATTTGTTCACAGTACAAAATTTTTTATAATTGACATAATAATTAACTATTAATTTTTATTGCCTAATACAAATTGTCAATTATTAAATATTATTTATGGTAATTATTGTATGTCATGTAATACTAAAGTTGTTAGGTAGAATTTTTGTAATTAAGGTATAATATTATTAAATTGAAATTATTATAAATATATAGATTCACATTAAGAAAAATCTTATTAATTTTGGATATTAAAACTATATATTTAAAGTCATATATTTAGATTAAAGTTGAAGTTATAAATAATTAAGTTTCAATAAGTTCATTTATTCATAAGTTATATATGGTTAATAATGAATATTTTTCTATATTAGATTATGCTTATATAAGGTTTATCCGTATTAACCATCATTATATTAGATATTAATCTTTTAATATAATATATTATTAACTCTAAACATATAGTTAATATTTATTCAATATTATTATTATGGAAGTAATACAATTATAAATTTTATTATATTTTAAATGACTTAGCATATCGAAGCAAACATGGTAAGTCAATAACATCATTTCACATTAGAAAAGTGATTTGAATCAAGAGAAGTCAGCAAAAGAATAAAATCAAAATAATACTCTATTCAAACTAAGCTACAGTACTTCATAATTCTTTTGTCCCCAAAACAAAAGTTTTAATGGCAAGAAAAACCTCTTGAAGGGAGAGACAAACTACTCTCTTATTACAGAAAATGCACACTTTAAAGACGAAGAGATTGAATCGAAACAAAGCTCAACTGATATATTGACAACTAAAAATGCTTTGAATTTCATTTTATGGTTTTACTGTATTCTTATCATGCTTCCCTCTATATCTCTTTACATATACACAGAATTCGTCCCTCCCCAAACTTTATCCACTTGATGAGCAGCGAACTCTATTGCTTCCCGATCAATCTTTCTAGATCCATATCTTCTCCCAAAAAAAAAACAAAAAAAAAAAAGAATATATCAACATTTTTTATTACAAACCACTTTTCTTATTTAAATATTGGAAAATCCAAAAAAAAAAAAAAAAAAAAAAAAACAAACAAATTCTCTATGTGGAGTGTGGACGAATTCAAATAACCAATATATGAAAACAGTTCCTGCATGCACACACCCAGATTATCTATGTGTATGAATAAATTTGAAATAAGAATTAAAAAAATACACTGGAGAGAATTTACAAAAATATTGTTGTTCGAAACTTCATCCCCCAAGTTGGATACATAAAGCTTTGTCCAACGTTATGACACAATTTCGATTCGTTTTTGAAATACCTGCACACGGAAGACGTGTTGATAAACATACACATACGCGTGGGAAACTCAGAATTTGAAAAGAAAACCGAGAGAGAATACATACGAAAGGAAATGTTAATGCCGACCAGGATGAGACACTCTCTTGTGCTGGGACCGGGAACAATGACGACAATCCACCATTCTTGAAAAAATTTTAGAGAGAGAATTTGATTCTTGAATCTCTGATCGAGTAGTACAGGGAGAGGCAAATCCTATCATTTTATAGCCACAAAAAATTGACCATATATGAAATTAATATTCTGTAAATATTTTTATAATTAAAATTAAAATTAATTAAATATATAATTGAAAAAAGGGAAAATGACACTTCTTCCCCCTAAGTTATATACTTATAGCACTTTCTCCCCCTGAATTATTTAAGTGGCTGTTTTTTCCCTGAAATGTTAAATGGACATACTTACCCTTAAAATAAATATTTAAAATAAATATTTAATTTATTTTCCTTCTCTAACAAATTATGACAATAATTTGGTTCAAACCAAACAAACACTATAGCAACCAAATCGAAATATTCCAATTACAATTTAGAATCGAAACTCGATATTTATAGTTTATTAAAATCGCGAACCGAAACGGACGATTCATGTACCGAACTGAAAAAATAAAATACATTTATTGTTGAATTTAGACTATTTAAAATAAAAAATAAAATTTTAAAATAAAGACGGTTCAAAATCCCGAACCGGATCCAGAACCGCCGATTCACGGTTCAAGATCCAATTTTTTTTATTCATAATTTTAATAAATTGAAATCCAAATATTAGGTTCTAGATCTTAATCATAACTGGAAACTTTTAATTCAATTGCTATAGTGTCCGGTTCAGTTTGATCTGAATCGTGGTCATCCCTACGTATACGCGATAATTTGTTGGAGAAGTAAAATAAATAAAATGTTTACTTTAAGGTTAGAAATGTCAATTTAATATATCAGGGAGGGAAAACCATCACTTTTAGAAAAATTGAGGGGGCTAATGTGCTTACCTAAATAATTGAGGGGGAAAAATGACTATAAGTATATAACTCAGGGGGAAAAAGTGTCATTTTCTCTTGAAAAAATAATAAACAGATACTGATTCTATATATATACTCTTGTCTTAATTGTGATATTTCATAATTATGGTATTGCATAGTATTCACATAGGCAATACTATAAATATGCAATATTATTTGGTTACCAAATTAAATAAGATTTATTAATTCTTTGACCAATAATTAAAATATTTAAGTAATTGAGTAAAAAAGTTTGGGCGGAAAAATGATGTAGGAGGATTTTACTTTTATATATATATATATATATATATATATATATATATATATATATATATATATATATATATATATTATATTATATTATATTATATTATAAGTATCGTATATATACTAAATTTAAAAAAACAAAAGACAAAAAGATAAACATGTTAAGATCACAGGAAATACATGGAAATTGGAATTCAACTAGAAGTAATGAGAAAAGGGCGCTGGTGGTGGCGTCGGACTGGCGGAGAGCAGCGGTGAGCGGTGGCGTGACCAGCTGAGAGCAGCGGTGGCCGGTGACGTGACTGGCGGAACTCAGACTTCAGCTCTCGCCTCTCCGTCTCATCGACTTCAGCTCTCGGTGACTCGAATTTGGATCTGGGGCAAAATGAAATGGCGGAAGAAATTTTGTTTTTGTTTTGTCTTCCTTAAGTGTTAATGAAAATAATTGAGAGGAAATTTATTTGTTGAGAGGGAAGGAGATTATTTTTTACAGAGTGTGCGAGGGAATTTTTTTATTTTTTATTTTTTTTATTTTTTATTTTTTTTGGAGAAAGAGATTTTTGCAAAGTGTGATAGTCTTGAAAGTCAAATTTTAAAGAAGATTGAATTTCATTTTTGATCTTAGATTTATAGGTAACAGTCTATTTGTAATCCTTTTTTATCAAAATATTCAATTTTGATCCTAGTATTATTTCGACATGATCAATTTTGGTCCTATATCAATAAAATCGTTGAAATTAAATTAAATTGAATGACATTTTGATATTTTTAATACAAAGTGCGTGACCAAAATTGGTCATGTCACAATAATATTAGGACAAAAATTGAATGTTTTGATTAAAAAAAAAAAAAACTAAAAGTGAACTGTCACCTATATTGGGACCGGGTCCATCATAACTCGGGTATATAGGTATAGAATGGGGGGTAAGAAAATAATAGCTTTATTACTTGGGGTACTAGGTCCAAAATAGTAATGGGTATATAGGTACAGAACGGGGGTTAGAAAATAGTAACTTTATTATCCGGGGCGCTAGGCCTAAAATAGTACTTATAAAGTCCCAGGTACAGGCCCAGGCTGGCGGCCCAAATATAAAGATCCAAATACAAAGATCACGGCCCAATGAATGGGCTACAGCTAATTATGCTAGCGCTACTAATAGGAATCGAACCCCAAGTAACTAGGTTGAGGTCGGGTAGAGACCACTAGACTAGGGTGCCTGTAGGCCGGGTATATTCATGGTTTTATAGGGATCGGGTCCACCATAAACTGGACGATATATATATATATATATATATATATATATATATATATATATATATATATATATATATATATATATATATATGTATAACAGGGTAAGAGAATATTAGCTTTATTACCCGGGTCGCTAGACCCAAAATAGCCGGGTATAGGTACAAAATGCGAGATTCATAGATTTTTATACTGTAGATTCATAAATTCTATACTGTAGATTTATAAAATCTTTGGTGAATAATTTTATATTTAAATATGAACGAAAATAGAACTATTAAATTAACTGTTGAATTGTTGAATTGTATTATTTCTTTGTTAAATTTTTATGCACTATATTTGGACAAAAAAAATTAATTACATTTTTATTTTTGTTCTAGATCTTCTAAACATCTATTTTCATCTCGTAACAAAAACAATGAAGGTCCAAATTATAGGTAAAATATACGGTGTAACACTTTAGTAAATAAGAGTTGGTGTGGCTTGGTGGGTTTAGCTTTATTTGTTATGTTAGAGGTTACGGGTTTTATCTTTCCTGGTGGCATCCTTAAGTTATATTTTATACAATCATTGTCTTGGTTCTCAGAGAAAACACAGAACCAAACTCGTTATATCTTAGATGTTGTGCTTGAGTATATAAGTGTTGGTGTGGCTTGGTTTGAGTATATAAGTGTTGGTGTGGCGTGGTTAGTTTAGCTTAGTTTGTTATGTTAGATTATTTTAACAGTCTTGAGTTCTATTCTTCTTAGAGGCATTTTTAACCTATTTTATAAAATCGTTGTCTTGGTTTTCACAGACAACACAGAAACAACCCAGTTATATACCAGATGTTGCACTTTAGTACATAAAAGTTTGTGTTACTTAGTTGGTTAAACTTTAATTGCTATGTTTAAGGTCATAGGTTCAACAAAATCGTTGTCTTTGTAGTGTTGTGTATTCAAATACGCTTAAAGACAACATACCAAAGACAACGGTTAAATAAAACCGTTTTCTTAAACAAATAAAGAATGCGCAATGACAACGGTTATATAAAACCGTTGTTGTTGTAGTGTTGTGTATTCAAGTGCTATTAAAAGACAACACATAAATGACAACGGTTAAATAAAACCGTTGTCTTTTATAAAATAATAATGCACAAAGACAACGGTTTTAAAAAATCGTTGTCTTTGTAGTGTTGTGTATTATAGTGCGCTTAAAGACAACACACCAACGACAACAGTTAAATAAAACCGTTGTCGTTTTAAAAATAAAGAGCGCACAAAGACAACGGTTTTAAAAAACCGTTGTCTTTCTAGTGTTGTGTATTCAAGTGCGCTTAAAGACAAGACACCAACGACAACGGTTAAAAAAACCGTTGTCTTTTAAAAAAAAAAAACGCACATAGACAACGGTTTTAAAAAACTGTTGTCGTTGTGGTGTTGTCTTTTCACAAAATGCATAAAGACAACACACTTATAACAACGGTTAAGTAAAAACCGTTGTCTTTGACAAAAGTGTTGCATCAAAGACAACGATTTTGGACCAAACTGTTGTCTTTTATACAAAAGACAACACTTTTCTTAAAAACTGTTGTCTTTCTAGTGTTGTCTATGTGCATTTTTCTTGTAATGGTCATGTTGACTTCATAATCACAGATCAGAGTTTCAAATTCGACAATCGCTCTACAATATAACAAGTTCGACTTCCAGCAAGAGTGGTATATTGGTCTTTATGATTTGAGCCCATCAACTATGTTCAACTTAAGTTAGTTTACCTTCTTGTATTTTTTTACTAGCTAGAGTTACAAAACCAAGTTTACACACCTTCGAATAGCACTGTTATTCGAAAAAAAATACTAATAATCTAATATGTTTCTCACCGCTCTGAATAATTATATTATGTGGTAACGTTATTAAAATGTAAAATTAAAAAAAAAAATTGAAAAAAATAATTTTATATACAATATGAAGTCATTAAGAATATGGATCACCTTGAGTCTTGATGTTCAATCATTTTTTTAATGCAAGTCAAATATTATTATATTTTTCAGGCATAACGAACTAGGAAGTAACGAAACTATTGTAGGCAAATTATATCGTGCATCAGGGTGCACAATGCATTGTGCATTCTGACCTAAAACGGCGTCGTTTTGTACTTTTTTTTTATAAAAAAATTATGTTTGTCGTGTCTGCTGTTAAATTCTTAAAAAAAAATTCACGTTTCGAATGTACATAATTGTATAATAGAATGTACATAATTGTATAACAGATACACATACATTTTTTTTGAAAGGATAATACACGTAATCTAACATAATACATGATACACATAAACTCTTAACATGATACACATAAACTCTTAACTCTTAAAAAAAAAACTCATGTTTCGAATGTACATAATTGTATAATAAAATGTACATAATTGTATAATAAAATACACATACACTCCATCGCGACAACCCCCACACAACTTAACAAAACAACGTCGTTTTGGACTTTTGGGAAGGCGAGGCGCACAATGCATTGTGCGCCCTGGTGCACGATATAACAATTGACTATTGTATATATCTATTTGGCAATCATTATTGCATGGACCATGGTCCACACAATTGTGTGAACCATAAATAAAAAGTACATTTTTAATATATTAAGGGTACATTATTTATGTACAATAAGGTACATTATTTGAAAGTACATTTTTAATATACTAAGATTACATTATTTTATATAATGTATTTTCAATACAAAAATAATGTACCTTCAGTACAAAAATAATATACTTTTAATATATTAAAAATATACCTGATATTCATGGTCTACACAATAATTTGCCTCTATTTCGGGCTATGCAGTACGGACTCTTAAACTCAACCAAATGAAATTAAATTATGGGCCTTGGCCCAATTTCCACTAGTCCGATGTGGCCCAAATCTTAAATTAAGGCAAATTATGCTATGAATGGTGCACACGAGTCTAGATTCATAATTTATATACTATAGATTCATAAAATCTATACTGTAGATTCCTAATTTTATAAATATATGTTCATAATTATAGAGTTATATGTTTATAATTTTTTATGTTCATATTCCCAATTGCTGAACTCTATATTTACAAATCACATAACTATATGTTCATAATTTGATAACTATACAGTTTAGAAATTATGAATCTACAGTACAGAAATTATGAATGTACAGTACAGATATTATGAATCTGTAGTATAGAAATTATGAATCTACTGTACTTAATTTATGAATCTACGGTTTATCAATTATGAATCTATAGTACAGAATTTATGAATCTATAGTATATAAATTATTAATCTAGACCCGTGTGCATCATGCTTGGTGCACACGGTTGCACAGCATAACAATCCTTAAATTAGATAATCTAAAACATAAATGACAAATAAGATGGCAAATTACGCTGTGGAACCGTGTCCACCTTGTAAGGTGGACACGATTCTAAAACTGTTCATAATTATGAATATATAGTTCAAAATTATGAATATATAGTTCTATAATTATGAACATAGAGTTGTGAACATAATAATGAACATATAGTTATGTAATTATGAATATAGAGATTCAATAATTGTGAATATGAATTTTAAAAATTATGAATATATAGCTTTATAATTATGAATATATAGTTCAGTAATTATGAACATAGAGTTCTGTAATTGTGAATATAGAGTTTAATAATTATAAATATAAAGTTCAAAAATTATGAATATATAACTTTATAATTATGAACATATAGTTTACTAATTATGAACATAGAACTGTGTCCACCTTGCAAGGTGAACATGGTTCCACAGCATAACGATTGAAATAAGATTCTGAAAGAATATTTCACATAAACTAACGAATCTACTGCCTCGCTCCGAGCTCATTATTACCTGTTCAATAATTCAATATTGTCACAGTTAATTAAGAATCAACAATAATGCAGTATAGGGTACCTCAAACAAAAAAATACCATTTAAGGTTTTGATCATAAATTATCGTGTTAGTAAGGGAACGAAGCATTCAATTTAATATTAGAATCAAACCTGATGGATAATATACTAGGTCTGGGCCATACGGACCGACCCAAGAAAAGCAACTGGATCATGGAAGCCCAAGAAGGACGTACAAGACAGAGCAACCCAAGGGTTTGTCAAGGATTGGGCATGTTATTCCTAATATAATTAGAATTAGACTCATTATTTATAGTATAATGGAATTAGGTCTCATTATGTAACTAAGACTCCTAATATGAGGCAGTCTAGAATTCTTATTCCTTGTAGGGCTCTAGGCCCAAAATATGTATAAATAGGTCTCTCACATAGATGAGAAGGGAGGACGAGCAGATATTCACAAGCAATATTCATTAATACAAAGTTCCTATATTCTCTCCACATATTTCTCCTATATTTTTCCTATATTCTCGTTATTCTAACGGTAGTGTTGGCCTGCCGTTGACTGTCCAAAAGTCATAAAACCAACATTGGCGCCGTCTGTGGGGATCGATACGAAAAGTTTACGTTCGTCCCACAAACCTAAAACACACGATCGAAACCCTAATCATGGGGAGCACTCGCCGTAACACCCGCACAGGCTGGTCTGTTCGGGATCTGCGAGAAACCCTCAATAGGCCTACCATTCGCATCAACGAGCGGTCAGTGCCCCCAAGGGAAGGTATTAACCTGGAAAATCCTCGAGAAGATAGGACAATTCATTCAAGCACACGCTCACCCGTCGCTGGCGTCTCACAGACCCAACCGGTTGAACTTCCTCCCACTGTAGTGGAGGCCACTGAGCACCTCCTGGGAGTCTTGCAGCGTGACTGCATACTGAGGGGCGAGTTCCCACGGGACCCCCCTCGTCATATCATTCGGACAGAGCAAACAACAAGGACATGTCACTTGAGAGAATGCATGAATCACCCAGAGAACATCACCGCACGGTCTCAATCCTTGACCGCCCAGTACTTTCAAGCCAACAACCCCCCACCGGACAACTAGGACAAGACAACCTCACGATTAAACGACCGCGACGGAAAACAAGACTCAACCCCCAACGGCGTGCGAGGGTTGCTCAGATGGCATGCCCTCGCGCGCGAGAATCGCAAGCGGTGGAGCGCAATAGAGAGGAGTCTCTCTGGATGGCCTGGTAGAAGGTTGGGGTGAGACCCCCGACGTCCAGATGGAAGCCGAGGGTAGAAAGGACCGGCCGACCACTCGGTCTCCGATGTCCACCAACCCATTCTCCATAGAAATCCAAGAATATCACGTATCAAAAGACTTTGAATGCCAGGCGATCCCCGCATTTGACGGGACAGGCGACCCCGATGACCACTTGAACAGTTTTCGAACAAGGATGAGAATAATAGGGGCAGGAGATCCTATGTGCTGCTACACCTTCTCAACACTAAGTGGGGCAGCGCAGCAATGGTTCACGTCACTACCATCCCAATCTATCAATTGTTTCAGGACCCTGCAAAGCAGTTTTTAACGCACTTCGCTGGAAATATAAGAGAAAAAAAATACTCTATGGCCTTAACTTCAGTACAAAAAGAAGAGCCAGAGACAATGGAAAATTTTCTAAAGCGATTGCAAGAGCAAATGTAGATAGCAGAGGACTTGGACGATCGAACAGCGCTAACATTGTTCATGGAAGCATTAAGGTCTGGGGATCTACTCACTAGCCTACGAAGGAAAAACCCCGAGACCTATGCCCAAGCCATCCAGTGGGCCCATAAATACGCAGATACAGAGGAAGCCTTGCGGCAGAAAAGGAAGAGGAAAGAAGAACGGCCTTGCAAAGATATAAGAACACATTTGGGTGATCGACCGTCAGAAAAGAAAAATAAATCAAGCGTCCACAAGGAACCCATCAACCACTGTTATAGAGCGGTCCCCGAACTAGGGTCCCGACTAGCGTACAATGCAAAATTACCTCGCCATACATCGGCCACGAGCCGACCACTACCACCCCTCTCACAACCAATCAACCGGTCGCTGTATATGAAACCGACTGCTAGAGGACCTAAATATTGTCGCTACCACCAGAAGGCAGGTCACACCACCGAAGAATGCACCACTCTACAAAAGGAAATCGGAAACCTCATCCATAGAGGAAGACATGCCACTCGCGCCAACCAGTGGTCACGACAACTGACGAAACCAGCCGAGGATCCCATCCATAGAGAAAGACAGGCCACTCGCCCCAACCAGTGGTCACGACAACTGACGGAACCAGCCGAGGATCCCGTCCATAGAGAAAGACAAGCCACTCGCCCCAACCAGTGGTCACGGCGACCCACGCAACCAGCTGAGGATCCCATCCATATAGGGAGACCGGTCACTTGCCCCAACCAATGGTCACTACTACCCACGCAACTAGCAGGGGACATTATCCCAACTGAACAAAAAATAGAACCCTTGCCGGAAAGTCCCAGTTGGCAAGATGACGACTGTGAGGAACAGGAAGACCGAAATTGGAAACACAAGCCCATAATTCGCTAAGAAAGCAAGACCTACAAATTCAAACCAAGAAGACACATTCGGAATTCAAGGCGGCTCAAGAAACACTATCAATGGTTGGAAAAATAATCTCGCATGGTTAGTTATTATGTACAATAGACTATCATATCATAGAATTTTAATAAAGCCATCAGTTTGATCTGAAAGGATTCCCGCGCCTACCCTTTACATGAAGTAAATGCACTCAAAAGCCACGATAATGAGGAAAGATTGCTGGTCACTCGCACCCTGGTAGTCCTACCACTCTCTAGGACAGGCACCACATAAAGACAATAGGGAGCGTCACACGATGATGACCTCCAATATACATAAAATCATCCAGAGTAAAACAATCAAACTAATAGAGACAACCTACCTCCAATATCAACAAACCACCTCAAATGCCCTTTGAATTCTTGCAGTTAGTTTGGACAAACTACGCGGGTGGTTTGGTCACCTCAACTGGTCATCCAGACTAATCACGTGCTTTGCCACCTGGTCATCCAGACTAGTCATCCTAGTTGGTCACCCCGACTGGTCATCTAGGCGAACCACTCATCCTGACTGGTCATCCCACCACTCAGTGGTCGACAGACTTTCCTACCACTGAGTGGTCGATAGACCTTCCCACCACTCAATGGTCGACTCGGCCTCCTACTACTCAGTGGTCGACTCGTATTCCCACCACTCAGTGATCGACTCGTCTTCCTACGACTCGGTGGTCAACGGACTTCAAACCCCTCACTGGTCGTCACGCATGGAGCAGTAATCAGATCATAGTGAAACAAATGCATATAACTGCCGGAGTAAAGAACCTGACAATATCAGGTCACGGGGAATCTAATAGATAACGGGGAGTTACGGGTGAAGGGTTTAGTGTAGAGTCTAGGGGTTATAGGAGAGAAGTCTAGTCGGTATAAAGTCTAGGGCAGAGTCTAGGACACAACAGGGTATAAAGCAGGGTCGTCAGGAAGTGGTCAAATGGAGTATGGGATATCATAACCTGAGAATGGGAGACGTTCTCAGAAGTATTTAGCGGATGCGCATACAACTGAAAACGGGAGACGTTCTCAGAAATATTTGGGGGGATGAGCATACTGTTGAGAATGGGAGACGTTCTAAGAAATATTTGGCGACTGAGCATAATGCTGAGAACGGGAGACGTTCTCAGAAATATTTGGTGGATGGGCATACTGGCAGAGAATGGGCGACGTTCTCAAAAATCATTCGGTGGTTGGGCATACTGGCTGAGAACGGGAGACGTTCTCAGATAATATTTGGCGGATGGGCATACTGGCTGAGAACGGGAGACGTTCTCAAGAAAGCCATTGGCGGAGTGGCATACTGACAGAGAACGGGAGACGTTCTCAAAAATCGTTCGGCGGTTGGGCATACTGACAAAGAACGGGAGACGTTCTCAAAAGTCTTTGATGGATGAGTATACTAACAGAAAATGGGAGACGTTCTCAAAAATCTTTGGTGGATGGGTATACTGGCAGAGAAGGGGCGACGTTCTCAAAAAATATTTGGCGGATGAGCATACTACTGTGAACGGGCGATGTTCACAAAAATATTTGGCGGATGAGCATACTATTTGGTGGTTGGGCGTACTTGCTGAGAGCGGGAGACGTTCTTAAATATCTTTTGCGAAGAAGAATACGAGATAACTAAAATGGAGTATGGAATCTCAAATCTGAGAGCGGTACAACGAATCGAAAAAGAAGAATGAGCATATTAGAAATCGCCATTACAAGACCCAATGGGTCAAAAAAAAAAAAAAAACTGTTACATATCATCTAGAAAGCATGATCACTGACAATAGCATCCCTTTGCTCGGCCCATCTTGGCAACCAAAATCATCAGCTCTTGGACCTACACAATCCAATTGCCGGAAAGACACTTCAGCATTTGAAAAGTTCAGCTATCACCTGAATGTTGGCGGTCGAACCCCTATAACCAAATAAAATCTCTCACCGCTAACTCAAGCGCTGCGACAGCCCGAAACTTGGGAAGAAGAGTCAAGAGTACGTTGTGAATCAGAAGACGATTAAAGTACTCTGGGCATATCATTAACCTGGAAGAAACAAAAAATAAATAAATAGCTCGAAGAAGACTAACTGAGAGATGCCAGACAGAAAAACAGAAAAAACGTCAAATGGAGTAAAAAGAAAGTTGGTCAAGACTGAAGGACTGGCTGTCCAAGACCTGCCGGTCAATCACCTCTCGGTGACCGACTGTTCACTCAGCACCGGCGGTTTCCATCATAAAAAAAAAACACAAAAACAAAAAAAGTCAAAGAGAGTGGCGAACAATCAGCCATGACTGACCGGTCACCAGCGGTCAACGATTGACTGGTCAGCCCCGAAGCTGGGCGACCAATCGGCTACAAAGAGGACAAAAACAAAATAGAGGATGTTTAGCAAAAGGAAACTCTTCCTTATATAAATAATAATATACTAAAAAAAAAAAAAAAGAGAACGCTGTTACAGGCCAAAATGGCCAACCGTAAACATAGCCTGGTCGGTCGTAGCTACCGACCGGCGTTGTTACGGCTGAATGGCCAGCCGCAAACGAAGCATGGTCGGTCACTGCGACCGACCGGCGTTGTTGCGGCTGGCCAAACTGGCCAGCCGCGGCCGGCTAAACCGACCAGCCGCAGGCAGGCCTGGTTGGTCGCCGCGATCGACCAACCAGCCGGAAGTGCCGACTCATTGGCCGCAGCGACGAAGACCGATCTTTATCACAAATTAAAAAAAAATCATGTGGATGGTGGAGAAGCTTAGCTTACAGGGTAACATTCAGAGTAACAATAACATCAGGCTGTGCTTGTTCTGTATCAAGGAGCTAGCGCCATGCGCAAACATTTGAAGAAGGAGAAAAATGGCTTGAGAAACACAAAGATGAACTACTATGATACTTGAAGACTTGCCAAGCTTTCACTGAGGAAAATGGCTTGGGAAACGTCAGACTTGGCAAAACAAACAGAATATAAAAGCAAAACAAGCAGAATAGAAATTGCCATTATAACACCCAGTTGTACAAAAAAATAAAAATAAAAAAAAATTTGCTGCATATTATCCAAGAAGCAGGATCACAGCTGGAAGCATCCCCATGCTCAGCCCGCAACCACTATCATTAGCTCTTGGCCCTACACTATCCAGCTGTCCAAAAGACACGTCAGCATTAGAAAGATCAGCAAACACCTGAAGTTCGATGGTCGAGTCCAGATAATCATGATCTAGAGGAATCTCTCACTGCTCACTCAAGCATTGTGACAGTCAAGAACCTGGGAAAGAAAGGTTAGGAGGGGGATGTAACCTAGACAGATGAATAAAGTACATCATGCGTAATAGTGAGCTGGAAGAAGCAACAAATAGATAAACAGATTGAAAAAGACTAACTGAGAGATGTCTGGTAGAAAAACCAGATGAATCACCATCAGACAAAAAAAAAAAAAAATACTCGGGTTGACCGACCAGTCAAAAGGGTAACCGATCGGTTAGCCACGACGCATCAATCCGCCAACTATCGATGATAATTGAATGGTCACTCAAAGTGAAAAAAAAAAAAGAGGAATCCATTCAAATTCTATTCCTTCTCGGAGAAAGTATGCGCTCTGCCTCCACTTCCGCTTGCCTCACAGATTGTACAGCTTAGGTTGCTGCCAAGCGCCACAGTGTGTATCAACCACTCTCGCAAAGATGAAGAAAGCATGGCTATTCCCAAAAAAAAAAAAACTTCATTAAAAAGCACCAGCCAAAAAAAAAAAAAAAAAAAAAAAAAAAAAAAAAAAAAAAAAAAAAATATATATATATATATATATATATATATATATATATATATATATATATATATATATATATATATATATATATATATATATATATATATATATATATATATATATATATAATACATTTGCACCTGCGTGCGAAAATGATCGGTCGGCGGTAAGCGGTGACCGCGAGAAGCTGCTGCGGGAGTTGCGACTACGGAAAAGAGACTGATGGCGAGCAACATTGACAAAGAAGGCTACAACATTTTCCCCGATTCTCAGTCCATGGTTCCGACTGCTGCAACAAGAGAAGTGATTATCCTTGATCTTCTTGTCGCCTACAAAAATCGTAGTAGCCATAATAGCCGAAAAAGATGAAGTTGATGATGAGACTCTTTCTCCGACCATTCTACCTTCAGCCTCGGGTCGCGTCTGCTTCATATATAATATATATATATATATATATATATATATATATATATATATATATATATATATATATATATATATATATATAGAACATGCTCACATAAGCATAGCACATGGGCTCACCCTTAGCCTCCTTTGGCCACGTACCCTTACTCTTTTGACAAAGTCAACCCTTTGCGTGTGCCAGTATACAAATGCATATGGCAGGTCCTTTCTTTCTTTGCGCTGCTGCTGATGGTCCGCTGGTTTCTTCGTGTATGCCGTGTACAAAACCTGAATGCTTAACGCTTCTCACAGCCCTATGTATTCCCTTTTCCTCGCGTGTAGAAAGGCAAATAGTCCTTTAATTGGCCTGCTTTATCACTTTACTGGTCATATATCTATATACTAATAATGGTTATGCTATGCGCACGTGCGCACCTTGCACGGTGCTAAAACGGCGTCGTTTTCCGTGAAAACGACGCTGTTTTAATTAAAAAAAAAATTTGTTCGAAACGCTGTTAACGGCGTTAACGGCATATTCGTTATGAAATTATGAATATACAATTATGACATTATGAATGTACAGTTATAGAATTATGAATGTATAGTTATGGAATTATGAACTTACAATTATGAACATAGAGCTTCGAAAATTATGAATGTTCGGTATGGAATTATGAATATACAGTATGGAATTATGAATGTACAGTTATGGAATTATGAATGTACTGTTATGGAATTATGAATGTACAGTTATGGAATTATGAATGTACAGTTATGAAATTATGAACATAGAACTCTGACATTATGAACATACAATTATGAACATAGAGCTTCGAAAATTATGAATTTACAGTTATTGAATTATGAATGTACAGTTACGGAATTATGAATGTACAGTTATAGAATTATGAATGTACAGTTATGGAATTATGAATGTACAGTTATGAAATTATGAACACAAAGCTGTGAATATATGCTCCTATAACGAAGCGGTCTGAAATTAATTTTTTTTTTTTTTTAAAAAAAGAGGAAGATAACGGTGCCTGACGGCACCGTTATCCGTGCGCATGAAGCATGCTGGGCACGAGCCCACAGCATAACTATCCCTAATAATGCTATCCTATTTTTGTGCCTCTATATATATGAACGTATGGCATGCGCATACTTTGCATGAATTGTGAATATATATACATTAAATAGATAAATAAATAATAATAACAAAAGAAATCCACCATTTCATGTTCATGTGGTGTTATTGCCGTACATTATTATTATTATTATTATTATTATTATTATTATTATTATTATTATTATTATTATTATCATTATTATCATTATTATCATTATTATTATTATTATTATTATTA
The DNA here is from genome assembly GCF_001879475.1 of Ipomoea nil. Classification (NCBI taxonomy): domain Eukaryota; kingdom Viridiplantae; phylum Streptophyta; class Magnoliopsida; order Solanales; family Convolvulaceae; genus Ipomoea; species Ipomoea nil. Next base: position 117,547 of record NW_017619625.1, on the reverse strand, counting down.
TTATTATTATTATTATTATTATTATTATTATTAGCTAATAAGTGAATATTTTGAGATACTTTCCTAAGACACCGACTTCGCGAAATCTTAAGAAAGTGGGGGACTAGATGATGGATAATATACTAGGTCTGGGCCATACGGACCGACCCAAGAAAAGCAACTGGATCATGGAAGCCCAAGAAGGACGTACAAGACAGAGCAACCCAAGGGTTTGTCAAGGATTGGGCATGTTATTCCCAATATAATTAGAATTGGACTCATTATTTATAGTATAATGGAATTAGGTCTCATTATGTAACTAAGACTCCCAATATGAGGCAGTCTAGAATTCTTATTCCTTGTAGGGCTCTAGGCCCAAAATACGTATAAATAGGCCTCTCACATAGATGACAAGGGAGGACGAGCAGATATTCACAAGCAATATTCATTAATACAAAGTTCCTATATTCTCTCCACATATTTCTCCTATATTTTTCCTATATTCTCGTTATTCTAACGGTAGTGTTCGCCTGCCGTTGACTGTCCAAAAGTCATAAAACCAACAAAACCCATGCAATACATTGTATTCTCCTATTGTAGGCCTAAGGATTGTTGGTGATAATGAACCACAATCGATTTAATATCCCAAAAAATAATATTTATATATACACACACAAGTATATAAAATATTATTGGATATTTATCCGAAGTATATATATACACACAAATATATATAAACGGACCTAAAGGTTATATATACATGTATATCTACGAAAAAGATATACCAATATATATCAACCACGAATATACCAAAAGATGGAGAACGGATTTTTGCTTACAAGCATAATCCAAACAAGAAAGAAGGAGAAGGAAGAGAGAAATGTACGAGTTAGGCAAAGTGTCTGTCTTTCCTTAAAACCTTATTTGCCACCTCCCAAAAGTGCTAGGAGCGTTGTGGTCTAGGTTTCCCAGGATAAAACGTACAACGGTTCGACGTTTGAGCACCCAAACGAACGAACCCGGCGAACTAGAGCACGGGCAAAACACAGTAGCAAGAAAGAAGTAGGAGCAGAATTTTGAGAAGAAAAAGTGCTTATCTTTGTGTGTTGTGTACTCTCGTGTTCTTCCCTCACTTGTTGTCTCTCACTATACAGTTGAAAAGATCTCTACTCCCACTACATTCTTATATAGGAGGTTGGTACTTAATAGCATCATCATGACACATTAACCAACATAAATTCAATTTAAAATTGAATTATAACGTTTGAAACGGTCGAATTTATTATCGAAATAATATCAACGGTCACGAACTTAATATCCGATTAATTCGTACCGACCATAACGACCAGTTTCAAAAATATCTAAGTGACCGAGAAGTCCGTACAAACTCGAAAGTTTAACAAATTGGGACCGGAAAACACACCCGAGTGGTCCGCAAGCACCGAAACGGTGCAGCACGAATCAATGCATATAGCATTGACTCGTGCTCAACACGAAAGTAGCTCATACGAAAGGAGCTCAAAAGCTTAATTCACTAATTAAGCTTTCAATGTTTAATTGCATAACTTTCGTCCATGCAAGCTTTCGTCCATGCATAATGCATCATCCCAAATTTCCATAATTAAGCTTTCAAAGCTTATCAAATTTAAGTTGCACGTGATGTGCTACCAGCACATGCATAATGTTTTAATAATTTAAATACTAGCATGCCTGATTGGCACAACACGAAAGTGCTACAACGAAACATGAGTAGCACGAATCTAATGCTAATCTTGATTAGCATTAAGCTTAAATTTTGACTTCTCTCAAATAGGTTCACTTTGAGAATCAATTTCTCATTCACCTATTACCCATTTTGAGCGTACATTATATCAAATTCTTCGTCTCACTACGAAGAACCCGAATCCACATTGACCCGACCCAAATCGGAAGTGGATCCCACATATATTTGTACCACAAAATAATCACTCAAAATATCATTTTAATGCTATTTTTCCAACAATCCCCCACATGAATGAAAATTGATTTTCAGGGTATTTTGAAATCGGAAACAACTGTATTTAACGGTCGATCCCTGCATAGGATAGGTAGGGATCACTATACCCTTTGAACCTTCCCTTGTGAAGACATGTTTACTCTACTGGCTGTACGGTAGAACGCGATGTCTTTGAACCGAATGCCGTTTGTGTAGACGATGACATATCTCACACAGGAATCTCTCAACCATGCTCTGTTCTCATGAGTGTGCCCATTTTGGTCGTGGGTCACCGTCCTGGTTCTGCAAGAGTTTGTGAAGAATTGTGCCATCAATTCTCCTTTGAAGCGACCCTCACTTCTCTCTCACATAGGTGATTCTTTTCCGAGTATCCCGCATACTCACACATGTCAACCGACATTCGAATCATTAAAGCATCAACATGCTAACCTTGCGCGGGAGTCACTGTTTCTAACGAGGAGTGGTAGGGAGTCCGAGACCCCCACAGTGACATGCTCCGTTCCATAATTTAGTTGTCCCATTGAACCTAGGTGCCAGCTAGGTTGGGTATCCACTATAGAACTTTTAGTCCAAGGGCTTCAGACCCATTCCTCGTTCCAACTTCTCCACAACCATTTGCTTATCCTCGGGTTAGCGAGTTAGCGGCCGCTACGTTATCTTTTGACATCATGTAGTCAATAGAGATAACCCCCGTTGTGAGAAATTGTTTAATGGTATTATATCTACGACTTATAAGTCTAGACTTACCATTCCACATTTAACTCTGTACTTAACCAATTTTGGCTTGACTATCGCAATGCACACAAATTGGAGGTACGAGTTCACCACTAGGAATATTCTCGAAATAATGGCTTAGCCATTCGGCCTACTCGCTCGCGACACGAGTGTAAGGCTCTCAGCTTTGATCCCGTCGGATTTTAGCTATCACAAATTCATTTCGAGAATTTCTGTCCAACCGACTGCACTGCCTACGTAAAGACGTAGCTTTTGATGGACTTAGCGTCCTTTGATATCCGTGCTATACTTTCCAAGTACGACTAGATATCCCACGTTGTGCAGTCCAAAGTCACAAGCATACATAAGTATCTCATAACTTCCACTATTGCCTTCTAGTGCGTAACACTAGGGTTACTCGTATGTCTACCGAGTTCGTTAACCGCAGAGGTAATGTCCGACCTAGTACAACCCATTGGATACAATTAAACTACCAATAATCTGAATGTATTCTCCATGAGAAGTACAATACTCGTGATTATTGGCTAGTTGTATGTTAGTATCTAACGGTGTCCAAGCCACTTGATTAACATCCTTTGTAAGGATTTAATCAACACAATGAGATTGGCTTAACACGAGACCATACGGTCTTCTCACAATTTTAATCTCAAAGATTAAATCTGCCAAGCCCACACCTTTGATCGCACGTCAAATCTCAAATTTAACATGTTCTAGGTAGAATTGATCATGTGATGGTTACTACCCACGTTGAGTTTATCGTGTATAGACAAATAGTGATAACCTCATCTATCGTACGCATTACGTAGACATTTATCACATTTGTTTATACTAAACTCGTGACACATCATTGTATGATAAAAACTTACATGCCAAGTACTAAGGCAATTGTTTCTTCAAACCAAACAATGATCTCACCAGTTACACACTTTCTTTCCATAGCGCGGAACCACGAAACCCTCGGGTTGTTCCATGTCTATTAGGAAAGCGATACATCCATTTCGATAAACTTCCAAGTCTCGCTAAATAGCTCTCGGGAAGTATCATCCTAATGGATTTCATTCTCATCACAAGAGAATACATATTGAAGTAATCGTGGCACTCGTGTTGCATGTAATCTACAATTACAAGCCCGGCCATTTTTCTTCGATATAACCAACCGGTTTTATCTTCCGACTAGTGATCCGTTTAAGGATCTAGAGGTTTTACAACCCGAAAGAAGAACAACTAGTTCAAAGTATGATTCTCTAAGATAGAATCTGCTTTACTCTCGGTAGCCTCTCTCAGGTTGGTCCTTCTATAGAAGTTACCACTTCTACATATGTTCGAGGCTCGTTTTCTAACAACCATGTCAGAAAATCCAATTTATTTTCTAGTAAACAAGTTAGAATATGCGCGTCACATTCTAGCATGTACGTCAGAAAATCTAAACCAAAGGATTATTCAATCCTAGCTCTTTTGCTACGTCTAGCTTTGAGCTCGGGTTCTCTTTCATACCCTTCAACCATAGCTACGTCGAAATTTCATTTCAACGTGCTAGGTCCTTTATTGAACCTTCACAAAAATACATCTTCAAGGAACGATGAATTTCTTGATTCAGTTTATTGTGTTCTTATGTACATCCAAACTATAGGACTCGTGTACTAAGAACTCAATATACACCTTTGGCAAGACACCCCCACATTTCAGGCATTAGTAGGAAAATTTCCTACGTACCTATAATTCGTAAGAATTCCATGTGGGTAACCTTAATTAAAAGGTACTTACTTGTCCAAAGTATTGTCTCACCTCACATACTTTGAGGTAGACCCGAACTTATCAACATCTTGATATTTATGTTCGGCAACAACGTTCGATTGAGGTGAATACCGTATCATACTTTCGAGTACAATACCAACGCTTTCGCAGAAATCACCAATAGGTGTTTCATATTCACTACATCGATCGTTCGTAACCGCATTAATGCACGATTAATTTGGTTTATCTCTTTTATTCTTATAAAGAATAAACATGTGCTACACGTTAGCACATCTCGTAGAAGCTGACGGATTAGCCTTTACAAATCCATTCGGTTTTGACCGAAAGGCCACAAACCCGAACCAGTGCTTCCAACATTGAAGCACGAATCAGTGCTTAGTAATGAAGCACGAAACATGCTATACCAAGCACGAATCATTGCTTCTAAACTAACGCACCGATTCCAAAGCAATCTCTATTGCTTTAAAACTCACAGCAACATTCGGTTGCTTAATTTATAATTCCAGTGCTACTTAGAACTAGGATTATTAGTTAATTTCACAATTAACCAAAACCTCCTTTCGTGGTAATCACATAACACTTTTACAACGCTAAGTTTAATTAGCCACATACGAAAGGTTTAAGCTAAGTATATTAGCATTAAGACCAATCATAATCTAGCACCTTTATTGCTATTACCAAAGCACCAATTGCTTAAGTTTTCAACACCTAAAGGTGCAGCCACCAAGTGGCCGAAAGTACCTAATTAGGCACTCTCCCTAGTGCTTAATAGCACTGTTACAGTGTTTTAATTTTCACTTCAAAGTGCCAAATTAAATTGCACTATCCATTAGTGCTACAAAAGCACTATTCACCAAAACACAATTTGTCTCAAATTAAATATACTAGTATAATTCGGAATTTTTGATCAAGTTAATTATCACACAATTAACGAGAACAAATCAACCAAATTTTCCGACTAGTTGAATCAAGCTTACATAATCGTTCTCAGAATATTAATTAAAATATTCAACAATTGAGCTGTGACGCTCACGATTATATAGCTATCCCAATTTTTGACAAATTGATCCTTGAAATCCTTATCGTTCTACATGAACCAGGACCGCAGTCCTTTTACGGGATTTCAAACATGTAACACGCTTGTTACATTTCGTTCCGGCCGTTAAGCCATTTTAGCATTTTCCACATAATGCTACGTGATGCACTACGCACCCGTATTGAATCATTTCATACATTCAACATTATTTCATCAAATAATTCGTATGTACTATGATTCAATAGCCCAATGGAACAATTCATTTTTTATTCAAATAAAATTATTACAAGGATACTACAATATTTATTCAAAATAAATAAATAGGAAATACATTGGAAACAAATTTCTTATTCCTATCCCGTTGTAGTCCTTCAACCCGTGTGCCTTGTTCCATTTTCCAACCGTCCACTCCACAAAGGGTGGTCCATAACGCACATCGGGGGTACCTCGGTTGTGACCTCACTCGTCCAACCATCCACATGTTTTAAACATAGCGCAGTTGTCCTCAACCTTTTCACCAGGATGACGGTTCGCTTTGTAGTGGCACTTTTCTTTCTTCTCATAATCTTCATGAAAGCTAAGCTTCCGCTTGCCTTTCCTTTGATTATCGTTGAAGACTTTGTTTACACTACAATAGTCCTCAGACCATGTAGTCATTACACCATCATAGGATCCTTCGTGGCTTTTAGCCGATCCACTAGACAACACAATAGGTACCAATTGTGTGTCACCAGCCACAGGTCTACCGGTTTGTGACCCAAAGTTCTCCGGAGCACCATCGTGTGTCTTTGTAACTCCCACGGAAATATCATTTCCAACGTTGCTGCCATCAACTGGCATCACGGAATGTGCAACATCGTTGCCATTCCAACCATTTGAATGTGCACCTCCGGCAACATTCACGGATCCAATACTCTTGGAATCCACCAACTTTCATTATAAAAAAATAAGGTTTTAAGATTGTTGGTGATAATGAACCACAATCGATTTAATATCCCAAAAAATAATATTTATATATACACACACAAGTATATAAAATATTATTGGATATTTATCCGAAGCATATATATACACACAAATATATATAAACGGACCTAAAGGTTATATATACATGTATATCTACGAAAAAGATATACCAGTATATATCAACCACGAATATACCAAAAGATGGAGAACGGATTTTTGCTTACAAGCATAATCCAAACAAGAAAGAAGGAGAAGGAAGAGAGAAATGTACGAGTTAGGCAAATTGTCTGTCTTTCCTTAAAACCGTATTTGCCACCTCCCAAAAGTGCTAGGAGCGTTGTGGCCTAGGTTTCCCAGGATAAAATGTACAACGGTTCGACGTTTGAGCACCCAAACGAACGAACCCGGCGAACTAGAGCACGGGCAAAACACAGTAGCAAGAAAGAAGTAGGAGCAGAATTTTGAGAAGAAAAAGTGCTTATCTTTGTGTGTTGTGTACTCTCGTGTTCTTCCCTCACTTGTTGTCTCTCACTATACAGTTGAAAAGACCTCTACTCCCACTACATTCTTATATAGGAGGTTGGTACTTAATAGCATCATCATGACACATTAACCAACATAAATTCAATTTAAAATTGAATTATAACGTTTGAAACGGTCGAATTTATTATCGAAATAATATCAACGGTCACGAACTTAATATCAGATTAATTCGTACCGACTATAACGACCAGTTTCAAAAATATCTGAGTGACTGAGAAGTCCGTACAAACTCGAAAGTTTAACAAATTGGGACCGGAAACCACACCCGAGTGGTCCGCAAGCACCGAAACGGTGCAGCACGAATCAATGCATATAGCATTGACTCGTGCTCAGCACGAAAGTAGCTCACACGAAAGGAGCTCAAAAGCTTAATTCACTAATTAAGCTTTCAATGTTTAATTGCATAACTTTCGTCCATGCATAATGCATCATCCCAAATTTCCATAATTAAGCTTTCAAAGCTTATCAAATTTAAGTTGCATGTGATGTGCTGCTAGCACATGCATAGTGTTTTAATAATTTAAATACTAGCATGCCTGATTGGCACAACACGAAAGTGCTACAACGAAACATGAGTAGCACGAATCTAATGCTAATCTTGATTAGCATTAAGCTTAAATTTTGACTTCTCTCAAATAGGTTCACTTTGAGATTCAATTTCTCATGCACCTATTACCCATTTTGAGCGTACATTATATCAAATTCTTCGTCTCACTACGAAGAACCCGAATCCACATTGACCGACCCAAATCGGAAGTGGATCCCACATATATTTGTACCACAAAATAATCACTCAAAATATCATTTTTAATGCTATTTTTCCAACAAGGATTACCTTTCTTCTATGGCATTTTTGGATTTCTAACATATTCCTTGCACCACAAGACCAACCTATTTGATAGCAATTTCCTTTTTGTTGATTTACGAGAAAGTTCGTAAGCACTACTTTAAGTTACGTCAAGATGAAGTCCACTTGTAATTTTAGATGCAAAGGACCACAATAAAATAAAACAGCCTACCTAGCTTGCCCTTAACCGGCTCAAACTAAGAAGTTCAATAAACTACTCTCACAAAACCAAATTTGAAACATTGTGATTGCCCATAAAACAATTCCCTTTCTTGCTTTATTTAGTTTGTAACCTTTAATTTAAATTGTCAATACATACAATATTTCAATATAACATTAAGGGTGTGTTTGGAAACCTAGAAAGTGATTTCTGGAAATCATTTTTTGGGTCTTCAATGTTTGGTAAAGGGTGAAAAATTTAAGGCAAAAAGAAAATGACTCTGTGTTCAAAGAAAAATAACCTAATTTTCTTGGAAAATGACTTCCTTTTTTTTTTTTTTTTTTACAATTTTTACAATTTTTAAGTACTCATTTTTTTAATTTTTACACCAGCACGACAACACCATGACCACCATACTACCTCACTACCATCACCACTTACTACCACCATCACCACCACCTTACCACCACTACTGCAACCACCGCCACCACCATCACACCAACACCACCACTACCACCACCGTGGCACTGTCGTCGCCACCTCCACCACTGCAACCACCGCCATACCACTTATTATTATTATTATTATTATTATTATTATTATTATTATTATTATTATTATTATTATTATTATTATTATTATTATTATTATTATTATTATATAACAAATAATACCATCACCACCACCACCACACTAGCAACACTACCATTACCACCAGGTAACAACACCAACACTTTGATTAGTAATTTTTGCTTGTAATTGTGGAATGTAAAATTTTAATTATTTTGGTTTGTTACGTTATTTTGATATCTTATTAGTTATTCTTTTAATTATATTTATTATTATTATTATTATTGTTGTTGTTGTTGTTGTTGTTGTTATTATTATTATTATTATTATTATTATTATTATTATTATACATGTTTTTATATTCTAAACAAAAAAATTAAAATGTTTAAATGTACAATTCTACTCATTTTCCATGAAATGAACCAAACACACCACGACATATTTATAGAATTCAACCAAACACTAGAATGAAAATAATTTCTAAAAAATGACTCATTTTTCAGAAATCATTTTTCTCGTTTCCAAACACACCTAACTAAATCTACTACAAATCCGCAAATGGACGCATTATATATATATATGTACTACCCACATCGTCTTGGAACTGTCCATGTTCTTGGCCTGGATGTCCTCTCATTGCTGGCTAATCCCATATAATTCTTCCAATCACCAATAACCATTTTAAGGTCATGAATTTTGTTGTCAAGACCAATACAGCAATTAGCATGCATCGTGCACACCAGATTAAGGTCTTTGCTGGGCTCGCAAAACCCTCCGAAGTAAGCCGTCTTCAGAAACCTTATTTTTAACCCAATCTGTTTAATGAAAGGATCAAATTTGATGATGTTTAGCACGTCCTGGTCGTGCTTCCCCGGAAAAGCCTCCCTCGATTTGTACCAGAATTTGTAAAATTCGATGGAGCGGTTGTTTGATTTTACGTAGTTGAAGCCCCCGTTTGGGGAGTTGTTTAGGTCGGAAGAGTCATACCAGTAGTGGTCGCATGCGATTTGGAAGTCGGTGTCCGGGTAGAACTGTGAGAATGGTTGACGGAGCCACATTATATCAGCGTCCTATTAAAAAATATAAAAAATTTATATAAGACCGTTCTCATATAAAATTAAACTATTAGGATCAAATGTTTATTATTAGTTACATAAAAAATTATAGTTATGAAGGTATAACTTTATTTCTTTATACTGCCATCACATTTTTTAAAGGACTAGCCTTTACCTAACAATTCTCTAGTCACCAATTGCTAGACTTGAGACATTTAGTGTCTCTACCCAACAATTTCTTAGTCACCAATTGCTAGACTTGAAACGCTTACGGCTACCCCCAAGCTAAGATGGCAAGAGATCGACGATCAACTATGAGTAACCTAGGTTGGTTTACTTCCTTGTGATCCTTTACCAACTAGGGTTACAAGGCAAGATTTATTCACACCACATCGCCATCACATGTTTTAGACTTTCGAGAGGCATGCATAGTGTTGGAATATACCTTCATCGCCCTCGGCTAAACAATTCCCTATCCACCAATTGTTGAATTTGACCATTCAGGCATTCATTGACCTCCGCCCCCTCAACAATTACTAATTCAAAAAAGAAAAAAAAAATGCTAATATATATATACCGTAAAAATGAAGCTATATCCCATTTGGAGAACCAGGCGCAAAAAGTCAATCCTCCTCCACATCATCTTCAGGTAGTCTTGGCTCATGAAATGCGCCTCGCCGGAGAAGTCAACTCCGACGGTGGTCAAGGCGTAGCAATGAGGGTGTAACTCACGGCAGCGAGCGTAAGCGGTTTTGTCCAAGGCCACCACTACCACGTGCTTCAACAGCCCTTCTGTTTGGTTCCCAATCCTAAAACTCTCCAAAAACAGATCAAATATGCTGCCCGACCTTGTCCATGCTGCGTTTAAGGTTGTTATGATCACTGTTCTGTTTGCCATGGCTGCCTTCTCCAACACTTTCTCTACACTGTTCTCCACCACCTTTTCCTACCAGTTATTAAGATTATACAACTGAAATTAATTACTAATTAAATGCATGGCTTATTAATTATTAACTAACTGCTTTTGTATCTTTTTCTTTTTGAGTTATTAAAATTAAATTTACTGTCCATAATTAAATTAATCTGTGTCCACACTGGATCGGCCAATTAAAAAAAAATGAAAATTGTTCTTTAATCTTTAATAATAAGTGGTAAGTTTAGGGATACCGTAGGTGATTGTACGTGGAGATACTATACAATAATAAGTTTTCTACATGTATATAGTAACATGCTGACATACATATATAAATTATTCTTAAGTGTCAAATGGTAAAAATATATTATAAAATGAGGAATAATAGGATTAATAGATATCCTAACATTTGACTTGGGCAGGGCAGGGCCCACCCCGGGAAACCCTAATAATAAATTAGCAATAAAATATAGTAATTAAATCATAGGTTGTTCAGCTATTCCATTCTTCTATCTAGAATGATGACAAAATTCATGGTATTATTCAAACAAAAAAAGTCCCTTTTTATTAATCTATCCTGGAACAATAATTTGTTTAAAAAGGAAAATTAGTTAAATTATATCGAATTTTAAGCAATTGCGTATGCATATTAAAAGCTAGAAATTAAAGAAAAGCTAACTTTTCTTGAAAATGACCATTAGACTATCAAATTATCAATGAAATAATTTCTTTGAATTTACTATTTAGAGGAAGCAACAAAGAATGAGCTCATTTAGTTTGAACAAACAATTAGGTAGAATATGTTTTTTTTTACCTCTTTCTTTTTTACTAAATGTCCATTCATTGGTACAAAATTTTTTTGGATAGTTCAATTTTTTTTGAAAAGTAAAAAAAGAAATGATTAGAATTAGTATTCTAAATTAATTAAACGTGTTCAGAATACAATAAGATCGAATATACACATAATGCAGGGTTATACTACAACTAAAATTATTATCAGATTAGGATTAATTAGTATTCCGAATTAACTAAATGTTTTCAGATACAATAACAATATATACATAATGCAGAGTTATACTACAACTAGAATTGCAAGAGTCCTAACATAAATTAATGAAATTAAAGAGACACCTAACAGAATTAATGGAATTAAAGACTAAGAATCGATCTACATATGCATCACAAAAACAAAATTCCAAAATGTCTTAAAACTTCCATGCCAATAAATTCAAGGTTTAGAATTAAAGAAAACGTTACAATTACAATACCATATTTAAATTGAATTCTATTACTTGTTCTTTCAATTTTTTACTCTTTTGATCAGTGCTACTTTATGGGTATCAAATAAGGATAACTTATCTTCTTCATATAGCTAGGTTCTAAGAAAAATGTATAAAATTTGAGTTTCAAAGAAAAATTTGAGTATAAAATAAGAGTTAATAAAAATAAAAACTTGTTGATCAACAGCAGATGGTGGTTGGGGTTGAATAACTTACCATGGATGAAGAAGGAGATGAAGTAGCAGAAAAGTTTCCATGTTTGAAGTAGGAGAGGTTGGGGAAGAATTGTCTGGCAGAGGTGGATCGATAAAGAAGGAGACACGACAACGTTACAATCGTAAAAAGGACAAGAATTGTGACAACGTTACTCGGAATAATGCGGCGGCGGTTGTGGTGTAAGGGTAGATTGGCGCCGCCGCAGCCACCGGCCTCTTCCTCCACCAGCTTTTCTTCATCATTGTTAGTACTGTTTTTTCTTTCTCCTCCTAAATTTTCCATTATTGTTTCGTATGTTGAAGCCCCAATGGCGTACGACATCTTACTTCAACAACAAATTAAAGTCAAACCTTAATATATACCTTCTGATCTCCTTCAATTCCTAGGCCCTAGCAAGCTACTACCACAACATGCTACATATAGCATATATATTTATAGTTTTATATTTAACCATACTCTTTTAAATTATACGGAGTATATTGGGAAAAATTCCCCCAAATTATATGTTTATAGTACTTTTTTCCTCTGAATTATTAATGTATCAATATTAGCCCTTCAATTATTTTAAAAGTAGTGATTTTTTCCATGATATATTAAATGGATATTTTTAACCTTAAAATAAATATTTTATTTATTTTTCGTCTCCAACAAATTATTATTTATATATATGAATGACCACGGTTCGATTTGAACTGAACCGGATAATGTAGCAACTGAATCGAAATTGTTCAAGTTATGATTCAGAACCGAAACTCAATATTTAAGTTTTGGTTTATTAAAATCGCAAATTGAAAAAACTGGATCCTAAATCGTGAACCGGTGATTCGAAATCGGAACAATTACTATCATTAGCTTAAAATTAAAATTATAATATTTACAAATAGTGTATGTTCTTTTTCACATTTATTTTGATTCTCACACATAAGTAGATATTACTGTGGTTCAATCCTGATTTTGAGTAGCCAGTTCACAGTTCCGAATCCAGTTTGAACCACATGTTCAAACATTTTTAAAAAAATTCTATTTTTTTTTTTATTTTTAAAATAGTCTAAATTTAACAATTAATGTATTTTATTTTTTTAAGGTTCAGAACCGAATAGGTAGTTCTGTTTCGCGATTTTAATCAATTGAAACCCAAATATTGGGTTCCGGTTCTAAATCGTAAACGGAACCTTTCGGTTTGTTTGCTACCGTGTCTAGTTCGGTTTGAACCAAACCGTAATCATCCTTACATAAGGGATAATTTGTTGGAGAAGAAAAATAAATGAAATGTTTATTTTAAAGGTAAAAAATTCGGTTTAATATATCAGATAGGAAAACTACCACTTTTAAATAATTGAGGGACTAATGTGAATACATGAATAATTCATAGTAAAAGGTGCTATAAGTATATTCTAAGGAGAAAAAGTGTCATTTTCCCTTATATATTTTAATGGAATATTTGATAGATAGGAATTAAAATTCTTTTCACCATATTTCTAGCAAAAAAAAAAAAAAATTATATCTTGCTTTTTGAAGGAAAAAAACTCAAAAAGTTTGAATGATTCACAATATAAACATCATTCCCTTCCCTCTCTTGCTAACATAATAATAATAATGGTGTCTTAGGGCCATTTATACCATACACCTCGGTGTATGACTTTACGTACGCCCAACTGCAATACGACGTCCTATGACATTGGTAAGTAACGGCTTTTTTTTTGTTCCGTTGCCGCCGTTAAATTTTAAGAAAAGGAAAGTAAGCGAGGGTTTCTAAAGTGCTGGTTTCATTCGCGATTTATTGTTCTTCGATGTATATATCGAGTTGATCTTTGTGATTTGCTCTATATTTCGCAATTATTGGATTTAAGACATGGACGAAGCGATTGCGCAGCAGCATGTGGGCGGAGACAGAAGAATTAAATGATCCGGTTGGAGTGGCAGATACAGAGGATGTTAATTCAGGTTTTTATATTTGATTTTTCAGATTATTTTGTATTTTTTTCGCTGTGTGATGAATATTATTGAATTAGCATGAGATACTGATTCGTTGAATTATATGAGAATTGGTATAGGATTGATGTTATTTTTGATTGTGTTTGTATTGGATGTGATGAGATAAATGAATTCTGATTAAACTCCAAAAGGATAGGAAACATAGTACAAATAGTTAATCAAGTCTACGCAAATAAATCCTATCTAATAGGAAAGCCACATAAGACTAAGTCTAGTCTAAAGATTATTAAACCAACATATAAAATGTGACAAAATAATATTCTGGCTAACACACCCCCTCAAGCTCAAGGGTGGTGCGCAACAACATTGAGTTTGTCCCGAAGAGCTGAAAAGCGCAGTCCTGGCAGTGGCTTGGTGAAAATTTCTGCAAGCTGATCCTTGGTGGACATAAAATTAACCACTAAGTCCCCTGATGCGACCTTGTCCCGAACAAAGTGAAAATCGATTTCAACATGCTTAGTCCTGGCGTGAAAAACTGGGTTCGCACATAAGTAGGTGGCACCCAAATTGTCACACCATAGAGTGGGCGGCTCACCAGTGTGCAGACCAAGCTCCTTGAGTAACGAGACAACCCGAGTTACTTCTGCAGTAACATCGGCAAGAGCCTTGTACTCGGCTTCAGTAGACGACCGGGCCACTGTGCGCTGTTTCCTGGAAAGCCATGAGATCAAATTTTTACCTAAGAACACTGCATACCCACCAGTGCTCTTCCTGTCAAGAGGACAACCTGCCCAATCAGAATCAGAGTAGGCATGAATAGCAGCGGAGTGTGAGACTGTGATGCGAAGACCATAATCCAGAGTACCCTTGATATACCGCAGTACCCTTTTAACCAAGCCCCAATGATCATTAGTCGGCGCGTGCATAAACTGACATAGACGATTCACTGCATATGAGAGATCCGACCTCGTAATAGTCAAATATTGTAGAGCCCCAACTACCCGACGATATTGCGTCGGATTATCATGCGGAACAGCAGTAGACGACACAGGTTGGGTGACCGACGCTGGTGTGACTAAGGTCTTACAATCCAACATACCTGCCCGAGTCAACAGATCATTCATGTACCTGCGTTGAGATAACATAATACCGTCGATAGTGTGTAAAGTTTCAATACCAAGGAAGAATCCAGGCGAGCCTAGGTCACGTATCTTGAAGGTCGTGGATAGACGCTGAAGTAGAGAGGTAATGAGCGTAGGGTCATTACCCATCATGATGATGTCGTCTACATACACCAGCAGGTAAACACGAGAGTCACCAGTTGAATAGTGGAAAAGGGAGACGTCGGTTTTAGATGCTGAAAACCCTGTAGTGATTAAATAATCATGCAGCCTTTTGAACCACGCCCATGGGGCTTGCTTGAGTCCATACAGAGATCGCTGTAAGTGGCACACGTGATCTGGATGAGTCGGGTCCTCATACCTTGGTGGTTGTTTCATATACACTGTCTCTGCTAGGTTCCCATTTAAAAAGGCATTGTGGACGTCAAGTTGCCTTAGAGTCCAGTTATGTGAGAAGGCTAGAGAGAACAGCATCCTGACTGTAGTCGGTTTGACTACAGGGCTAAACGTGTCAAAGAAGTCCTCGCCAGCTACCTGGTTGAACCCCTTCGCAACCAGGCGAGCCTTGTACCATTCCACAGAGCCACCTGCGGTCCGTTTGGTACGGAACACCCACTTGCACCCAATAATATTCATATCCGGTTTAGGAGCCACTAGAGTCCAAGTATTGTTATGCAATAACGCATTGAACTCCTGATCCATAGCATCTCGCCACTCTGAGTGTCCGACTGCTTGTGAATAACAAGTGGGGTCAGCCGTCACAGTGAGAGCTTGAAAACTTTCACCAGTACCATGAGTCAATGCCGTAACCTCATTTTATGGCCTCGATCTTGAGGCTCGGTCCGTGCAACCCTTTTTCTCTGAGTTTTGGGCCGTGCCGGGCCTTCAATAGTTAAGGGGGCAGGCTCTTGGGCTAATGGTATTGGACTCGGAGACAGTGGTCTTCCCAAATCAACAGCGGCTGTGGGCCTTGTTTGTGTGACAACTGGGCTTGACGCCCAAGGTAAAGCCGGAGTCATAGATGTAGTTGATTCCTGTGTAGGCAACTCTGAAAAGGGGAAAACAGTTTCGTCAAAGCGTACATGACGGCAGATATAGATTTTCCCACTTATTAGATCCATGCATCTATAACCCCTAAAGGATGGGGGATAACCTAGGAAGACGCAAGGTGTCGAGCGATATTCCATCTTGTGCCAATTATATGGCCTTAGATAGGGAAAACACCGACACCCGAAGACTCGAAGAAAAGTGTATGGTGGTGTGGTTTTATATAGACAACTGTATGGACTTTCATAGTTTAGGACGGGAGTAGGTAAGTAGTTGATTAGATTTGTGGCTGTCTCAAAGGCGTAGTCCCAGTATTGTGGCGGGACACAGCCTTCGGCTAGGAGGGCTAACCCTGTTTCGACTATGTGTCGATTTTTGCGTTCAACGCGGCCATTTTGTTCGTGCGTATACGCACAAGACTGGCGATGAACAATGCCTAACTTTTCGAACACTTGATGGAGTTTACGGTATTCCCCGCCTAAGTCAGACTGAACAAACTTGATAGAACGCGAAAATTGGCGTTCTACCATGACCCGAAACGACTCGAAACAGTTGTATATATCGGATTTTACCCGTAAGGGGTAAAACCACGTAAAGCGCGAAAAATCATCTACAAAAAGCAGAAAGTAACGGTATCCACTAGTAGAGATTACATGTGCCGGACCCCATATGTCCGTGAAAATTAAATCTAACACATTTGTACTAGTAGAAGAAACTCTATTTATAGGAAATCTAGCAGATTTTCCAAGCTGACAAGATGAGCATAATTCGGCCGGCTTTGTTTTATTTGGTGACACTGGACATAACTTGAGGACCTGATTCTGAACATGTGCATGGGGATGACCCAACCTGCGATGCCAGACAACCGGAGTGGTGCGGGATGTAAGAAATGCGAAGTGGGATTGAGAAATAGGAAGCTTGTACAACCTGCCAACCGTAGGACCTTTAAGCAGAACCTCCCGAGTGACCGAATCCTTCACAACGAAACAATTTCTGTGAAACTCAAAGAAGACACAATTGTCATTTGTTAAACGGTAAACAGATAACAACGGGACACTTAATTGAGGAACATATAACACATTTGACAAATTAAGTGATTTAGAAACATTAGACACGGATGGTATAGAAGCATGTCCAATTCGTGAGATCATCAAACCTGCGCCGTTACCAACGCGCAGGACATCACCACCATTATACTCGTCGGACTGTGACATCAAGGATGGATCCGGTGTGGCGTGTGCCGTGGCCCCAGTGTCTGGAAACCAACCCGAGGCGCCGGAGCTTGTTGCCGCATCATCACCCGGGACTGCCATGTTAGCTTGCGGAGCATACCGCTTAAAACAGTAAAGGGCGGTATGCCCTTGTGCTCTGCAGATCTGGCAGCGAGGACCACTGCCACCGCCTCTACCGTTTCGACCACGGCCACCACCTCCTCTGCCATTGCCGCGACTCGGATGCCCGGAGTTGCCGCGGCCAAAATTCTGTCCGCCTGAACCGCCACGTCCACCATTGCGGCCCCGGCCAGCGTAGAATGCAGCTGGATTCCCGTGCTCAGGAGGCGCCGGATAATCTTCCGCATGGAGAAACTCCTGCGCCCGGAGATAATCCGCAATCTGCGGTATGGTGACTGGAGTGCCAGCCGCAGTCAACGACGACGCCATGGAGCGATATTCCTACCGCAAGCCCCGGAGAACGAACATGTTCTGTTCGTCTAGCGAAATTGGACGACCGGCGTGCGCAAGGTCCTCCACTAAAATTTGAGCTCGGCTGAGATACTCAGCCGTGCTGCTGCCACCTTGCCTGAGGGCGTGAAACTGCCCGAGGAGTCCGAGACATCTCGCATGCGTAGAACTAGCCAGCGCCGTGTTGATGGAGTCCCAAACAGCCTTGGATGTGGACTGCCCAACCGCAAGGTGCATCACCTCATCCGAAAGGGATGAGATGAGAAGAGAGAGTAATGTCTGATCTTGCTTAATCCAGGCCTTGTAGGTCGGATTGGGAACCGAGGTGGTGGACGTCGTGGACTCGCCGGTTGCCGGTGCGGCGTCAATCACCGCTGGAGGGCATGGGAATTCACCGTCAACATACCCCATGAGTTCTTGGCCACGAAGAAAAGGAACTAGCTGGGTTCTCCAGAACAAAAAGTTCCTGTACGTCAACTTCAGCGATACAAAATGACGCGCACTGCTGAGTGGATTCAGAGTCGTTGTCGGAGTAGCATTCCCGTCGACCGAGACTGTCGTTCGGAGGAGGCTGACATGGTGGTGAGTCGGTATATTTTGGGGGAGAAGGATACGGGAAGGATGGTGGGAGAGAGAGAGAGAAACAGTTACCTGGTCTAACTGATACCAGATGAGATAACCGAATTCTGATTAAACTCCAAAATGATAGGAAACATAGTACAAATAGTTAATCAAGTCTACGCAAATAAATCCTATCTAATAGGAAAGCCACATAAGACTAAGTCTAGTCTAAAGATTATTAAACCAACATATAAAATATGACAAAATAATATTCTGGCTAACAGATGTGAGTATGGTGTGTTAATTTAGAGATGTTTTATGTGCATTATATGGTTTGATTTGTGCGTGTTTTTTATGCAATTGTGTAGATTTTAGGATTCAATGACATAGTAAGATGGACTGAAAAGATATTTTATATATTTATGATTATGTATATTATGGTATGTGTTTATGTGTATTATAGTTATGGATTATGTACATTAATCGTAAGGGTACTTAAAATGTATGTGTTTGCAGCTGATCAGGATTTGGTAGGGATGTCAACGTGTTCGGTTGATGAAGCATATGACATGTATAATGACTATGCTTTTAGAGTAGGTTTTAGTGTGAGGAGGGGTAAGCAAAGATATACTTCTGGTACAAAAACAATGAAGACGAAGATGTTTCATTGTTCGAAGGATGGATTTAAAAGGATTACAGGAAATGTGTGTTATTCTAAAATTGATGGTCGTACAGGTTGCGGTGCATTTGTCCAATTTGATTTAGATGAGAATGTGATGTGGATTGCTTCGAAGCATGAGAAGTTGCATAATCATGAATTGGTTCCACCAAGCAAGAGTTACCTTTTAAGGTCACATAGGATGGTGTCTAGGAACCATGCATATTTCTTATCTTACTGATTTGAAGAGTAGTGGTGTGTCTGTTGCAGATGGTGTAAGATTCCTTAAAACACAATCAAGGGGATCACCACTTGTTGGTTTTACAAGTAGGGATGCATATAACTCTTTATGTACCGATGCATTGAACAAATTGGATGGAACTGACTCAAACACACTGATTGAAATATTCAAACGAAAGCAGTCAAGTGAAAAGGATTTTTACTTTGATTTTGAGGTGGATATGGAGTCAAGATTGTGTAGTTTTTTTTTGGAGGGATGGACGAATGATGAGAGATTATGAATTGTTTGGGGACTTGTTAGTTCACGATACAACATATCGTACTAACAAATATGATATGATTTGTGGACCTTTTGTTGGCATGAATCACCATTGAATGTCATGTTTGGATGCGGTTTTTTGATGAATGAGAAGACTGAGTCTTTTGTATGGTTGTTTAAGTCATTTTTGAGATCTATGGATTACAAAAGTCCACAAAGTATAATGACTGATCAATGCGCTGCTATGGCTGCTGCAATTGTTGAAGTTTTCCCAAGTTCACGACATCGGCTATGTATATGGCATATTGGTGAGAACTCAAAGAAGCATATTAAAGGGTTAAGAAATCAAAAAGATTTTTTAAATATATTCAATTGTTTGCTGAAGTATACGGATACAGAGGCAGAGTTTGAATTTTACTGGACAAGGTATGTGTCTGATCCATGCTTCGTTATTTTTTTATTATTTTTTATTATTAGTTTATATCGGCTTATCATAGAATGATTATTTTTAGATTACATATTCCAGAATACAGAATTAGTTTTTTGGATCAAGTTTATGTGTATTATATTGATAGTTTATGTGTATTCACGTATAAGATTATGTACATTAGTAGGTTCTGTATGTGATATCCTGATATGTTTGTAGGTTTACTTTTATATATATATATATATATATATATGGCATGTTATTTTAGGATGGTTACAACATACAAATGTCACAATAATCATTGGATTGAAAAGCTTTATGGGTGTAGAGAAAAATGGTGCCCTGCATTTAATAAAGATTATTTTTCGAGTGGGATTTTATCTTCTCAAAGGAGTGAGACCACAAACCACTCTATTTCTAGAAGGTTGTCAAAGACTTCTGGGCTATGTGATTTTTATAGCTCATTTGTTAGGGTTATATCAGAGTGGAGAAGTAGAGAGAATGGGGAAGATGTTCGATGTTCACAAGGCGTACCTGCAATGGTGATGGATAATGTTAAGATTCTGTTGCATGCTAGGGAAATTTATACAATTGAGATATACTATTTGTTTGAAGAACAGTTTATGAAAGGTGGATCATGCTATCAAGAGTGTGTGATGTTGAAAGATGGTGTGTATAAGTATCATGTTTGGAGGCCTGATGTTGATATTATTAGGCATGAAGTGAACTTTAACAATAGACAAATGGATATTGGATGTAGTTGCAAGTTGTTCACTGAATGGGGATTTTGTGTTGTCATTCTTTACGCATTCTAAATGTTCATTGTGTTTCTGAAGTTCTTGAGGATTATATTTTGAAGAGATGGACTAAAAAAGTCGTTGAAGATGATAATTTTGATATAATGTCTAGAGTTGATAGTGGTAATGTTGCATCTTCTGTTTGGCTCCTAGAAATCATTAGGAAATTCCAGAGGCTTGCTGTTTACAGTCAAGAAAATATCGAAGGACGGAAGAGTTGTAAAAAAGCAATTGCAGATGCAAAGAGAAGACTGAAGCTGAATGTGGTGGTAGTTTATTTGAAGAATGTGATATAGGATCGTCAAGTGGTGTTATAAAGGATCCATCAACTAAGCAGATGAAAGGGTTGCGAAATAGGAGAGTGAGCAGTGTTATTTCAAAGAAATATAACAAAGCAAGGGGACGGAAGCATCTTGCACATATGGTTGCTTCCAAAATAAAATCTGTTGTTCAATCTCAAGTTAGGATGATATTTCAAATATTGCTGGTGATGGGTATCTTGTGCATCAAAGCTCTGGAGGTTCTAATTTTTGTCATGTTAGGCCAATGACAACTATGGAGGATAATCAAAGCATATGTTAGTGTTAATCATCGTAGTTACATGTATCGTGTACAGAAGGATGTTGAATCATATAACTCAGCAGTAATAAAATAGACCTTTATTATGATGTGTGTTGTTTTAAAAGTTTATGTGTATTCATTATATAGTTTATGTGTATTACTTTATATGATTATGTACATTTTTATTTATGTTCATTACTTTTATATATTTATGTTCATTTTTTTTTAGATTTGCAGTTATCAGTATAGGGAAATGATATGTTTGGTCTTATGTGTATTCTTTGCATGGATTATATTCAGTAGGATGTTGGATTGCATAACTTAGCAGAAACAAAGATATTTCTCAGACTTTTTTTTATTAGTATGTGTACAGTTTTAAACATTTATGTGTATTCATTATATAGTTTATGTGTATTACTTTAACATTTATGTGTATTCATTATATAGTTTATGCGTATTACTTTATATGATTATGTACATTTTTATTTATGTTCATTACTTTTATATATTTGTGTAATTTTTTTTTTAGATTTGCAGTTATCAGTATAGGGAAATGATATGCTTGGTCTTATGTGTATTCTTTGCATGGATTATATTTAGTAGGATGTTGGATTGCATAACTTAGCAGAAACAAAGATATTTCTCAGACTTTTTTTATTAGTATGTGTATTGTTTTAAACGTTTATGTGTATTCATAGTATAGTTTATGTGTATTACTTAATATAATTATGTACATTTTTTTAATAGTTTATAGTTTGTGTAGTCTTTGCATTGATTATACACATTATGACTTTTATTATATTATGCACATAACTATATTCCAATATGAATAACATAAAATACGAGTCAACATGAGCTTCGATTACCAAAAGGGTTTTATATAGATTTCTAGTAATAGTCAATCAACCGAAACTTCCAAAATTCAACCAAAATACAAGTCAATATGAGCTTGGATTAGCAGAATTGTTTTTTTTTTTTTTTTTTTTTAACAGATTCTTTTTAATAGTTTCATTTTAATTTCTTATAAATGTTTTTTGCTAACTGTCTGACCGTTTTCATGTATTCATTGTTTTTCCACATGAGTATGTTTGTTGCATACTTGGCTCTTAGTGACGTAATGAAAGCATCCTACAATAAAAAAGATAGATGTTAAAATAGTAAGAAACAAGAGATAACCTGTGTAATGTAGAACAAAGTTGATTATTACTTACATCCTTCTCTCCTCCCGTGAAACCAGTGTTCCACTTGTCTACTTCAGTTCCTTTGTAAGTCTCTCTGTGGCGCATGCAATATACGCCACAATCTATTGTGTTATCTTCATCCTGCCATGGCATTTCAATGCACTCCACTTCAATATTCCTGACTTTCTTAGTAAGGGAGTTTTTCTTTGTTTGGAGGTACTTGTAGAAAGCTGTTTTCTGCAGAATATAATCATTGTAGTGTTTAATTAATTTGAGTAATGTAGATATTAAATTATAGGTTACAGATATTAAATATCAGTATTAGTGTATCTTACCAATTTGACTGGGCAGTTCTCATATCTGTTTTTACTTGGTATTCCTTCGGGCAATAGTTTGTTGTCAATGATCTGAAGTTTTGATTTGGGGATGTTAAAGCATATTAAGTAGTAGTGATCGTGCCTCAAGAGTGTAAAGAAAACTTGAAATGAATAATTAAAAGGGATTTAACAAATTGTGTCAAATACAGAACTAAATTCAATAATGTTAGAATTCACATACTTAGGTATATAGATTTTTTTTTTTTTTTTTTTTTTACTTACAAAACTTGCATCAGTTATATCAATAGCAGTCCCCCTCAATTGGTAGTCAATGTTTGTATAGAAGTCACCGACATTCATATTCCTAGCTTTTATCTCAACCTTTTCAAGCGTCATCTGTAAAGAAGAGGTTGTTCATCATATAGTACATTGTTTAAATTTTTTTTTTAGTTCAAGACGTATACTTATGTAAGCAGCCTCTGAGAAGAAGATCCTCTTTGGTTGATCAACGACTCTTTTCATATCAATCATGGTCAATCTGTGTGTCCAAATATGCAGAATATTGGTAGCTACTTGCCCATTTGCCAGTGTTGCAAAGTCCTCTCTTGTTGCATACAGATCATCGGCAAAAAACAACATTTCACTGGAAATAAACAAAACAAATTAATATTAGGTTTAAAATCTTAAAATAATGCACAGGTATGGAATTAAAGTTCATAATGTAAATAATTTCTGTAGTTGAATATACATAAAGTAATAATATAATAATTAGAAATATACGTATTTTATGTTATAAAAAGAAGTGATTGAAGTAACAAGATATAGAAGAAATACATACAAAGAAGGGTATTCTTCTTCATTTGGTGGCAGGAACGCATATGAGATTAGTTTTTCTCTGGCTGAGACATTTTTGAGCTTTGAAATGTTGCTTGTCCAGTACGGGGATCGACAGGTTAAAGGGAGCTTCTTGAATTTTCGCTGTGGCCTTTTTCGGATATTGACATCTTCAACCTCATCTTCAGATTTAGCCATGATGCTTTGTAGAGACAGAAAAGTAATTATTAACATGTTTTAAACAATAGTCATAATAGCATGATTAAACTAATTAATGATGGACAATTTTTAATATATGTCCTTGCAAGTGCACGAATCACTGTAGTAATAGTGTGCAAAGACAAGAGTCGATCCTACAGGGAATTGAAAGTATTCAATTTAATTACTTGAAATCAATTAACTCACTAATTCAATGTTCTAGAAACAATTGCCAATAATAAAAATGCAAAATAGTTGAAATTCAAGGAACTAAACGAATGAATAATTGAATCAAAACTTAAAGATGAACAAGTAAATTACCTTGAACCAAAATATCAATAAACAATCAAATTGGAAAAGCTCAAAAACCTGTTGGTCCCGAAAGGGTGGTGAGAAGTCTAGAGGGGGGGGGGGGGGGGGAGGTGAATAGACTTCTCTAACATTTCGAATTCTTTCGCAAATCACACAAGACAAATAACACTTTGATTATTTCAACTCTAAGTAACAAGCATCAACAAGATAAACAACTTAGAGTGTGCAGCGGAATAGGTAGCGGTAAAGTGTTATGCTTAATTGTGACACCCCAAAAATCCACACTCCGATTCATGAATTAATTGAGTAATTAATTCTATTTCTTTTGAGGAATTGATTCCTAAAATCCTGATTTTTAATACTCAAGGACTAGTATTTGACTAGTCAATTTTTAAGTGGTGTTGTACCTTGTGCTTTGAGAGGAGTTCCCTTGTTCCTTACACTTTCTAAGAGTTAGTAAGGGTATCCTTGTCTTTTCACCAAGAGTTAGTTTTGAAACATAAACCTAGAAGACTTCTTCATTTTCATCCCTTACAATTCCTAGAAAATATCTCTACCTTCTCTCTAGAAAAGAAGAGTAGCTTGTTCTTCAAGCCAAGTGAGACCTTTGTCAAGATTCCAAGTTTTGCTTCCAAGATTCAATCTTTCACCTATTTGGGCATCTAGAAGGGTAAGATCTAAGCTTGTCTAGTCTTTTTGGTTCCATCTTAGTTGTCTTTTTCTTAAAGGTGGGATCTTTATGATCTTTTGGTTTGATCTTGAAGTGGGTTTGGCTAGTGAGCTTAGTGGAGAGCTTGTTGTGGTGTAAGAGAAGTCTTTTGGTCTTCAAGAGGTAACCCATGCTCTACAAAACCTATTTTTGCTTACCTATGTATGATTTCTTGGATTCTACTTGTGTTTTGCTATGAAATGTGAGAGTTTATGCATTTATCTTGTGATATTGCATATCTAGAGCTTGTGTTTAGGATTCCTTTGTGCCATTGCTTGGCATTTTCCATGGTTCAAGTCATTTTGTTGTGTTTGGTGAGATTTGGCATGTTTTGGACTTGAATTTGTGTTTGGAGAAGAAAATCCCCGAAGGGATTAGTTGTGGAACAGGTGTGTTCCCGTGGGCGGAACGGCGGGCGGGGCACTACCCGCGGGTACACAGCCTCGTGGGAATTGTTCCCCACGGGCGGGACACGGGTGGGGCACTACCCGTGGATCCACCCGCGGGTACATGGTTGTGGTGATGTTGGGATTTGTTCCCCGTGATTCGTTTGTCTCGGTATTTGATCTTTTGGCTTCCCGATGTTCTTTTGTGGAACTATTTGAGTGTCTTCTTGATGTTTCGTAGGTCTAGAACTATATGGTAGGTATCCATGTAGGATCTTTGGTGCCTTGATTCGTGCTAAGTGTTCAACATTGTGTTTCGTTGAACCAAGAGGTGTCTTGTGTGTTCCTCGGAACTATCTTGAGTTTCCCCGTTGTTAAGCATGCTAGTTCGTTGTCTTAATACTAGCGTGTGTGTGGTTTGTACCTTCCGTTTGGTTGATGATAACTTGTGTTATTCATCGTTGTTGTTGTTGGGCTGTGACCCGTCTCTTGATTGAGTGTGTTTCATACCTTCTTTGCAATCCGTTGATTGATTCGTGTGAGTGGTGGTGCGTGTGTGGCTCTACCTGGATTGCACGATTAGTGGTATGTGACACTAGTCACCAAGCTATTGCAGCGATCCTCGTGGTGGCCGTGATGTGATTATGGAGTTGTGTTCCTTCGAGAAAGGTTCACATGATTGGGGGATAACATTGTGTTATCCGGGCATGGGTTGCCGTGATTGGTGGTGGTTCGTTGGTGGTCTGTTGGTGGGGGACGACGGTCCCGGCGGAATAAGGTTGGACTTGGCTGTACAGGGGATCCTGGAGGTAATGGTTGGCTTGAAGGTACAAGGTTGGGGGTAGCCATAAGGTTGGAACAGGGCATAAGGAAGGCATACCAACTCGTGATGGGTGATGTTACGAGGGCTTGTAAAGCCGGTGTTGTGTGATCTTCTCTCGTGACGTGTGTAGTCACGGAGCCTTGTGGTGTTTTGGCATGTGTTGCCGTTGGGTGAGTCTTTATCCTTGTGTGTGGTTAACCTTTGTGGTTGGGATGTGTTCCCGGTGTTATCTTTGTGAGTGGTGAGTCTTGTGTTGTCTTGTGATCTTGGTTTTTAACTTATATATATTGTATTCCGTTTTGAAAATGGTTTTTATATCATATATCTACCTATTTATGATACTTAACGGTATTGGTGGGTTACCAGCATTATTCGCTGACCGGGCGTCGCCCCGATGTTTATCTTTGTATCTTTCAGGTGTTGAGTAGTCGAGCGCGATGTCTAGAGCCTGGAAGCTTAGCACCTGTATCTTTAGACTGTGTTTTTGTGGCCTGCGTGCCAATGGTTTTAGATTGATGTTTTGGGATAGTGTTTTACACTTGCAGATTGTCGCCTTAGCGTTACCTAGTGTGGTATACGTGGCATAACACCCCTGTTTTGGATTTCTTTTATCCAGTCGCCTCGCCTTTTTATCTTCCGCTGTGCTAGTGTTTTGTTGTTAATCTGCATGTGCAGATTGTCGCCTTAGCGTTACCTAGTGTGGTATACGTGGCATAACACCCCTGTTTTGGATTTCTTTTATCCAGTCGCCTCGCCTTTTTATCTTCCGCTATGCTAGTGTTTTGTTGTTAATCTGCATGTGTTAAGACTTTTTTTTAGGTCTTATTTTTGGGGGGTGTTACATTAATAGTGTGGTGCTCAAAGAGAGATTCTAACATGCAGATGCTAGTGTTTTGTTGTTAATCTGCATGTGTTAAGACTTTTTTTTAGGTCTTATTTTTGGGGGGTGTTACATTAATAGTGTGGTGCTCAAAGAGAGATTCTAACATGCAGTACGTTAGAAACTAGGGCTGGTACATTAATAGTGTGGTGCTCAAAGAGAGATTCTAACATGCAGTACGTTAGACACTAGGGCTGGGCACTTCGGTTCGATTCGGTCTCAAACCGAATAACCGATCGGTACTCGATTTGGGTAACCCGATCGGTTTTTGTTTTGTTTTTGTTTTTTTTTTTGTTTTTTTGTTTTTTTTTTGTTTCTTTTTTTTTTTTTACATTAATAAATATATACAATATACTTAAATGTCTTAAGTGAGGTTTAAACCTTTAACCATCAAGTTTGAAGTTGAGAGCTTTACCGATTAAGCTAAAGGCACATTTGTGTTAATATTTACATTTGTATGTTAATAAAGGTATATATTATTTTATTAAATGTTGTAAACTTCAATTGTAATAGACAAAATTATCCCTACTACATTATTGTTAGACTAAAATACCCTTATACCGTTATAACACCGTTATTATTTAATTCTAAAATTTTCATAATTCTATCATTATTATCATACACCTATATCTAATTATCTATGATATCTTTTTCCTATTCTTTAATTATCATTTTATTAAAATCATTATATAATTAGTTTAATTGTTGATTATATTTTAATTAAATTTCTATGAATAGTAAATTATATATGTGTGTATATATATATAGGCACGTACACGCACCAATATATGTGACCGGTTACTAGTTAGTATTATATATATTTTATTTATTTATTGTAAAAACAAAGTATACATTATATCAAAATTGTTTACATTATTAACAAACAAAATATCAATTGTGTTCATCTCTATAGTTTTCAAATACGATGATTAAAATTTACTAATTTAAGGATTTTGTGAAATATAATTTGAACTATAATTTGTAATTATTTGCATTTATCAAATTTTTAATGTTGGGCATAAATTTTAGCGCATCACTCGTACAAAATGCTAGTATTATATATACATATTATAATAATTAATAATTTTAACTCCCCAAGTACTCAGATCTCAACTCTAAGTTGTAAGTCTCAACATTTGGCATTTTAATAATTCTTATTTTTCAAATATTAACTATAGATGGATGATTCTTTATATTGTCATCAACAAAACACTTCAAGTGGCACTCCAAGTGAGCCAACTGAACAATCGGGCAAGTAAAAAAGAAAACGTTTATTTAGTGGACTTCTACCAAAACCGAACCGAACGTTTCAAACAGAAACCGAAACCGAAACCGAACTCTATTTTAAACCGAATGGTTTAATTTTTTTAAAACCGAAAAACCGAAAACGAAAAAAACCGAACCGAAACCCGAAGTGCCCAGCCCTAGTCAGGTCGACTGGTAAAATGGGCCATGGAACTAACCCAGTACGGGATCGAGTATCAACCACGACCGTCCATAAAAGGGCAAGCCTTGGCCGACTTCTTGGTTGAGTGCACAGTAGGGGAAGGCGAGAAAGAGGGCACCATGGAAGATAGCTCAGGCGAATGGAGCGGCAAGTCGACAACACTGCGGAGGAGGAGTCATGCTAATTACTCCAGAGGGCTTCCGGCTTTACTATGCCCTAAGCTATTTTTTTCCAACATCCAATATTGAAGCCGAGTATGAGGCTGTGTTGGGCGGTCTTCGACTCGCCAAAACGCTGGGAGTAGAACGATTGCGGATCAAAACTGACTCCCGATTAGTGGTCGGACAAATCTCCAGCACCTGCGAAGCTAAGAACGTCCGGATGGCCCAGTATAAGGAGAAAGCGATAGAAATGCTGACAGAATTTGGAACCTATGAGATAGAGCACATCTCTCGAGCGGACAACATCGAGGCCAACATATTATCAAAAATTGCCTTAGAAGGAATACCAGATCACCTCGTCAAGATTTGCCAAAAGGAAGAATTAAGTCGGCCAAGTATAGAGGAGACGCCATTGGTGTAACACCCCCAAAAACAAGACCTAAAAACAAGTCTTAACACATGCAGATTAACAACAAAACTAGCACAGCAGAAGATAGACGGAAACTGAATAAAAGAAATCCAAAAAGGGGTGTTATGCCACGTATACCACACTAGGTAATGCTAAGGCAACAATCTGCAAGTGTAACCACTATCCCAAAACATCAATCTAAAACAGTCTAAAAACATTGGCGCACAGGCCACAAAAACACAGTATAAAGATGCAGGTACTAAGCTACCAGGCTCTAGACATCGCGCTCGACTACACATCACCTGAAAGATACAAAGATAAACATCGGGGCGACGCCCGGTCAGCGAATAATGCTGGTAACCCACCAATACCGTTAAGTATCATAAATAGGTAGATATAAGATATAAAAACCATTTCCGAAACGGAATACATATATATAAGTTAAAAACCAAGATCAAAAGACAACACAAGACTCATCACTCACAAGGATAACACCGGGAACACATCCCAACCAGAAAGGTTAACCACACACAAGGATAAAGACTCACCCAACGACAACACATGCCAAAACACCACAAGACTCCGTGACTACACACGTCACGAGAGAAGATCACACAACGCCGGCTTTAAAAGCCCTCGCAACATCACCCATCGCGAGTTTGGTATGCCTTCCATATGCCCTGTTCCAACCTTACGGCTACCCCCAACCATATACCTTCAAGCCAACCATTACCTCCAGGATCCCCTGTACAGCCAAGTCCAACATTATTCCGCCGGGACCGTCGTCCCCCACCTATAACCACCAACGAACCACCACCAATCACGACAACACATGCCCGGATAACACAATGTTATCCCCCAATCACGTGGACCCATCACTCATGCCACAGCTCCATAATCACGTCACGGTGATGGACTATTTTTAATAGTCCTCGCAAGTGCACGAGTCACTGTAGTAATAGTGTGCAAAGCAAAGGTCGATCCCACAGGGAATTGATACAACGCAATTTAATTACTAAACTTAAAGAGATAATTGACGATAATGTAAAATACTAGAAATCAAATGCTAAAGATGAATTTGAATACTACATAATTAAATCAAATTGAGGAAGCTAATTAAGCAAACAAATTACCGAATCAACTCCTTAAAACTAGTCATTAGCATCTCAATACAATCCAAATTGAATTACGGCAATCATTCAAAACCAATTATATAAATTCATTAAGCAATATAGCAATTAAATGAAATGAAATGCTTTCTAAAAAGTTAAGTAGTGTGACTCACAAATGTGTTGGTACTGAAAGAAAAGATAAAACAATGAAGGGAAAGAAAACAAAAATGCATTCCTAGAAATCGTAAAGCCAAACAGTGCAACCAAATTAAGCAGACTTTGTTGTTGAAAATTGATGAAACAAGAATGGCTGCCGTCGAGGATTAACTTAGAGTTGCTGATCAGAAATTGTTGCTACGCCGAGGAGAAATATCCACGCCACCGCCCAAAATTCATCAAACCCAGAATTTCGTCGTCACCGAAAATAGTCACCGGAAAACCAAACCCAGCCGTACCAACCAGAGTTGCTCCGGGGTAAGATTGATGATCCACAATTGAAGATTGGCCTCCCTTTATACAAACAGCCTTGCCCGTAACTCTTTAAATTCCGCAGTTGCAGAAGGCCTTGATCCAAGGAAGGCCATCGAAGCCTCTGCTAATTAATCGGTCAAACCTCTTGATCCTTGCCTTCTGGTGACGTTGATTTACGAAGGGAAAGACAAGGTCTTTTACTCAATGAATTAACATTTATTAAACTTAATATGATGGCTGTCAAAATAAAAACTAACCAAATAATAAAATACTAAAACACAATATATATTTATAAAACCGATTACAAATAAGTTATAAAAGATTATTAAACTTGATAATAATAGGGATAACTTAATTATTTGGGATGACTAACACATTTTATTAACTAATAATAATAATAATAATCTTATTAGAGTCCATATATAACTAATCTACATTTATTAAACTCCTATTGATCATGTACTACTAAAATTAATATTATTATTATTAAATTAGGATCAAAGAATTATTGGACTGACAGAATTCAAATAATAAAACAAATTTAATAAGTAAAACAACCTAAAATTGAATAATATTAACAAAGCTACTAATCACAATAATAAATAAAAATAGATATAAAATTAATCAATTATAGTATATTAACTATAAAAAGATTATTAAAAATATCAACAAAAATAATGTTTATCAAATTTCCCCACACTTATTTGTTTGCTTGTCCTCAAGCAAAAGCATTATTAAAAGAAACAAAAGAAATTAAAAATAAAACCAAACATTAAACTGAGCTTTACCCGAATAGACTTTGAAATTTATTTACCTCAATGCAAGGTTAGTGTCAACTCAAAGAGTGCATAAAACAGTCGACTAGAAATTAAAAACTTTAACAACTAAAACAAATATAAAACGCGTGCTTGTGTGCTGACACCCCTTATATGAACTATACAAAAACTCAATAGAAAAATATGAAAATTTCACCATACTCAACCTAAACCAAATTCATAAATATTCTATCACAGTGCAGGTGCAAAACATGAAGGAAATCAGGATCAAGGCATTTATTAAAATTGAAATGCAATTGCTCGTCTCTTCCAAAGTTCACTCATTATTTTTTCTATTTTGACTTTTTTCAAAGAGAACTTCCCCAAAAACCTCGTCATTTTACGCCAGACTTGTTTGAGTTTTCAATTTTGTGTGTACTCATAAACCAGACCACGACACTTATTTATTTATTTATGGTACATGTGTATATGTGGCTGATTCAGCGGAGTAGAATCTCTGAAATTGCTGAAAATAAAATAAATAAAACACTCTCATTTATTTTTGAATATATTTTTAAATCTTTTGTTAAAAGATTTTTCACCTCACTTATGCCACAAATGATCCTTGAACCAACACATTACACCACAATTTATAGCACTCAAAAAAATATTTAAGAATTTGAAAAAGGTAATATAAAGTGAAACCAACATATAAACTATCAAAGAAAATGCATAAAACATATAAGGGTATTTGTGATTTTCAAATTCTATTTTTTTTTTTTTTTGTTTTTGTCTATTTTTTTTTTGGCTTTTTGTTTTTTGTTTTTTGTTTTTTGTTTTTTTTTTTTGTTTTTTTGACAAAGATATAAAATTAAAGAAATTAACAACTAGTCAAAAGCAATATACACACTAAGAGTTGACAAAAATATGCATTATTACTATCAGCAAATATTTAAAAGAATCACAAGTGTAAAGCTCAAACTAATGCTAGAATTTTTTTTTTTTTAAGAAAATGAACATAAGAAAATTAAAAAGTTTGAAATTAAAAAAGGTTAAGAAAATATACATAAGAAAATTAAAAAGTTTAAAATTTTTCAATTTTTTGTGATTTGTGGGTAAAATCCCTCCCCCACACTTATTTTCAACATTGTCCTCAATGTTGTGAGAGGAAAGAAAAGAAAACAAAGAGAGTCCTCCTTTATTAGATTTTTTATGTGTGGAATTATCATTTAGCCCTGCAGTTTGAGAATAACAAAAAGAAACTAATTTATCAACGCCATTCAAAAGATTTTCTGTTTGAATTTTATCGAAACCCAACTTACCATCATCATCAAAATTCAACCCTGCAAAAACTTGGTTATAACTATCAGACAGATTCATAGATGTAAAAATTGAAAACTTTGCAGTTTCAGCAAGCACATTTTTGGTCAATTTATCTGCTTGAGCATCAATAGGTATTGGGAGCAATTCTTTTTGTAGCTCTGCACCTACCGTTTCAGGCACACAACTTTTGAGCCTATTTGGAAACGAAATTGGGGACACAAAAGGCTCGGGTGCTACATAGGGCTCTTCTTCCTCACAATCTTTATTTTGTATAGGTTCGGTATTTTCGAAATTTTCAT
Source organism: Ipomoea nil (assembly GCF_001879475.1). Taxonomy (NCBI): domain Eukaryota; kingdom Viridiplantae; phylum Streptophyta; class Magnoliopsida; order Solanales; family Convolvulaceae; genus Ipomoea; species Ipomoea nil. The sequence goes on along the minus strand of NW_017619625.1, from coordinate 84,591 downwards.
CAACAGGGACAGGGGGCACATAAGGGTTATCAGATTTATGCAATTGAGGTTCATCCTTTTCAACAATAATATCATTAGCATCATTATTCAATTTTTCAATTTCAACTTGATTAGAAGTGATATTATCTTTTACCATGTTTTCATTCATAGCTTCCTCTGGAATAGGTAACTTACCTGGCACGTGCCCTTGCACAAATTTAGCAATTTGCTCTAAATGTGCTTCTATTCTTTTAAAGCAAGCCTCATTTTGTTCATCTGCTTCTTGTCGTATCTGCAACCATTGATCATATTCTTCTTGCCGCCTATTGCAAGTCTGTATATACTCCTGTAGAGAATCTTCCAAAGATGGCTTTTTAGGTTGTGGTGGGTCAATTGGTTGAAAGTCATTTTGATTATTATCCCAATAAAAATCAGAATGACTCGGTTGAAAATCATTTTGATTATAATCAAAATAAAAATTATGATGATTAGGGTAAAAATTATTTTGATTATCATCCCAAGAAATATTAAGATGGTTTTCCCAACTCGAATTATAAGAATTATAAAATGACTCGGGCACGGGCCTTTGATTAAAAACATTAATTGGATTTTCCTGTCCAAAATCATTATTATAAGAATTATTTTGGTTTGACAAAAAAGAGTACATATGAAAATGTAAAATTTTTCAAATATTTGTGTGATGAAGAATGAAAATGAATTTTGAGAAAGTAGAATGGACTAATGAATCAAATTAATGAGTAAGATTAAATTGAAGGGAAAAAAATCAAATGACAATAATAATAAACAGATTGGAAAAAAAATCAACTAGTATTAAGAAATGTGATAAATAAAGGGAACAATGGAAATAAAAACAAATGTAAAGCAATGTTTAAATAGACGAATGAATCATGCAAGATTAAAAATGAAAAAACAGGGAAAGAAAAACAAATGTAAAGAAATGTTTAAATAGACGAATGAATTAAATAAAACGCAAGATTAAAAATGAAAACAAGGACAATAATGAAGGGGTAGGGAACAAAATCAAGCAATTAACGAAAGGAAAAAAATAGAAAATTAAATTTCAAAATAAACAAGTCCCCGGCAACGGTGCCAAAAATTGATGGACTATTTTTTATAGTCCTCGCAAGTGCACGAGTCACTGTAGTAATAGTGTGCAAAGCAAAGGTCGATCCCACAGGGAATTGATACAACGCAATTTAATTACTAAACTTAAAGAGATAATTGACGATAATGTAAAATACTAGAAATCAAATGCTAAAGATGAATTTGAATACTACATAATTAAATCAAATTGAGGAAGCTAATTAAGCAAACAAATTACCGAATCAACTCCTTAAAACTAGTCATTAGCATCTCAATACAATCCAAATTGAATTACGGCAATCATTCAAAACCAATTATATAAATTCATTAAGCAATATAGCAATTAAATGAAATGAAATGCTTTCTAAAAAGTTAAGTAGTGTGACTCACAAATGTGTTGGTACTGAAAGAAAAGATAAAACAATGAAGGGAAAGAAAACAAAAATGCATTCCTAGAAATCGTAAAGCCAAACAGTGCAACCAAATTAAGCAGACTTTGTTGTTGAAAATTGATAAACAAGAATGGCTGCCGTCGAGGATTAACTTAGAGTTGCTGATCAGAAATTGTTGCTACGCCGAGGAGAAATATCCACGCCACCGCCCAAAATTCATCAAACCCAGAATTTCGTCGTCACCGAAAATAGTCACCGGAAAACCAAACCCAGCCGTACCAACCAGAGTTGCTCCGGGGTAAGATTGATGATCCACAATTGAAGATTGGCCTCCCTTTATACAAACAGCCTTGCCCGTAACTCTTTAAATTCCGCAGTTGCAGAAGGCCTTGATCCAAGGAAGGCCACCGAAGCCTCTGCTAATTAATCGGTCAAACCTCTTGATCCTTGCCTTCCGGTGACGTTGATTTACGAAGGGAAAGACAAGGTCTTTTAGTCAATGAATTAACATTTATTAAACTTAATATGATGGCTGTCAAAATAAAAACTAACCAAATAATAAAATACTAAAACACAATATATATTTATAAAACTGATTACAAATAAGTTATAAAAGATTATTAAACTTGATAATAATAGGGATAACTTAATTATTTGGGATGACTAACACATTTTATTAACTAATAATAATAATAATAATCTTATTAGAGTCCATATATAACTAATCTACATTTATTAAACTCCTATTGATCATGTACTACTAAAATTAATATTATTATTATTAAATTAGGATCAAAGAATTATTGGACTGACAGAATTCAAATAATAAAACAAATTTAATAAGTAAAACAACCTAAAATTGAATAATATTAACAAAGCTACTAATCACAATAATAAATAAAAATAGATATAAAATTAATCAATTATAGTATATTAACTATAAAAAGATTATTAAAAATATCAACAAAAATAATGTTTATCACACGGCCACCACGAGGACCGCTGCAATACCTTGGTGACTAGTGTCCCAGACCACTAATCGTGCAATCCAGGTAGAGCCACACACGCACCACCACTCACACGAATCAATCAACGGATTGCAAAGAAGTTATGAAACACACTCGATCAAGGAACGGGTCACAGCCCAACAACAACAACGATGAATAACACAAGTTATCATCAACCACACGGAAGGTACGAACAACACACACGCTAGTATTAAGACAACGAACTAGCATGCTTAACAACGGGGAAACTCAAGATAGTTCCGAGGAACACACAAGACACCTCTTGGTTCAACGAAACACAGTGTTGAACACTTAGCACGATTCAAGACACCAAAGATCCTACATGGATACCTACCATATAGTTCTAGACCTACGAAACATCAAAGAGACGCTCAAATAGTTACACAAAAGAACATCGGGAAGCCAAAAGATCAAATACCGAGACAAACAATTCACGGGGAACAAATCCCGAACGAACACCATTGTGTTCCCCGCGGGTGGACCCACGGGTAGTGCCCCACCCGTGGTCCCGCCCGCGGGAACACCATCCCACGAGGCCTGTACCCGCGGGTAGGCCGGCGGGTGGTGCCCCGCCCGCCGTTCCGCCCGCGGGAACATTCCTGTTCCACAACAAATCCCTTCTGGGATTTTCTTCTCCAAACACAAATTCAAGTTCAAAACATGCCAAATCTCACTCAACACAACAAAATGACTTGAATCATGGAAAATGCCAAGCAATGGCACAAAGAAACCCTAAACACAAGCTCTAGATATGCAATATCACAAGATAAATGCATAAACTCTCACATTTCATAGCAAAGAACAAGTAGAAGCCAAGAAATCACATATAGGTAAGCAAAATCGGTTTTGTAGAGCATGGGTTACCTCTTGAAGACCAAAAGACTTCTCTTAACACCACAACAAGCTCTCCATTAAGCTCACTAGCCAAACCCACTTCAAGATCAAACCAAAAGATCATAAAGATCCTACCGTTAAGAAAAAGACAACTAAGATGGAACAAAAAAAACTAGACAAGCTTAGATTTTACCCTTCTAGATGCCCAAATAGATGAAAGGTTGCATCTTGGAAGCAAAACTTGGAATCTTGACAAAGGTCTCACTTGGCTTGAAGAACAAGCTACTCTTCTTTTCTAGAGAGAAGGTAGAGATATTTTCTAGGAATTGTAAAGAATGAAATGAAGAAGTCTTCTAGGTTTAGGTTTGAATACTAACTCTTGGTGAAAAGACAAGGATACCCTTACTAACTCTTAGAAAGTGTAAGGAACAAGGGAACTCCTATCAAAGCACAAGGTACAACACAACTTAAGGATTGACTAGTCAAATACTAGTCCTTGAGTATTAAAAATGAGGATTTTAGGAATCAATTCCTCAAAAGAAATAGAATTAAGTACTCAATTAATTCGTGGATTGGAGTGTGGATTTTTGGGGTGTCACAGTTGGAGGTCCAACAGGTAACTATCGAGGAGTGGGATCGAGAGAAAAACCCCGAGATGTTCTGGATAGAAGACATCCGGCGATTTAAGGAAACGGGCGAGTTGCCAAATGATCCAGGAGTCGCCGCAAGGGTTCGACGAAAAGCCCCTTCATTCCAGATCATTAACGGGCAAATGTACAAGCGATCATTCGGAGGCCCCCTCTTGAAGTGCCTACTCAGGCCAGAAGCCGAGAAGATAATGGATGAAGCTCACCGAGGAATCTGTGTCGCCCACCAGGGAGCCCACACTCTCGCCCGAAAACTAGTCGCCCAGGGGTATTACTGGCCGACATGATGCGAGATTATATTGAGTGGATAGCTAAGTGTTGCGTTTGCCAAGCCTTCGCTCGGAAGGGTACTCGGCCGGCCACCTTCCACACACCGGTCACCACGACCATCCCTTTTGCTAAATGGGGAATCGACTTGTTGGGACCGTTACCAGTCGCCCCTGGAAGCCTGAAATTCTGCGTCGTGGCCATCGATTACTTCACCAAATGGGTCGAGGCCGAGCCATTGGCCACCATCACCGAGTGCCAGTGTCGACGCTTCCTGTGGAAAAAGGTGATTTGCCGCTTCGGCCTACCCGAGCACGTAGTTAGCGACAACGACCGACAGTTCGATTATCAAGCCTTCGCCGACTTCTGTCGCCGACATAGTATACGACACACCAAGGTATCCGTCGCGTACCCCCAGGCCAACGGACATGTTGAAAATGTAAATTGGACCATAGTGGACGGGATTCGGAAGAAGTTAGAAGACATCAGAGGAAATTGGGCGGATGAGCTCGACCGGGTCCTGTGGGCTTATCGAACTACGCAAAGACGGGAGACTGGAGAAAGCCCGTTTTCCCTAGCGTACGGCTTCGAAGCCAAGGTCCCGATAGAAGTCGTGGAACCCACCCACCGAGTCCGCGACTATTCCGATGAGGAGAATGAGGAGATCAGAGCCTTAAAATTGAGAAGAATTTCCTGGAAGAAAGAAGGGAGGCCGCACACGCTCGGATGGTAGAATACCAGCAAGCCGTAAAGAGGTATCGTGATAGAAGGATTCGCCGACGAACCTTTCAGGTCGGCGATCTCGTGCTACGGGACCGACAGGCGAGCCAGCCTACGGAAGGAGGTAAATTCGCAATCAAATGGGAAGGACCGTATCGCATTGCCGCCGTGGTCCAAGCCGGTACCTACAAACTGGAGACCCTAGAGGGAAAGCCCGTTGACCGAATCTGGAATGTCATCCACTTGAAGAAGTTTTACCAACAAGAGGTTAGCCGTGTATGAGTATCCGAGTTTCTAACCTTAAATAAAAGAGCGTCAATTACCATCGATTACCGCCTTTCGCTCGGTGAGACGAGATAGGAAACAAGGGCCCAGACCTTTAGTCGTTTCCGTGAAAAAGCCAAAAGGAGTCGTCTCGACTGAGGGACTCGACGAGAAATTAACGAAACAACGGGGCACTGACCCTAAACCGTTTCTAAGAAAAGAAAAAACCCAAGGAGTCGCCCCGACTGAGGGACTCGGCGAGAAGAGATAGGAAACAAGGGCCCAGACCCTTAGTCGTTTTCGTGAAAAAGCCAAAAGGAGTCGCCTCGACTGAGGGACTCGGCGAGAAATTAAAGAAATTACGGGGCACTGACCCTAAACCGTTTCTAAGAAAAGAAAAAGCCTAAGGAGTCGCCTCGACTAAGGGACTCGGCGAGAAGAGATAGGAAACAAGGGCCCAGACCCTTAGTCGTTTCCGTGAAAAAGCCAAAAGGAGTCGCCTCGACTGAGGGACTCAGCGAGAAATTAAAGAAACAACGGGGCACTGACCCTAAACCGTTTCTAAGAAAAGAAAAATCCTAAGGAGTCGCCTCGACTGAGGGACTCGGCGAGAGGAGATTGGAAACAAGGGCCAGACCCTTAGTCGTTTCCGTGAAAAAGCCAAAAGGAGTCGCCTCGACTGAGGGACTCGGCGAGAAATTAAAGAAACAACGAGGCACTGACCCTAAACCGTTTCTAAGAAAAGAAAGAGCCTAAGGAGTCGCCTCGACTGAGGGACTCGGCGAGAAGAGATAGGAAACAAGGGCCCAGACCCTTAGTCGATTCCGTGAAAAACCCAAAAGGAGTCGCCTTGACTGAGGGACTCGGCGAGAAGAGATAGGAAACTAGGGCCCAGACCCTTAGTCGTTTCCGTGAAAAAGCCAAAAGAAGTCGCCTCGACTGAGGGACTCGGTGAGAAATTAAAGAAACAACTACGCACTTACCCTAAACTGTTTCTAAGAAAAGAAAGAGCCTAAGGAGTCGCCTCGACTGAGGGACTCGGCGAGAAATTAAAGAAACAACGAGGCGCTGACCCTAAACCATTTCTAAGAAAAGAAAGAGCCTAAGGAGTCGCCTCGACTGAGGGACTCGGCGAGAAGAGATAGGAAACAAGGGCCCAGACCCTTAGTAATTTTCGTGAAAAAGCCAAAAGGAGTCGCCTCGACTGAGGGACTCGGTGAAAAATTAAAGAAACAATGAGGCACTGACCCTAAATCGTTTCTAAGAAAAGAAAGAGCCTAAGGAGTCACCTCGACTGAGGGACTCGGCGAGAAGAGATAGGAAGCAATGGCCCAGACCCTTAGTCGCTTCCGTGAAAAAGCCAAAAGGAGTCGCCTCGACTGAGGGACTCGGCGAGAAATTAAAGAAACAACGTGGCACTAACTCTAAACCGTTTCTAAGAAAATAAAGAGCCTAAGGAGTCGCATCGACTGAGGGACTCGGCGGCAAGAGATAGGAAACAATGGCCCAGACCCTTAGTCGTTTCCGTGAAAAAGCCAAAAGGAGTCGCCTCGACTGAGGGACTCTGCGAGAAATTAAAGAAACAACGAGGCACTTACCCTAAACTGTTTCTAAGAAAAGAAAGAGCCTAAGGAGTCGCCTCGACTAAAGGACTCGGCGAGAAGAGATAGGAAACAAGGGCCCAGACCCTTAGTCGTTTCCATGAAAAAGCCAAAAGAAGTCGCCTCGACTGTGGGACTCGGCGAGAAATTAAAGAAACAATGAGGCGCTGACCCTAAACCGTTTTTAAGAAAAGAAAGAGCCTAAGGAGTCGCCTCGACTGAGGGACTCGGCGAGAAGAGATAGGAAACAAGGGCTCAGACCCTTAGTCATTTCCGTGTAAAAGCCAAAAGGAGTCGCCTCGACTGAGGGACTCGGTGAAAAATTAAAGAAACAATGAGGCACTGACCCTAAACCGTTTCTAAGAAAAGAAAGAGCCTAAGGAGTCGCCTCGACTCAGGGACTCGGCGAGAAGAGATAGGAAGCAAGGGCCTAGAGCCTTAGTCGTTTCCGTGAAAAAGCCAAAAGGAGTCGCCTCGACTGAGGGACTTGGCGAGAAATTAAAGAAACAACGTGGCACTAACCCTAAACCGTTTCTAAGAAAAGAAAGAGCCTAAGGAGTCGCCTCGACTGAGGGACTCGGCGAGAACAGATAGGAAACAAGGGCCCAGACCCTTAGTCGTTTCCGTGAAAAAGCCAAAAGGAGTCGCCTCGATTGAGGGACTCGGCGAGAAATTAAAGAAACAACGAGGCACTGACCCTAAACCGTTTCTAAGAAAAGAAAGAGCTTAAGGAGTTGCCTCGACTGAGGGACTCGGCGAGAAGAGATAGGACGCAAGGGCCCAGACCCTTAGTCGTTTCCGTGAAAAGAAAGGGAGTCGCCTCGACTGAGGGACTCGGCAGGGTATTAGACTGTTTCTGAGTATCAAAAGAGAAGAGAAGTCGCCTGGATCACAGTAATTCAACAAAATGGAAGAGTCCAGGACCTTAAGTTATTTTTTATGGATTAAGATCAAAAAGAGATAAAAGCAGTCGGAAGAAGCAGAAAAGGAATTTCATTAATGAAGGACCTAAGAGGGGGGGCCAACCCTTACAAAAGAGGGCTACCAAAAGGAAAACCCTAAACTACGGGGGAGGGGGTGTCGACATCAACTTCGTCGACTCGAGCTTCCGCCGTTGGTCCAGCTGGAAGAACATGTGAGGGGTCTTCTGCCTGGGAAGACGGCTCCGTAAGCTCAGAAGGTGCCGCCACAGGAAGAGCTGCCGGATCCGCAGTTGACACGGGCTCATCAGTCGCCGGTAGGGGATCCAGTACTGGCTTGAGGCCCCAGCTGTAACACCCCGTGTTACGAATCCTAAAACCAACTGATTAATTAATTAATTAATTAATAACCCAGAAGAAAGAATAAATTATAATGGTTAATTAGGGAAAAAGGCCACCATAGCCCATGGGCCCAAATATGTAAACCCAAACCCTAAACCCAATAGGAATAAACTCTAAATAAACCCTTGGATCTATAAATAGGGAACTTAGGGAGCACCTAGAACCCCCGCCCACACGCCTAGACGCCCCATCACCCCAGGAGAGCTCCAAGAATTCCCTTAGAAGAAATCAAGAAAGCAAGAAAGCTTAAAGAAAGATCCTTCATAGCCAAGGAATTAATTAAGGCTAAGAGGTAACCCATGTCTCAACAAAACCTATTTTCATAGCTATAATTTCCCCCTAGGGTTTCCCCCACATTATTGTGAATGGCGAGTTGTTGTGTTTATTATTGATGTTGATGTGATGATTCCATGAGGAATCTTGATAATCTTGATATTGGGAATTTCTTGATAATTATGATGTTCTTGATGATTAATTGGTATCCTTGATGATTATGTGTTGTTCTTACCGAATCTTGCAATTAGAAGACGAATCGTATTCTTGTTAACATAAAAGTGATTAGAACCATAGGTTGTATCGTATGATATTATTCTTGGATTATCGGGTGGGAAATCGCATGTTTGGGAGTTGATTATGTTTAGAAAAGCATGATAGGATAAGTGTCGCTCGTTTCTCGTATTTGATCCGTTAATTGTCTAGGTGTTGCCGTGAACTACGTTGTAAAGTGTCCAAGCATGGTTTCGAGTTCCACAACGGTTCCCGGGGCGAAAAGTTGATGAAGAGAGTCAGTGGGGGGTAGGGGACCCGCCACCTACCCACGGCCGAGAACACTGTTCCGGCAGCGGGCAGCCCGCCGGCGACCCGCTGCCCGGAACAGTATTGTCTGGCGGGCAGCCGGCGGGTGACCCCCACCCACCGGCTACCCGCTGGAATCTTCCCCCCCTCGGGACCCCGGCTTCCCCGTTTGATGTTTCCCCGATCCCCGTGGTGTCCCAACGGACCCCGTTTGTCGTGCCTATGTCTAGTTTGGTATTTCGGGTACCGTTCGTAGGTTTATGAGTCGATTATATTGCATGCTAGTTGAATTGGTATCCCGTTGACCTAGGTGGAAGAAGTATGAACCCCTTAGGACTATTCTTAGTTGGTGATGGTTCACGCATAGGTTTATTTATACGTTTATTCCCCTTCCCAACGTGTAATGTGGGTTGTATGTGCTCGCTATGTGTTATGTGTGCGTGTTGCCCCAATTCGGTTGCGATCGGATTGGTTATTCCTGAGCTGCGGTTCAGAAGCCGGCTACAGTCAGATGGGAATTCCTGGCTGCAGTCGGATGACGGTATCCTGGGCTGCGGTCCAGAAGCTGGTTGTAGTCAGATGGGAATTCCTGGCTGCAATCAGATAACATTTTCCCGAGCTGCGGTTCGGAGGCTGGCTGTAGTCAGATGGGAATTCCTGGCTACAGTCAGATTACACATTCTTATGAGCTGCGGTTCATCGGTCGGTTGCGATCGACCCCTCCGTGTTGCGATACGGGGCAGGGTGCTGCGGGGCCGTGTCAGAGCTATACGTGCTGACCCTCATGTATGGGCATGCGATTGGTCCTGTGGCGCCAACAAAATGTGCTATGTGTTGAGATATGGAAGAGTTGTGGTTATGAGTACCTTGACGGAGTGACTGCGAGATTTATGTTGGGGACTGTTTATGTTGAGTTATGATTACTGTTTATGCCTTGCCTTATTCGCCGTATTTATTGTGAACTGCTTATGACTATCGTAACTGTTGCTTGTGTGTGGCCTTATCTATCGAGTCATTCCCGGTTTTAAAAGCTAGAGTTCGTAGGATATATCTTCATGTTCATAAGGGTTTTCGTATATCTATATATATCTCTATATGTATTGTATTTCAACGCGTTGGAGTGGGTTACCAGCATCTCTCGCTGAAATAATATATTTGGCTTTCAGGAACAGAAGAATAAGTCACTGGAGCGCGCTAGAACTCGGAACGTAGAAGTAGATAGCTCCCCTTCGGCCTGCGTGCCATATTATGCATTTACATCATTGAGAATATTAGTTAGTTAGCCTGTGCACCTGGGTTCTCTAGCTCAGGTGTGGCATAGCACCCCGTACACTTGTATTATGTTTTGGGATTTAATGAGATATTACCTTCATTATATAAGCTTTTAATTGTCTTGAAAATCTGGGGTGTTACACCAGCTCTCGGGGGTAAAGGCAGAGTCGCGGGCCAGCAGGGCGGCATGAATTTCCATTTGGGCCTCGCGAAAACTCAGACGATAGTCGCGCTCCCCCAAGTCCAGGAGATAATCATCTCCTTCCGGCGTCGCCAGCCACTCCTTGGCGATCTGTTTTTGTCGAGCCGCCACCGCCGCCTTCACATCCGCTTCGAAGGCCGCCGACTTCTTGTAACCCTCCACCGAAGTTGTGGCGATCGTCGCGACCTTCTCCTGCTCCTCCTCCCACTGACGGGTAACCCTCAACAGCTCAGAGGTGTGCACCTCCACCGACTTGGCGTGCACAACCTGCTCTTCCAGACGGGCCTCCTCTGTTTGACGCAGTCGAGTAGCAAGAGATTGCAGTCCAGCCTTGTACCCCCTCAGTCGCCTGCTCATCTCCATCTGGAAGGTGAGGTTCTGCAAGACAAAAGAAGTTAGATGAAGAAAAGAAAAACATAAAGAAGAAGCGAAGAGTCGGAACACTTACGCGGTATGACTGGCGGAGCGAAGCTTCAAGGATGTATTCATCCTGCATCGAGCCGGTCAACTCCACGTCCTTAGGCAGAAGGACATGGTCGGCCCAAGTCCGGACAGAAGAACTGCCCTGCCAGATCTGGGCGTTCTCATCCAACTCGATGCCTAACCGGATCCTCTTCGGAGCCGGCGCATCCGACTGCTCCATAGGCCGCATAGAGCTCGGGCTCTCAGACGGAGGAGGAGGCAGCTGCCGGGAAGGTGAGGCAACTGGCGATGGCGTCAAGTCCACCACAGTCCGCGGTGGTGGAGGATTTGACCTCGAGGCCGGAGAAGGGAGAGACGAGGAAGCAGCAGTGGTGCCTGAGGCGCGTTGAGACAGCCGACGCCTCATTTTCTCAGCTCTGTCAGCCATCTCTAGAGTAGGAGTCGCGGCTTCGTCGGAGCTGGTTGAGTCGGAGTCATAAGGACCTGTGAAGGAAGGAAAAGAAGTAAGTACCAACAGTCGGACAAAAAAAGGGGAACAGAAAGGAAAAGTCAGGGGGGAAGCTACCTAAGGTGGCCGCGCCGTCTGGCAGCAAGCCCCGCTTCGCCATTGCTCGAACCCAAGACCAGTACTTGACGGAGTACGGTCCTCCGCTCCTCAGGAACTCGCCATCCTGGATCGCATCCTGGGTGAAGACGACGCGCCGAGAGCAGGGCTTGAACAGAGCAGCCGGCCATAGGGTCGGAAAGGTGAAAGAGGAAAAAGAAGGACGAACGAAAAAGTAAAAAGGCTTCCAATCCTTAATGGAGTCGGAAAGACCTTCGAAGAGCTGACGCCCGGGACGGGCGGCAACTTGGACGAAACCCGGCGAGTGCGAGCCTACCTTGTTCACGGTGAACAGGTATCGGAAAAGGTCCAGGTCTGGCTCGCAAAGCCACCAATGACAGAGATTGATGAAGCAGGTGAGGAGACGGTGAGAGTTGGGCACTAACTGACTCGGGACGAGGTTGTAATGGCGGAAGAAAAGGGAGAAATGGACACGGAGGCACTCGGAAGCCAAAGGCAACCGAATGCAAGTGAATACCCACACAACCCTCCGGTGGGTCGAAAATGTGCCGGCTTTCTGGAGCGAAAACAAGGGCCGAAGGCCCTAGAAGAAAGCGGGCCATGTCTAGGTCCGCCGCAGAGATCTGCGACGGAAGCCCCGTTGGCCGGACGATGGGGTCGAACTTGCCTCGCGGCCGTTCGGCACCATCAGGGAGAGCCGCCACCGTCGTGAGAGGGGATGGGCTCAGAGGAGTAGCAACCCCCGAAGAAGAGAAGGGTGACAAGAAGTGAAGGGACGCCGCATTTAATGCCTGGGAAACCGTGGTGACAGTTCAGTCCTAGGGCTAGCTTGCAAATGGCGCGTCTACCCTAGGCTATGACCGGGCAGCAACGACCCGGCCTGTTGGCAGGAGGCCCATTGTAGGCCCTGGCATCTGGGCCCTCCGGATGCGGGTCATAAGTTTCCAGAAGGAATCAGCAAAACCCGGCCCATCAGCCTGCACGGGCTAATTTTAGCAAAGAAAGTCCCAGTCCGGGAGTCGGACAGCTAGATTTCCATCGACCCCTCGAAAGGTCTCGACTGGGAAAAACTAGGAGTCGACTAAGCGAATGCACAAGGATAATAAAAAACAATGCGAACAAGGAAAACGACAAAACAAATTGTTTATTGATTAGAAAACTACAAGGGCCTAGGCCTCGACCAAACTACAAAGTACAAAGGAAAAGACAAATCATGGCTTGGCCTCTTCCTCTGCCGGACGAGCGGGAGGAGGACCTTCCAAGAAAAACTGAGGACGGAAGGGTGGAGGACTCGGCTCCGACTCTGGTACCTCATCCAGATAAACGGCCGGCTTCCCATCATCGATCATCTGCAAAGGTCTCTCCAAAGCACTCGGAGACATAGCCACGCCAAAAAGAGGAGGAACCTCCCACACCTCCTCCAGCTCTGGGCCAGAGTCGTCCACCGTCGGTTCCACCTTGCCGCCAACCGGCTCGGTTGAGACCACATCCAACATGTCTGGGGATACCACGATGGGATCAGAGGTCGAATCGCCCACCAGATGCCCGCCGTTGGCCAGTCTTTTTTGCCTTAGCTCTTCCAGGCGAGCGTGTTCCTTGTTACGTATGGAGAAACGACGATCGCCGACTCTGTAGCTCATGATCTAGCACTTCTAAAAACGGGGGTTATATGATTCACGGAGCACAAGAGGTCCTTATATAGCCCCGGAAGAGCGAATACCTAGGCGGAAATCACGGAGAAGATTATAACTGTCGTAACAGTGCCAGATTAGACGGAAGGCAAGAATCTCTGTCAGGGGGTAGTCCCATCAAATCTGCTCGAGTAGAGCGAGATTCGCACGTTGAACTGAAAAAAGATAGATTCACCAAAGATACGAGGAATATTGCAGGCATCAGACTAAAAACGGTCTGACAGCATGGCCGACTCCCAAGCCTGTCGGACGGAAGAGTATGATGAGTGCTAGAAAGTTGAGAACAAAGCCCTCTAAGATAAGAGCGTAATTTTATTCATAGAAGAGAGGAAATACACAAAATACGGAGCTTATTACATCATAAATAAATAAGAACTGCTCCTATGTAGCCCCCCGGAAATGCAGAAACGAATCCTGGCCGAGGTAGTCACTCGCTGGGAGAAGAAGAGTCGCTCCCAAAGAATATCTCCCCCGATGGTCCAGTGGGAGATGGGCAGAAGGAATCCCAAAAGGCCGGCATGAATGGTGGCACTATCGGCTCCTCGTCATCTGGGTACATTTCTAGATACCGAGCAAAATCGGCGTCAGTCATCAGGTCGGTAGCCGGCCCATCTAGGTCGTCAAGAGGAATGGAAAAGGTCATGCGAAAGGTCAACTGTTCCGGGACGGCCACCTCCACGAAGGACCCGTCCTGAGCAGTAACCCTGGCAGTGGCCGGGGGAGGCGGATTGATTGAAGTCGGAACATTCTCCGTACGAGTAGGGGTCGGCGGTTGTTGAACAGAGGAAGCAGCGCCGGTAGGAGATCTCTGAGAAGCTGGTCGAGGAGCCTTCTTCTTGCTTTCCCTCTCGGGCCGGGTTCGCTTGGAAGGTAGAGGGCGTCGAGGCGACCCGAAGTCCATCCGTTTTCCCTTCAAAGGCGAGCGACCCATGACTGATCAGTGAGGTGATGTAAAGAGATCAAGAGGCTACTTATAGGAGCCATCCGAAGCTGGGAGGATCCGAACGGCTCCGTTGAATCCGGCAAGATGGCGAAGGATCAGGGCGTTACCAGGTCCATTCAATATGGAGATTCGATGATTAAGAAGGCAAGCAGTTATTACTTTCCCACACCCGGATTAGTGGATCGGGTATGAGAAAGTGAGGGACTAGTTAATGGGGTGAGGACCCCGGCCCAAGAAGATGGGCCCAAAAGAGGAGTCCAAGATAGGAGATGTGGGTCAGTAGCGAAAGAAACCAGTGGAGGCTTGGGCCGAGTCCAGGAGTCGGCTCAGGCCCGAAGCATGGTCTCGGCCCCGAGCCGTTAGGGAGCATTCAAAGAGCCTCATTTAAGAGGACTCGGCCCAGAGAGCCGTTGAAGGACGTCCAACGTAGCATTTAAGTCAGTCCAGGAGCCGTTGGAAGCATTCAAAGAAGGCGTCCCGTAAGACTCGGCCAAGCAGGCCGTTTAAGAGTCCATAGAGCCGTTGGCCGACCCGGTAAACGGCACCCAACGACTTTATAATTGTAATTAGCCTTGAAAGCGACAGTTAATATCCTTTAAATTGGCTAGAGGGGCGCCTACTATATAAAGGCCCCTCCACCCTTGTAATCGTGGCGAGTCCATGCCCATTGAATAAGAAACACGCACTCTAGCTATTATTTCGACTACTCTTCCTTTGCTAAAAGCTTTGTGAAAGGTGAATCCACCAACCAAGGTTGTGTTGGACCTCCCTGGGTCCGAAAACCCAAAAACCAACAATCGCCTTGTCTTCATCTTCAATCTTGACATCAAGCCTGACCAGATCTGAGATTATCTGGTTGAAGACATTAATATGATGCACCTTGTCTGAACCCTCCTGCATCTTAAGCCCATAAAGCCTTTGCTTTAGATACAGTTTGTTCGTTAGAGATTTTTCCATGAACTGAGTTTCCAATTTATCCCAAATTTCTTTTGGGGCTTCCAGGGCCATAACGTGATACACAATTCCATCGTCCAGGCATAACCGAATGGTTCCTACCGCACGCTCCTACAAATCTTCCCAATCATCATCTTCCAGATTAGCTGGCTTTTCCGCCTTCAAAGTTTTCAGAAGACCCTGTTGTGCCAACAAATCCTTTATCCTAGATTGCCATAACCCAAAATTCCCTGTACCATCAAATTTTGATACCTCGAATTTTGTACTTGAACTTGTCATCTCAACCGTACTCTGATACCAATTTGTTGAGATTAACCAGAACAATAAAGCAATAATAATGACGGAAAGGATAAAGAAGACAAGATTTACGTGGTTCGACAATGTGCCTACATCCACGGGAGTGAAAGTATTCTCTTATTATTTGTGATGGTGATCCAGGTGATGAGATACATTGATTATATTTATAGGCATATAATCTCCCTTTCACTCCTATTCCTTATATGAGACAAACTCATATTCCTAATCCTTATATGAGACAAACACAACAGCATGTTATCGTTCAGAGACTCTAGCAATGTCTAGACAATGCGATGAAGTGAACGAGAGAGGGAAATAGTCGGGGGACAGTCAGTGAGAAGAAATTGCTCAGGGCGGTCGGGATATGTATCTCCTTGTAGCTTAGTGGTACTCGGCTGGTGATCGAGTTACTATGACCGGTGTGTCCGGGGGCGCGACTTGAAACTGACCGCGGAGCTCTAATAAAGAGGCCGAAAATTGGGAGCTCGCCAAAATAAGGTCAGAAACATGGGGTTCACCAGTTACTGCGGTCGGTAGATTTATGACAATCTGTAACGGCTCCAGGCAACTTCTTCGTCAAATGCATTCTGTTTGTGATCGGGAACTTTGTGCTCGGGGACGATTGATTTATGTCAATCGGCGGAGGTCGAGAAGTGAATCATTCAATGAGTGGACTCTGAGCAACTAGATCTGCAGGTCATTTGCATGAGAGGGTAGGCCTGTGCATAACCCGCCCAACCTGACCGACCCGAACCCCGACACACAAGAATGGATCGGGAACCAAACCTGATCAGGCAAAACCGAACCGAAGCGGAAAACGACGCCGGTTTAATTAGGTCGGGGAAGGGGGTATATTTTCCACCCGAACCCGTCTGATTACCCGAATAAGACTAAGCCTACGTATAATGCGACGTCGTGTAGCCTAAGTATATATAGAAGACGTGGCGGAGAACTCGCAAACCCTAGTCTCATTTGCGCAGCTCTTCAGTCTTTGACTCTTCCCTTCTTCCAGAGAACTCTCTGACCTCTCTCTTCTCTCTACCCTAGTTCTCTCACAGTCTCTCGTTCCCTTCTTCCAGAGAACTCTCAGTTCTCAGAATCTCAGCCTCTCTCAGACAGTCTCTCTGAGACTCTGAGAGTGTGAGTGTCTGTAGTTTGGAAGCTATTATTCTCCGGTGGAAGCTCTCAAGCCCCATTCGTTTCCGGTAGCCTTAAGCCCCAAGCGAGTCTCCGATGGGAGCGATACTCCGGTGGATTGCAGTTAGCTGGCTAGGAATCGAAGCCCTTTGTTCTCGGGGGTTTAATTTAGAGAAACGAAGTAATCTCTATTCTCTAAACCCTAGTTTTTAGATTCTTAGTTTGATAGTTTGATTAGGGTTTTTCTGATTGTGATTTTGTGATTTGTATTGACTGTGATGTTGTGATCTGTTGAGAAGTTCCAGATTACTTACTCACTTGTCTCTAATTTATGATTGTTAGTTTGATAGTTTGATTAGGGTTTTTCTGATTGTGATTTTGTGATTTGTATGGACTGTGATGTTGTGATCTGTTGAGAAGTTCTAGATTACTTACTCACTTGTCTCTAATTTATGATTGTTAGTTTGATAGTTTGATTAGGGTTTTTCTGATTGTGATTTTGTGATTTGTATGGACTGTGATGTTGTGATCTGTTGAGAAGTTCCAGATTACTTACTCACTTGTCTCTAATTTATGATTGTTAGTTTGATAGTTTGATTAGGGTTTTTCTGATTGTGATTTTGTGATTTGTATGGACTGTGATGTTGTGATCTGTTGAGAAGTTCCAGATTACTTACTCACTTGTCTCTAATTTATGATTGTTAGTTTGATAGTTTGATTAGGGTTTTTCTGATTGTGATTTTGTGATTTGTATGGACTGTGATGTTGTGATCTGTTGAGAAGTTCCAGATTACTTACTCACTTGTCACTAAATTGTAATCTGTTGGTGGAAGCTTAATCTGTAAGTGTGTAACTGACTAACTGAGTTAAAGGCTTAAAGGGGTAATTGTCCCTAATCTGGTGGAAGCCCTAGCCCCTTTGTGTGAAATCCATATAGATGATGAGCATTATGAAGTGAGATACATCCACTTAGCTTGAATGCCTGAATATGGATTTCTTTGTAAATTGTAAATTGTAAATTGTATTAAGTTTATGGATATGTGACCCTTAAATTGTTTATGTGCAATTATGCATACATGATGACATGTGAAATTAACTGAAAGTAATATGTAATACTTCTATGTATGATGGTATGGTGGAAGCTTTAATATGATTGTATGATTTGTAATCTCACATGCTGTTTGGTTGTCTGCTTTATTTGGATACTGATGCCCATCTTTATAGATGGAAAGCATCAGTGCATCTGGACACCCTCCAACCTCAACTGATGAGGATCCTGGAGTAGAAGCTCAAGGTACTGAGAGAAATCCTCAGACAAATCCTATGCTTTCTCCTCCTGTTGTTCCTACAAAGAAGAGGAAAGAAGTGGTGTCTAGATCTATAGTATGGGATCATTTTGAAAAGATCCGTGCTCCACCTGCTGAAGGTGAAACTGAGGGACTAGTAGTTGAGGGCAAATGCCTTTATTGTGCAAAAATTTATAAATGTGAAAGTAAAAAGCATGGCACTTCCTCATTGAAAAACCATATGAAGGCCTGCCTAAAAAATCCTCATTGTAAGGACACAAGGCAGTCTCTTCTCACCTTTAATGCCTCTGGAACAGAAGCTTCTGAGGGGGTTTTGGGGACTTGGGTTTTCAACCAAGAGGCTATTAGGAGGGCATTGTGTGAAATGATCATTGTTGATGAACTTCCCTTTAGGATTGTTGAGGGAAATGGCTTTAGGAAATTCATTTTAGTTGCTTGTCCTAGGTTTCAAATCCCTTCTAGGTGGACCATTTCTAGAGACATTTACCAAATTTACCTAGATGAGAGAATAAGCCTAAAAAAGTTGTTTAGGGTGAGCACCCAAAGGGTCAGCTTGACCACTGATACATGGACCTCTGTCCAAAGGATAAATTACATGTGCATTACTGCACATTTCATTGATGATCAGTGGAAGCTTAACAAAAAGATCATTTCCTTTGTCCCAATTTCTTCTCATAAGGGAGAGTACATAGCCAAAGCCCTTGAGAGTTGTCTTCTTGATTGGGGGATTAAAAATGTCTTCACTGTTACTGTTGATAATGCCTCTTCAAATGACACAGCTTTAGGTTTTTTCAAGAACAAACTTCTGTCTTGGGGTGGGTCTTCTGTTAGGGTTCAATATATGCACATGAGGTGCATAGCACATGTGTTGAACTTAGTGGTTCAGGATGGGTTGAGATATGCAGGTCCTTCTGTTAAGAAAGTTAGAGATGTTGTGAGATGGGTGAGGAGTCCTCCTGCATTACAACTTGATGTTCCAACAAGATGGAACAGCACATACATGATGCTCAACACTGCCCTTCAATACCAGAGGGCATTTGAAGCTTATGAGAATGATGCCTCATTGAATGCTGACTTATCTGATTCTATTCCAAATTTTATGGATTGGCTTTCTGTGCAAAGCTTAGTCCATTTCCTGAAAGGCTTCTATGAGATGACTGTGAGAATATCTGGTTCTCTCTATGTCACTTCAAATACTTTCTTTTTTGAGATTTCTGACTTAGGTTGCATGCTGGATGACATGGTTAACTCTGTTTCAACCTCTGAAAAGGTAAATTGTTAACATTTAATGAATGTGTTTGTATGCATCTGTGAATTGTGTTTGACTTTGTGTTAATTTTTTCTATGTTATGTCTGTTTTATAGGAAATGGGGTCCCATATGAAACAAAAATTTGAAAAATATTGGGGAGATCCTGAAAAAATGAACTTCTTGATATTCTATGCCAATATTTTGGATCCTAGGGATAAGATTGAGTACATGCCTGCCCAATTTGCCCAGTTATATGGTGATGAAAAAGGAAAATCATGCTTTGAAAAGGTTCAATCTTCTATGGTTCTGCTGTTTAATGATTATACAGCCACCTACTGTGCAATCTACCCAATCTGAACCTGTCCATTCTCAAACTTCAGTTGGAAAACCTCAGGCTAGAATGAAAAGCCAGCTTAAAAAACAGAGAATAGAGACTGGTGGAAGCAGTAAAGAAACTGAACTCCAGATTTATCTAAGTGAAAAATTAGTGGAAGATGAAGAAAATGCGGACTTTGATGTCCTAAGATGGTGGAAGGTCAACAGTGATAGATTTGCTATACTCTCTAGAATGGCAAGGGATGTGCTGGCTGTTCCCATTTCAACTGTTGCCTCTGAGAGTGCATTCAGTACTAGTGGTAGGGTATTAGATGCCTTTAGGAGTTCCTTAACTCCTAAAATTGTTGAAGCCCTAGTATGTGCACAAGATTGGTTGAGGGCACCCAATCATCCAATCTCTGTTGAGGAAAACTTGGATGATGTTGAAAGATTAGAGAAGGGTACTGTTTTTTTTTTTTTCTAACTTTCTAGGTTTCAACTTTATAAATTGTTATTTGTTACCTTTTCTAAACTCTTTTTTGTTTTTCCTTTTTGTGCAGAATTGTCCACTGGAGCTGCTGGTTCTTTACCAAGTACTGTTGGAACACTCCCAACAATTGCTGTAATACTTTTATATAAGATTGCTTTCTGACTTTCTGTTTAGTTTGATTGATAAATGTGTGGACTCTTTGAGGCAACTCGGGTAAGATTCCAGAACTACTAATTGCTAAGTGGCTTGGTAACTTTTTTATAAATGTTGCTGCCTTTACTCAGTTACATCTCTGGTATTCTGGTATATCACTTCCCTTCCTCTCATATTCTCCTTTCTGTTTACTTATGGACTTATGGCTATGATGATGCTTCCACCATTTTTCTGAATTAAAAGGACTTTGGGTGTTCGGTATGTTGCTCTGAGACAAAACTCATGAAGCAATTTCCCCCCCAACTCTAAAATGATATGAAAAAAAAGCAATCTGAGCCTTTCTTATTAATTATTATTACTTCTCTACTTCTCTTTGTCTTTATTGGCTTTAAAGTTTAAAGCCTTTAATGGTTTTATAATTGAGCAGGAAGATGAGGAATGGATGAATGCTGATTCCTGAAGGAGTGAAGGCTGATTGGTGAATGGATGAGGAATGATGAATGCTGATTGCTGACTGCTGACTTGCTGAGTACTTTTGTAATTAGTACTTAGTAGTTTTGTGAACTTCATTTTTGCTTTTTGAATTTTGAACACCAGTTAGAAACTGCAATATGTAATTATGTATCTAAATGCCTACACAGCTTTGGTAATTTAGTTTAGGGTTATTAGTTTTGTAACATTTTTACAGTTTTTTTTTTGGTATGTTTTATATTAATCCGACTTCAAACCGAAATCCGACCCCCACCCGACCGTATCCGAACATGGAAAATCCGATAGGATTTCCCTCTTAATTCGAACGGATTGGGGTAGTTTTCCCCAATCCGAAATCCGAGCGGATGAACGGTTTTCTAAACCGATCCGCCCGAACCCGTCCGATGCACAGCCCTGTGAGAGGGGACATCATTGAATGAGTTTGGACTATTAATATTTTTTTTCCTGATGTGACGGTCCTTCCAGCACCAATAGGAGTAACACAAGGATTTGGAGCCATGGCAATGTGTTGAGGATCATGAGTAGTGCTCCTTGACAAAAAGCCTAAAGCAACAGCTTATGAATATGATAGAGATTTAATTATTTTTTATTTGATAAAGATTATTCTCTAACCAAACAATTAGTAATATTTACGATTTATTGAACCAACCTTCATATTTTTTGTCAAATGAGTACACATGATGGAATATATGTTCATTGCACAGAATCTTAATATTAATTGAGTTTCCAAATCGTATATTGCATAAGAATTATTTTACATTAAGAGTACAAATTGGGCTAATCACAAGATCCAAGGCTGATATGAATCTAGTCCAAGGTTCAATTAAGATGGAATATTGTCCCAAGAATGCCCTCAAATGTAAAGATAGAGATGGATCAAAATACCTTAAACCTCACGAGAAACCCTTTGTCTCGAATCCTCAAAGACTTAGAAGAATCCCATTGTAGCTTCAAGTACCCCGATGATGCAATCTTCAATCAACTAGAGTCAAATCTAGTTTCCTTCGATTCAAGAACGAGTCCACGAACCTAAATATAAGGTTGAAGAAAGTAAGATTGATTCGAGTCCACGAATCAATTTGCTAGTCGAGTCCACGACTAGCCACTAATTGAGTCCACAATTAGCCATAAGGTTTCTTACACAAGTGTAAAGAAAAACTTAAGAATTTTATTGAATTGAAGCCTTATTAAAATTGATATGGATGTGCCCTATTTATAGGTATAGGGCAGCATTGTAATCCTAAATACAATGGGAAAAAGAGTCCTAAACTGTAACACCCCGTGTTACTACCCCTAAAACCGATTAATCATTTAACCAATTGCCCAAAAGAAAGAATTAAATTACAATAATTAATTAGGAAAAGGCCCACCATAGTCCGTGGGCCCTCATCTCTAAACCCAAACCCCCAGTCCTAAAAGGAATAGAGTTAGCAAGCCTATAGTATTTGGGCCCTAAGTAAGACTCTTAGATATATAAATAGGGAACATAGGAGGCACATAGAACCCCGACCACAATAATCTCTCACCACACCAAGAATTCCAAGAATTCCCTAGGAGAAATCAAGAAAGAAGAAAGCTTAAAGAAAGACCC
Organism: Ipomoea nil; assembly: GCF_001879475.1. Lineage (NCBI taxonomy): Eukaryota > Viridiplantae > Streptophyta > Magnoliopsida > Solanales > Convolvulaceae > Ipomoea > Ipomoea nil. The sequence continues at coordinate 62,556 of NW_017619625.1, read as the reverse complement.
TTCATAGCCAAGGAATTAATTAAGGCTAAGAGGTAACCCATGTCTCAACAAAACCTATTTTCATAGCTATGATTCCCCTCTTAGGATTTCCCCCATATTCTTGTGTGTTGATGATTTGTTATATTGATCTTGATAATTGATGTTATGATTCCATGGGTGATCTTGATGATCTTGATGATAAGAGGTTCTTGATGTTCTTGATGATTATATGGTGTTCTTGATGTTCTTGATGATTATGTGGTGTTCTTGATGTTCTTGATAATTATATGATGTCTTGATGTTTATGTGATATTCCTACCAAATCTTGATATTAGAAGATGAATTGTGTTCCTGTTGATTTAAAAGTAATTAGAACCCTAGGTTGTATCGTGGAACTCGTATGGTATTGTTCTTGGCATATTGGGTGGGAATTCGTATGTTTGGGTGTTGATTATGTTTAGAAAAGCATGATAGGTTATGTGCCGTATGTTCTTACTTTTGGATCCGTTAATTGTCTACGTATTGTTGTCAATTGTGTTTGAAAGTGTCTAAGCATGCTTTCGGGTTCCACAAAGGTTCCCGGGGCGTTTTTGGTGAAAAAGAGTCAGCGGCCGCTGTCCGGAATTACGCCACCGGTGGGCAGCCGGCGGGTGAACCCTCACCCACTGGCTACCCACTGGAAAATACCCCACATCGGGATTCCGGCTTCCCCGTTTGATGTTCCCCCGACCCCCGTGGTGTCCCAACGGACTCCGTCCATCGTGCCTATGTCTAGTTTGATGTTCGGGTACCATTCGTAGGTTGAATAAGTCTTCTATATATTGCATACTAGTGAATTGGTATCCTGTTGGCCTAGGTGTAAGAAGTATGAACCCCTTAGGATTATTCTTAGTATGTGATGATCACGCATAGGTTTCGTTATACGATTTCTCCCCCTTCCCAATGTGCTAATGTGGGCTGCATGTGCTTGCTATGTGTTATGTGTGCATGATACCCCAATCCGGTTGCGATCGGATTGGTTATTCCTGAGCTGCGGTTCAGAAGCTGGCTGCGGTAAGATTTACACTCTTGGGCTGCGGTCCACCGTTTGGTTGCGATCAAACGTTTCTACATGAGCTGCGGTTCATATTTCCTGGCTGCGGTCAGATGACATACTCTTGGGCTGCGGTCCACTGTTTGGTTGCGATCAAACTATGATGAGCTGCGGTTCATCGGTCGGTTGCGATCGACCCCTCCGTGTTGCGATACGGGGCAGGGTGCTGCGGGGCCGTGTGAGAGCTATATGCGCTGACCCTCATGTATGGGCATGCGATTGGTCCTGTGGCGCCAACAAAGTGTGCTTGTGTGATGAGATATGGATGAGTTGTTTGTTATGAGTGTCTTGGGATGTGACTTTGGGATTTATGCCAGGAATCATATATGTTGGGTTATGGATATTAACTGTGCTTATCTTTATCTGTCTTGCCTGTTTCCCCATATTGTAAACTGTATATGCTTGGTATAACTGTTGTCTGTGCTGAGCTCTATCTGTTGAGTCTATTCCCTGTTTTGAAAGCTAGAGTCTCTTAGGATATATCTTCATGCTTCGAAATGGTTTTTCGTATAACTATGTATATATCTATATGTATTGTATTTCAACGCGTTGGAGTGGGTTACCAGCATCTCTCGCTGAACAGATATATTTGGCTTTCAGGCACGGACGAGTAGATCACTGGAGCGCGCTAGAGGCTTGGAGTATAGAATAGATAGTTTCCCTTTCCGGCCTGCGTGCCATGTCTTTGTAGTGATACCAATGGAGGTTGTTAGAATATAGCCTGTGCACCCGAGTTCTCTTGCTCGGGTGTGGCATAACACCCCGTACTCTTCATAAACATGTTGGGATTTATGATCATTTACCTTTGCTATATAGTCCTTAAAAGTTTTTAAAATTTCGGGGTGTTACATAAACCTAATCTAGAAAGCAAGTAAATATAGTCCTATTTAGAAAGGGATTTAAGGAATCCTTTTCTAAATACAAAAAGAGTCCTAAACCTAATCTAGAAAGCAAGTAAATATAGTCTTATTTAGAAAGGGATTTAAGGAATCCTTTCTAAATACAAACTAATGTTTTCTCTTTAATTCCAAACAATTTAAAATAATGATGAACACAAATAATAAAGCTGATTTGGGCCTTGGATCTTGTGATTAGCCCAATTTGTACTCTTAATGGATCTTCATTATGTTGGGCCGCATCATCCTCCCCTTCTTGAAAAATAATTCGACCTCGAATCTTCTAAACATTGTCTTCGATCTGTGACATCACTTGAAACGGGCCACTTATAATACTTTCCTCTATCGAATGGAATTTTTATTGGGCTTTCTTGTTTCTTCCAACATTGATGCTTTAAGGATGTAGTTATGGGTCTTGTGGTGAGCCTACTATTTACCCTTACTGGATTCCATGTGTACTGGTTCCTATTATTCTCCCATTCTTGAAAAGGATTCGTCCTCGAATCCAAATCTTCAATGAAAGACAAAGTAGCAAGCTCACTTTGTGTTTTATCACGCCCATGGAACTTTTTCTTGGGATGCTTGACACGAGTAGCTCCAATTATCATCCTACAATAAGGGAATTAAGTCTAATGACACAGCATGAAATTTAAACATTTTTAATTGTAATAGTTCAACAAAATGAGACATATTAAATTTAGCCATCTTGTTTGAATTATCAACAAGCACAACATCTTTCCGCCTAGAGCTTAAGGCTAAACCAAACACAAAATGCATGGAAATATCGAGTAATGATTTAGATGCATTGTGGTGGTAAGTAGCGCAATTATGAACATAAGATTCTTCATCTTTTTTCTTCTTTGGCCAATGAAAATATCCATGCAAAACATCATCACTCTTTGGAAAATCAAATTGTCCCTTATGTGAATCAATAATTAAACCATTGCTCAAATCCAAGCAAAAAGTGCCAATCCCATTGACTTTGAACGAAAAACCCTTGAGCAAGTAGTATTTCACATAAGAAGTTTTCAAATGTGCCTTATAACTTCCCAGTGATTCCTTATCTCTATCAAATAAAGTTTTAGTAAAATCAAAATTAAGGAATCTCGGATGTATGGATGCAAACAAATTTCTAACACATCTAGCAAGTAGGTCATTAATAAAAACATGGCAAACAAATTTAGAGAATTTTAATGTATTCTTTTGAAATAAAAGTGAGTAAATAGTTACTCCCCTTCTTTTCTCTTGCTTAATATCCTTTGTAGTTACCAAGAGAGGTTGCACTATGACACTTTGTGCTGGTCCTTTCCACTGTATCACTGATTGTGGTCCCTTTGTTTGGCTACAAACTGAGTTAGAGGATTGGAGTGGTGATTGCAATTCCAAACATGGAGGTTCCACTTTTCTCTCTTTGATTTCTTCCTTCTTTGATGCTGGTTTGAGAGCTTGCATCAATGTCAATTGAATTTCTTCTACTTGTTTAGGATACAAATGAGGCAAGACATATGTAACTCCATTCATGTGAAACACATAAGTGTTCCTCATTCCATCATAACTTATTTTTCTGTCAAATTGCCATGATCTACCTAACAAGATATGAGCAGCCTGCATTGGGATATTATCACACAAGATTTCATCATAGTAACTATTAATAGATAAAGGAATAAAAGCCTATTTGGTTACTCTAGCTTCTCTTGCATCAGTTAACCATTGCAAACAATAAGGATTTGGATGATTAAGCAAAGGTAACTGAAGAAATTTAACCATAGTTGCACTAGCCACATTTGTGCAACTTCTAGAATCTATTACCATAGCACACGCATTCTCTCTAATTGACCCTTTAACACAAAATATATTTTCTCTTTGAGACTGATCTTCTTTTAAAGGGTGAACATTCAAAACCTCCTTAACAACAGCAGTATGACAAGACTCACGATCAACATATTTAAAATCAGAATCTAAAGGTATTAATGGTTCTCTCTCAACATGTAACCCACAAGGTAGAAGAAAGATTTAGAGAAAAGATGGGGGAATCTTGTAAGGAAAAGGTAGGGAAGGATAGATCTTACCATTCCTAGCCTTTTAGTGTTGGAAAGTTGGAATCTTGGTGGAAGACTATGCAAAGCTTGGAAGTTCCCTTTTTGGCTTGGAGAGCAAGCTATGATTCTTTTAGAGAGAGGTTGGAGAGTTTTTAGAACTTTGGCTAGATGGAATGAAGACAAGAGGTCTTGCTAGGGAAACATGAGCACCTCTCATTAGTGAAAAGACCAAGTTACCCTTACTAAGGTTTGGATGAATAAGGGATTGAGGTACAACACATAAGGCACAAGGTACACCAAGACGACTAGTCAATTTCTAGTCCTTCGACTATGAAATTTTAGAATTTTAGGAAGAAATTATCAAGGAAGGCTAGGATTAATTCCTTAATTAATCCTAATTAGCATTTAGATTTACGGGGTGTCACATTAAGAGTAAAATTTGAAGCTTCGAGAAATTGGACTTAAGGATGGATTGAACGGACGAGAAGATGATTCCCTCTATCTTTGAAAAGATAAGAAATGGATAAGATAGGAGTTGTGAACTCCGAAAGAATGAAGTCTAAGACGATTGATAAAGACTTTGGACTTGTGAGATATGTGAAGGTGGGAAGAAAAGTTGTAAGTAAGACGTATGTTTTTATGAAGGGTGAAGAACTAAGAATTGATTTAAGTAAGAAAATGATAAGTTAAGGGTTGTCAACTTGGAAATGATAAGTTGTGTGAAAGCTTAAAGAAGGAAAGTCGATGATGAGAATGAGGTAAGAAGTAGTTGAGTTTTGATAAGGGGATTGAAATGTTGAAAGCTTAAGATGGTACTTATAAGAGTTTCATCTGAGAGGAAATAATAAAGACTAGTAAGAAAGGGAGCTATCGAATCGTCAAGCGTTTTGATCGAATCGTTAAACCGAAGAAACCCCTTCAAGTCAAAATTCTTGTTTCTTTTGAGATGGACTTCCTCATTCTTCCTTATGGAATTGAGTACCCCTTCTGTGAGAAATCCCTTTTGTCCCTTCAGATATCGTTCTTGTTTTCCTTTTGAATTGAATCTGTACAAGGTGACAACGTTATCTCCTAAGTTGTAATCTTGAGAATCTTGACCCTATTGTTAATCAATAGCATCCCTAAGATTCCATCTTGCAACTCTTATCATACTCTTCTGGTCCCAAAGCCCTTTTTATAACAAGTCTCAAGTTGTATTTCCAAAGAAACTCTATCCAATCTCTTTCAAATCTTTCTAGTCTAAGCTTCGGGGACGAAGCTTGTTTCTAAGGTGGGTAGAATGTGACAACCCAAAATTTAATTTTATAAATTCAATTTTTAGATATTTCAAAATAGCCATTTTCACTTCATTAAATTTTTTTTAAAAATAAATTGGTGTTTGAATAAATTATTTTGAGTACATTTTAAATCAATTCAACACCAACACTTATTTTTAAATCCAAAATCCTAAATTTTCGGGTACTTCGCGTACCAAGTTTTAAATTAAGAAACCAATATGAGTGAGACCGGGAGAAATCTGAGAAGCCTTAAACAAGTGTTCATCTAGAAAACTTTTTGAGAAAATTCCTTTTCAACCCCAAAGTATTTTAAATAGCTATTCTAGCCCTTGGTCCATGGAGTATGGTGGACCACTAGACATCCAAAACCCTTTCCTGATTCATCTCTAAACTAATGGAAATTACACTTTTTCCCTCCACCAATCATTTTTTATTCTCCTAGGGTTTAGAGCCCTATAAAATGGAATGTTTTCAGACATTTGCCTCTTTGATTCTCTTCCTTGTCTTCCCCAAGCCAACTCTGCAAAGAATACACAGTAAGCTTCCATTCCTTCACTCTTCTCCTAGCTTCTTTGATTTCTAGCTTCCATCTCTGAGAACTTAGCTCTTAAGGCTTGTTGTTTGGTTGTTTGTCATGCCTAGGAGGTGAAGGAAGGTGTAGCTAGTTGGGAAGATGGAGAAATCCCAACAAAATGGAGGAATCTACAAAGGTATAACCCATGGACTTCCTCTTTAATCTTTGGCTCTGTGAAGCCTAATATCTTGTGTAGAAATGGTAGTTTTTTGTTGTGTTTGAGCTAGGAAGTGACCTATTACTTGTCTATGATGTGTTGATAATGTTTTGGATGTGTTGGAGTTGCTTGGAAATGATTTGCAGATGAAATAGCCCATCTGGTGCACACACGGTGTGCACCAGATTAATGTAACAGCCCTAGCCAATGACCCATCAGGGGGGTCGTTGGCTAGAGCCGTGGCCAGCCAGGCCTAGGGCACGGCCCTAGGAGAGGGCCGTTGCCTAGGCCCAGCGTTGTTACGGCCTTAGGGGGCGGCTCATGAAGAGCCCCGCCCCCTGGTCCTGATAGTTGTCTGTGTAGTAGCCGGGCCCTTGTGGCTCAGCTACGTGTCATTTCAGGCCAGGTTTCATGGGCCCTTGTGGCTCGGTACCTCGGGTCTGTCTCGACGCACGTTTTGGCTTTGATTTCGTTGAATTTGGATTTAAAATGAGCATGTTATGATGGATTTATTGATGATTTTGCTTCACAGTATGTATTTTGAAGTTCATTGTAATGAGAAATGATTTGCTTTGTTGCCCTGATGATTGCTTATGTATTGAGTATAGAAGCATGATCATTTTGAGAATATGACTTATTAGAAAAGCATGACTAGAATGTATTGTTTGATCAATGGGACATGGAGTATACTTTAATGTTAGAAATATATGGAATTTGATATGTTGCAAACCGAGCATGATATTGTATTCTTGGGAATTTTATGATTTATATACATGGATTTGAAGCATGTGGTATTGTATTTTGCATATCAAGTATATCATGTTTTAAAAGGTGCATGTAACACCCCAAATTTTCAGGATATTTAAAACTTATAAATTAAGGGTGAAATCTCATTAAATCCCAAACAGAGTACGAGTGTACGGGGTGCTATGCCACACCTGAGCTAGAGAACTCAGGTGCACAGGCTAACTAACTAATGTCTCAAAGATATGAATGCATAAACATGGCACGTAGGCCGAAAGGAAACTAACTATTTCTATAATCCAAGCTCTAGCGCACTCCAGTGACTTAATCTTCTGTGCCTGAAAGCCAAATATATCTGTTCAGCGAGAGATGCTGGTAACCCACTCCAACGCGTTGAAATACATTACATATAGAGATATATATATATAGATATACGAAAAGTCATTTCGAAGCATGAAGATATATCCTACGAGACTCTAGCTTTTAAAACCGGGAATGACTCGACAGATAAGGCTAGACACAAGCAACAGTTATAACCAGCGTATATGATCCACAACAGGCAAGACAGATAAAGATAAGCACAATTAATAATCACAACCCAACATAAACAATCCCCAGCATAAACCCCTTAGTCACATCCCCCAATATACTCATAAACACAACTCCTCCATATCTCATCACATAACACACTTTGTTGGCGCCACAGGACCAATCGCATGCCCATACATGAGGGTCAGCGCATATAGCTCTGACACGGCCCCGCAGCACCCTGCCCCGTCTCACATTACGGAGGAGCCGATCGCAACCGACTGATGGACCGTTGTCCTACATAATATTTATATACCTGACCGGTCTTTACCAGCCTGGTTAACAGTTGGGATGGTTCTCAGCCCATTCAACTGCCCGTATAGTGGACCTTTGTCCTATATAATATTTATATACCTGACCGGTCTCTACCAGCCTGGTTAACAACCGGTATGGTTCTCAGCCCATCCGACTGCCCGTATAGTGGATCTTAGTCCTATATAATATTTATATACCTGACCGGTCTCTACCAGCCTGGTTAACAGCCGGTATGGTTCTCAGCCCACCCGACTGCCAGTATAGCCCGATTGATCTTAACCAACTCGGGGTTACATGCACACATAACACATAGCAAGTACATGCAACCCACATTAACACATTGGGAAGGGGAGAAAACGTATAACAAAACCTATGCGTGATCCATCACATATTAAGAATAGTCCTAAGGGGTTCATACTTCTTCCACCTAGGTCAACGAGATACCAATTCAACTAGCATGCAATATAATAGACTCATAAACCTACGAACGGTACCCGAAATATCAAACTAGACAAAGGCACGATTAACGGAGTCCGTTGGGACACCACGGGGGACGGGGAAACATCAAACGGGGAAGCCGAGATCCCGAGGGGGATAATTTTCCAGCGGGTAGCCGGTGGGTGGGGGGCCACCCGCCGGCTGCCCACCGGGCATTACTGTTCCGGGCAGCGGGTCGCCGGCGGGCAGCTGCCCGCCCGCTGCCGGAGATGTGTTTTCCGGCCGTGGGTAGGTGGCGGGTCCCCTACCCCCCCACCTACCCCCCACTGACTCTTATCACACAATTTCGCCCTGGGAACCATTGTGGAACCCGAAACCATGCTTAGACACTTTACAACGCAATTAACGACAACACGTAGACAATTAACGGATCAAATGCGAGAAACGAACGGCACATAACCTATAATGCTTTTCTAAACATAATCAACACCCAAACATGCAATTTCCCCACCCGATAAACCAAGAATAATATCATACGATACAACCTAGGGTTCTAGTCACTTTTATATCAACAAGAATACGGTTCGTCTTCTAATTGCAAGATTCGGTAAGAATAACACATAAGCATCAAGAACAACACACAACTATCAAGAACATCATATAATCATCAAGAGCTCCATATAATCATCAAGAACACCATAACTATCGAGAATCTCCCAATATCAAGATTACCAAGATCCCCCATGGGATCATCACATCAATCATCAATAATATCATCACAAATCCGCAATATATAATAATATGGGGAAACCCTAAGGGGAATCATAACTATGAAAATAGGTTTTGTTGAGACATGGGTTACCTCTTAGCCTTAATTAATTCCTTGGCTATGAAGGGTCTTTCTTTAAGCTTTCTTGCTTTCTTGATTTCTTCTAAGGGGATTCTTGGAGCTCTTTGGGTGGTGTGGTGGTGGGGGGGGGGGGCGGGGGGGGGGGGGGTTTCTAGGTGCCTCTTAAGTCCCCTATTTATATATTTAGGAGTCCTAGTTAGGAACTAATATTATGGGCTTGCTAGTTCTATTTCTTTTGGGACTAAGGATTGGGTTTAGGGATAAGGGCCCGTGGACTATGGTGGGCCTTCCTAATTAATTATTGTGATTTAATTCTTTCTTTTGGGTAATTGATTAAATGATTTAATTGATCTTAGGGGTCGTAACACGGGGTGTTACACTCTCCCCCCCTTATCGGGAAGCTTCGTCCCCGAAGCTTGGTCATTGCCGAGTGACTTTCTCTTAGTTACCTGGTGTGAAAAGTTCGGTGTAGCGTTCCCTCATTGTGTCTTTGAGCTCCCACGTTGCTTCCTCGGTCCCATGGTTGGTCCAGAGGACTTTCACCATTTCTATGGCTCGGCGACGGGTGTTTCTTGTCTTGGTGTCCAGGATCCTCACGGGTCTTTCTTCGTATACTAGTGACTCATCGAGGTTCACGACCTCGGGTTGAAGCACGTGGCTTGGGTCGTGTACGTATTTCTTTAGTTGGGATACGTGGAATACGTTGTGTACTCGTTCTAGTTCGACGGGTAGGGCGAGGCGATATGCTAGGTTCCCAACTTTTTCCATGATTTCATAGGGGCCGATAAATCGAGGGCTGAGCTTTCCTTTCCTTCCGAATCTCATCTCCCCTCGTGTGGGCGAGATTCTCAACCAGACCTTGTCCCTGGTGTTGAATTCGGCTTGTTTCCTCTTTAGATCGGCGTAGGACTTTTGGCGGTCTTGGGCAGCCTTCATCCTCTCCCGGATGTGCTTGACCTTGGTGATTGTGTCCTGTAGGTGTTGGGGCCCTAGTGTTATTTGGTCGACCATGTCTTCCCAACATAAGGGGGTTCTGCACTTTTGTCCGTATAGAGCTTCGTAGGGTGCCATACGAATGCTCGCGTGGTAACTGTTGTTGTATGAGAATTCAATAAGGTCTAGGTGCTCCTCCCATGTCCCTTGAAAGTCCAACATGCAGGCTCTTAGCATGTCTTCGAGGGTCTGAATGGTCCTCTCGGTTTGGCCGTCCGTAGTGGGGTGGAAAGGGCAGTGCTTAGTTTTAGTTGTGTCCCCAAGGCTAATTGCAGTGATTTCCAGAATTGTGAGAGGAACCTGGAGTTTCTATCGGATACGATGTTTCGGGGGACTCCGTGATACTTCACTACCCGGCTCAAGTAGGCTTGGGCCAGTTGTGTCATTGTCCACGTTTCCTTCATGGCGATGAATCGCGCTGTTTTGGTTAGTCGGTCCACTATGACCCAAATCTTATCCTTGCCGGTCTTCGTTGGGGGTAGTCCTCCGACGAAATCCATGGATATGGAATCCCACTTTCCTTGTGGTATCTCAAGGGGTTGTACGAGTCCCTTGGGCTTGCATCGTTCGGCCTTCACCCTTTGGCAATTTAGGCACCTGGCCACGAAATCCGCGATTTCCTTTTTCATGTTGGGCCACCAAAACGACCTTTTTACATCTTGGTATAGTTTGTCACCCCCTGGGTGAACCGAGTATGGGGAGTTGTGTCCTTCCTCCAAGATTTGTTGCTTCAAGTGGGGGTGCGTTGAGGGTACGCACCACCTATCTTGGTAACGGAGACTGCCGTCTTCGTGTATTTTGAAGGGTCCTTCCTTCCCCTGGGTTAGGTCGAGGCGGATTTTGTCTAGTTCCGGATCCTGCTGTTGCCCTATTTTGATTTCCTCGAAGAGCGTAGGCACGACTTGTGCGTTGAATAAGTGGATGTCGGGGTGGTTTTGACCTTGTTTTATTTTTTCCAAATTCAGTCTTTGGAAGTCCCTGTACAGTTGGTCCGGTAGGATCCAAGTGGTGTTGAGGGAGTGGTCAGTCTTCCTGCTTAGTGCATCCGCCACCACGTTAGCCTTTCCCTCATGGTATTGGATGTCCAGGTCGTAATCCTTTGAGTTCTAACCACCTCCGTTGTCTCGTGTTTAGGTCTTTTTGGGTGAAGATGTACTTTAGGCTCTTATGGTCCGTGTAAATCTTGCACTGCACCCCGTATAAGTAATGCCTCCAAATTTTCAGTGCGAACACGATGGCGGCTAGCTCGAGGTCGTGGGTGGGGTAGTTTTCCTCGTGGGTTTTGAGCTGCCTGGATGCGTAGGCTATTACTCGGCCTTTTTGCATTAGCACGCACCCCAACCCCTTCTTGGATGCGTCACTGAAGACCTCGAATCCTTCTTCCCCGGAGGGGATGGCGAGTACGGGTGCCGTGGTTAACTTATCCTTCAATTCTTGAAAGGCCGAGACGCAGTCGTTGTCCCATTGGAAGGGGGTTTCCTTTTTCATGAGCTTGTTGAGGGGTTGGGCTATCCTGGTGAAGTCGGGTACAAATCTCCTGTAGTAGCCCGCCAAGCCTAGGAAGCTTCGGACTTCGGTGAGTGAGCTTGGTGTGGTCCATTCTTTAACGGCACGGATCTTGGCGGGGTCCACCTTAATCCCTTCCTTGGTTATCACGTGACCCAGGAAGGCCACGCTGTCTTTCCAAAATTCGCATTTAGAGAACTTGGCGTATAGTTGGTGCTCCCTTAGAGTTTGCAGGGTTATGCGGAGGTGTCTTTCATGTTCTTCCTTGTTTCGGGAGTAGACTAGGATGTCATCAATGAATACGATGACGAAGTCATCCAAGTGGGGTCGGAATACTCGGTTCATAAGGTCCATGAATATGGCAGGCGCGTTGGTGAGTCCGAAGGGCATTACGGTGAATTCATAGTGACCGTAACGTGTCCGGAAGGCTGTTTTCTGAATGTCCGGTTTGACCACCTGTATTTGGTGATACCCGGATCTTAGATCAATCTTTGAGAACACCCCTGCCCCTTTAAGTTGGTCGAACAAGTCGTCGATTCGGGGAAGGGGGTACTTATTCTTTATCGTGACTTGGTTAAGTTCTTTGTAGTCGATGCATAGGCGCATGCTCCCATCCTTCTTTTTAACAAACAACACTGGCGCTCCCCATGGGGAGGTGCTAGGACGGATGTAGTCTTTGTCTAGCAATTCTTGCAGTTGCGTCTTTAGTTCCTTCATTTCTTTAGGTGCTAATCGGTAGGGGGGTTTAGAAATTGGGGCAGCGCCCGGTACGAGATCTATGGTGAACTCAACTTCTCTGACTGGGGGTGCCCCGGGGATTTCGTCCGGGAAGACGTCGGTGAATTCGTTTACCACTGGGATGGTTTGTGGTTCGGGGGTTTTGGTGCTGAGGTCCTCGACCGAACATAGGAAGGCCTCGCTTCCCTTGTTTAGGTATTTCTTCATTTTCATCATGTTCACCACTTTGATCCCGGCTTCCCGGTGGGTTCCATGGTAAGATACCCTCTTACCGTTTGGTCCCCGTAGGACCACTTTTTGTTCTTCGCATAGGATTTGTGCTTGGTATTTCCCTAGCCAATCCATGCCCAAAATCACTTGTACCCCATCCAGTTTGAATCAGATTAAGTTGCTGGGAAATTCCGTCCCTTGTATGGTGATCATTATATTTTCGTACATGCGGTCGCATTCTAGGATTTCGCCGGAGGCCACTTTGACCTGGAGTCGGACCTTGGTGCTGGTGTTGAGGCCGAGCCGAGTGACAAACTCGGTTGCTATAAACGAGTTGGTAGCCCCTGAGTCAAATAACACTGTGGCGTGGGTGGCGTGTACTAGGAAGGTTCCGGAGACTATATTGCTATCCCCAATTTTGGCTTTGCTTAGAGTAAGGATTCTTCCTTGAGCGGTTGGTGTTGTGACTTGGCGGAGCGAGGCGGCCCTAGGGCTTTTAAGGCCGCGGTTGGGGTTCATGTGATTTCCTTCTGATTTCCTTTTGTTTCCCAGGCGTGTTTCCCGGGGTTGGTTTGGCACTTGTTGTAGTTGGGATGCTTTGGCATAGGCTTCCCTGAGGGTTCCTGGCTCTTGTGTGGCCAGGGCTTTTTGATACTCGGGGTCAAGGCCTGTTATAAACCTTTCGATCCTGATCCTCTCGGTGGGTACTAGCTCGGGGATGAGGCGAGCCCGTTGGCGGAATTGTTGGTAGTATTCCGTGATCGAGGTTGCACCTTGTCTTAGGTGGAGGAATTCTTCGTATGTGGTGGCTCTTAGGTGGTTGGGATAGAATTGTTCTCGTAGCCGCGCTTTTAGGGTTTCCCAGTTGAATCCGGGGTCTTGTTCGCAGGTGGGTCCTTCGTGAGCCCACCAGGTGTCGGTCTCGTGTCTGAAGTAGAAGGAGGCCATTTTTACTTGGTGGTCTTCGGGGCATTTAGTTGCCCTGAATATCCTGTCGAAAGTCCCGATCCACTCCTCGAGGGTCGTGGGATCTTCGTTTCCTGAGAGGGTGGGTGGTTGGTGTGTCGAGATTTGTTGGTGGATCTCCAAGTTCTCGTTTGGTAAAGGCTGGGGAGCGGTAGTACTTAGTGCCTGGGCAATTTGGGCCAGGCGTTGTAGATTCTGAGTCAGGAATTCCTCGGTGGGGAGTTTCGGTGTTCCTACCTGTCTTCTTCTCGGTGCCATCCTGGAGTTCATAGGTCGATGTTATTTTGCGTCCTTACCTTGATGCAATAAGCGAAGGGGGGGGGGGGGGGTTTCTTTAAGTTAGAGAGGGATAAAGTGAGGAGAGGTTATGTGTAGGTTTCACAATCTCACCGCGCGTCCTAAGATTCCTAAATCCTATGTCCCTAAGTACTTAGCGTTTAAGCTTAATGTCCTAAGGTCTGATCTTAAGAGTCTTATCCTAGGGTCAATTTTAGGCTCTGATACCAACTGTAACACCCCAGATTTTCAGGATATTTAAAACTTATAAATTAAGGGTGAAATCTCATTAAATCCCAAACAGAGTACGAGTGTACGGGGTGCTATGCCACACCTGAGCTAGAGAACTCAGGTGCACAGGCTAACTAACTAATGTCTCAAAGATATGAATGCATAAACATGGCACGCAGGCCGAAAGGGAAACTAACTATTTCTATAATCCAAGCTCTAGCGCACTCCAGTGACTTAATCTTCTGTGCCTGAAAGCCAAATATATCTGTTCAGCGAGAGATGCTGGTAACCCACTCCAACGCGTTGAAATACATTACATATAGATATATATATATATATATATATATATATATATATATATATATATATATATATATATATATATATATATATATATATATATATATATATATATATATATATATATATATATATACGAAAAGTCATTTCGAAGCATGAAGATATATCCTACGAGACTCTAGCTTTTAAAACCGGGAATGACTCGACAGATAAGGCTAGACACAAGCAACAGTTATAACCAGCGTATATGATCCACAACAGGCAAGACAGATAAAGATAAGCACAATTAATAATCACAACCCAACATAAACAATCCCCAGCATAAACCCCTTAGTCACATCCCCCAATATACTCATAAACACAACTCCTCCATATCTCATCACATAACACACTTTGTTGGCGCCACAGGACCAATCGCATGCCCATACATGAGGGTCAGCGCATATAGCTCTGACACGGCCCCGCAGCTCCCTGCCCCGTCTCACATTACGGAGGAGCCGATCGCAACCGATTGATGGACCTTTGTCCTACATAATATTTATATACCTGACCGGTCTTTACCAGCCTGGTTAACAGTTGGGATGGTTCTCAGCCCATTCAACTGCCCGTATAGTGGACCTTTGTCCTATATAATATTTATATACCTGACCGGTCCCTACCAGCCTGGTTAACAACCGGTATGGTTCTCAGCCCATCCGACTGCCCGTATAGTGGAACTTAGTCCTATATAATATTTATATATCTGACCGGTCTCTACCAGCCTGGTTAACAGCCGGTATGGTTCTCAGCCCACCCGACTGCCCGTATAGCCCGATTGATCTTAACCAACTCGGGGTTACATGCACACATAACACATCGCAAGTACATGCAACCCACATTAACACATTGGGAAGGGGGAGAAAACGTATAACAAAACCTATGCGTGATCCATCACATACTAAGAATAGTCCTAAGGGGTTCATACTTCTTCCACCTAGGTCAACGGGATACCAATTCAACTAGCATGCAATATAATAGACTCATAAACCTACGAACGGTACCCGAAATATCAAACTAGACAAAGGCACGATTAACAGAGTCCGTTGGGACACCACGGGGGACGGGGAAACATCAAACGGGGAAGCCGAGATCCCGAGGGGGATAATTTTCCAGCGGGTAGCCGGTGGGTGGGGGGCCACCCGCCGGCTGCCCGCCGGGCATTACTGTTCCGGGCAGCGGGTCGCCGGTGGGCAGTTGCCCGCCCGCCGGCCGCCCGCTGCCGGAGATGTGTTTTCCGGCCGTGGGTAGGTGGCGGGTCCCCTACCCCCACCTACCCCCCACTGACTCTTATCACACAATTTCGCCCCGGGAACCATTGTGGAACCCGAAACCATGCTTAGACACTTTACAACGCAATTAACGACAACACGTAGACAATTAACGGATCAAATACGAGAAACGAACGGCACATAACCTATCATGATTTTCTAAACATAATCAACACCCAAACATGCGATTTCCCCACCCGATAAACCAAGAATAATATCATACGTTACAACCTAGGGTTCTAGTCACTTTTATATCAACAAGAATACGGTTCGTCTTCTAATTGCAAGATTCGGTAAGAATAACACATAAGCATCAAGAACAACACAGAACTATCAAGAACATCATATAATCATCAAGAGCTCCATATAATCATCAAGAACACCATAACTATCGAGAATCTCCTAATATCAAGATTACCAAGATCCCCCATGGGATCATCACATCAATCATCAATAATATCATCACAAATCCGCAATATATAATAATATGGGGAAACCCTAAGGGGGAATCATAACTATGAAAATAAGTTTTGTTGAGACATGGGTTACCTCTTAGCCTTAATTAATTCCTTGGCTATGAAGGGTCTTTCTTTAAGCTTTCTTGCTTTCTTGATTTCTTCTAAGGGGATTCTTGGAGCTCTTTGGGTGGTGGGGCGTTAATGTGGTGGGGGGGGGGGGGGGGTTTCTAGGTGCCTCTTAAGTCCCCTATTTATATATTTAGGAGTCCTAGTTAGGAACTAATATTATGGGCTTGCTAGTTCTATTTCTTTTGGGACTAAGGATTGGGTTTAGGGATAAGGGCCCGTGGACTATGGTGGGCCTTCCTAATTAATTATTGTGATTTAATTCTTTCTTTTGGGTAATTGATTAAATGATTTAATTGATCTTAGGGGTCGTAACACGGGGTGTTACAGTGCATAAGTAGCCAACGTGAGCCCAAGTATTCCTTTCAAAATTCATGAGCATGTGGTATATCATTATTTTGAGGCATTGAGAAGTTGTTGAGATGTGGCATGCATGAGATTTGTGCATTAGTGATATATATATATATATATATATATATATATATATATATATATCAGTGAGGTTTTGGAGGACCCCGTTTGGACTATGTCCTCTCGGATGATTTTATGGACATTGCGGTCCCAGTATATGTATCGCGGTGTATTCCCACGTTACGAGGTTGGAAACTGCCCGCCAGGCTTGGAATCCTGGTCAGGGGGTGTGCACGCTAATAGTTCAATACCTGATTCCACAGAGTTTGAGCATAGAACCAAGAGAGTGGTTCGGTGGATGAGCAGAGTATTAGGTCGGCTAGACGCCGTGCTCGGATAGGTTCATTCACACTATGGTGAAGTTCCTACCTCTTCCATTTGTAAAGAAAGAAGAGAGTCATTACGACTCTAAGAAAAGAAAGAAGTGAGTCATTGCGACTCTAAGGAAAGAAAGAAGTGAGTCATTGTGACTCAAAGAAAAGAAAGAAGTGAGTCATTGTGACTCAAAGAAAAGAAAGAAAGAAAGCAAGTCTTTATGACTCAAAAAGACCTCCACAGAAAAGTACTCTATTTTTTAAACGAGTGTATGAGTAGACTTATAGTAGTGCACGAGATTGCATTTAGAATATAGTATTGCATGAGATTGCATATGAGTATAGTATTGCAAGAATTTACATAATGAGAATGCTTAACCGAGTTTATTTACGAGTATGATTGCTTAGTTGCTTTTAGTAGTCTTATACATCCTGTTTGCATAACGAAAACCTGAAAGCATGAAGATAACTTTCGTATTGATTATTATTATGAAATTACTTGTAAGCATGAGTTCGTTTTGATAAGTTTGTCGTGATATTTATGTGATGGAATATGTATGTTGTTGAGTCAATTGTATTAATGCATGCCTGTTGATATTATAGGTTGTAAGCATATAGAAAGTCTGTGATGTGTCTATAGTTGCCTATGTGATGAGATTGTCGATTATGAATGTGATCAAATGTTTTTCCAAAGTATATTCTATAGTACTTTACAGGGTTGAGTGTGGTTATACTTAGCTTCGTGCTAACAGGTGTTTTCCTATTTGTCTATGTGTTGTTTGTAAAACCCCTTTCAGGTGGGCCCAGCTGTAACACCCCAGATTTTTAAGACTTTTTAAAACTTATAAAGTAAAGGTGAAATCTTATTAATTCCCAAATGTAACACAAAGAGTACGGGGTGTTATGCCACACCTGAGCTAGGGAACTCAGGTGCACAGGCTAACTAACTAATATCCTCGAAAGCGTAAATGCATAAACATGGCACGCAGGCCGAATGGAAACTATCTACTTCTACACTTCAAGATCTAGCGCGCTCCAGTGACTTATTCTTCTGTGCCTGAAAGCCAAATATATTTGTTCAGCGAGAGATGCTGGTAACCCACTCCAACGCGTTGAAATACAATACTTATAGAGATACATATAGATATACGAAAACCATTTTGAGCATGAAGATATATCCTACGAACTCTAGCTTTTAAAACGAGGATAGACTCGACAGACAGGGCTAAGCACAAGCAACAGTTATATCAAGCATATACATAGGGCACAGTTATAGATAAACATAATCAATAATCATAACCAAGTAATACTAGCAAGAAACCTAAGGTCATGTCTCCATAACAGCCATAACATCAGTACTTCTCATTTCATCACATGGCATACTTTGTTGGCGCCACAGGACCAATCGCATGCCCATACATGAGGGTCAGCGCATATAGCTCTGACACGGCCCCGCAGCACCCTGCCCCGTCTCACAATACGAGGGAGTCGATCTTAACCGACTGATGGGCCTTTTACCCTATATAATATTTATATACCTGACTGGTCTTTACCAGCCTGGTTAACAGCCGGTATGGTTCTCAACCCATCCGACTGCCCGTATAGTGGCCTTTGCCCTTCATAATATTTATATACCTGACCGATCTTAACCGGCCTGGTTAACAGCCGGTATGGTTCTCAACCCATCCGACTGCCCGTATAGTGGGCCTTTGCCCTATATATAATATTTATATACCTGACTGGTCTCTACCAGCCTGGTTAACAGCCGGTATGGTTCTCAGCCCATCCGACTGCCCGTATAGCCCGATTGGTCTTAACCAAGTCGGGGTTACATGCACACATAACACGTAGCAAATACATGCAGCCCACATTAACACATTGGGAAGGGGAAAAACGTATAACAAAACCTATGCGTGACCGTTCACATGCTAAGGATAGTCCTAAGGGGTTCATGCAGCTTCTACCTAGGTCAACGGGATACCAATTCAACTAGCATGCAACATATACGACTCATTTATCCTACGAACGGTACCCGAAACATCAACTAGACATAGGCACGATAGACGGAGTCTGTTGGGGCGCCACGGGGGTCGGGGAAACATCAAACGGGGAAGCCGGGGTCCCGAGGTGGGATAAATTCCAGCGGGTAGCCGGTGGGTGGGGGGCCACCCGCCGGCTGCCCGCCGGAGTTACTGTTCCGGGCAGCAGGTGGCCGGCGGGCAGCTGCCCGCTGCCGGAGCTGCCCAACTTGGCCACGGGTAGGTGGCGGGTCCCCTACCCCCACCTACCCCCCACTGACTCCTTTCAACACAAAAACGTCCCGGGAACCTTTGTGGAACTCGAAACCATGCTTAGACACTTCCAAACGCGATTGATAACAACACGTAGACAATTAGCGGATCAAAATCACGAAACATAAGGCACACATCCTTTCATGCTTTTCTAGACATAATTAACACCCAAACAGGCGAATCCCCACCCAATATACCAAGAATAATATCATACGATACAACCTAGGGTTCTAATCACTTTTAGATCAGCAAGAACACAATTCATCTTCTAATATCAAGATTCGGTAGAATATCTTGTAAACATCAAGAACATTATACAATTATCAAGAATAACACATAATCGACAAGAACATCATATAATCATCAAGAACGCCGCACAGTCATCATGAACACCATAATTATCAAGAACACCATAATTATCAAGAACACCATAATTATCAAGAACCTCAAGATCACCCATGTAATCATCAATCACCAATAACAATACCACAAATCATCAATACACAATAATATGGGGGAAATCCTAAGGGGGAAATCATAGCTATGAAAATAGGTTTTGTTGAGACATGGGTTACCTCTTAGCCTTAATTAATTCCTTGGCTATGAAGGATCTTTCTTTAAGCTTTCTTGCTTTCTTGATTTCTCCTAAGGGAATTCTTGGAACTCTTTGGATGGTGAGAGATTATTGTGGTGAGAATTCTAGGTGCCTTCTAAGTTCCCTATTTATATATCTTAGGGTCTAATTCTTCTAGGACTAGGGGTTGGGCTTAGAGATGGGGGTCCATGGACTATGGTGGGCTTTTTCCTAATTAATTATTGTGATTTAATTCTTTCTTTTGGGTAATTGGTTAAACAATTAATTAGTTTTAGGGATCGTAACACGGGGTGTTACACCAGCGTTGAGAGGTGATCGAGTTAGACTAGTCTAGTAGTCTAAACTCATAGTACTTTCTTTCATGATGTTTTATTGTCGGATTTGTAGACTTATTTTGGTTTGATGATGTTTGATGATGTAGACATCGGGGTGTGTTTTCCCCCCTTATGATCTTCGATTGAAGTTTTATGGATGTTAGTTATTTAGCTTTATTTCTAGTTCCATCCTTAGCCTGTGCAAGCACCTTGGAGTGGTGGTTGTGGCAGTTACATTCCCACTTGATTACGTTTAAGTTGTTTATCCGCTACTTAGTTTATGTTAATTATGGTTTAGAATTGTAATTAAGATTTAGAAAAGTGGGGTGTTACAGTGGTCCCTAAGAATAAAGTAGTAGAAAAGTGGTTACTGCCTTGAATGGAAATTTGAGTCAGAATTGTCTAACATAAACCCTAAAAATTCAGTCAGATTTTTGTTATAACTGGATAAATTGTGTAATTTAAATGCTGAGGATGGATAATTTTGTTGTTAGGTTTTGTAATTGAACTCTGTTGCTTATGAATAACCCAATCTTACGTTTCAATTCTCTATGTTTCTAAATCAACTCTTATTCTTTGTGTCTAACCTTTAAAGGTCTCTTCACTATCAATCCAAAAGCATAACAGTCACAGAAGGTTGAAATTCCAAAATCAACTATGTTACTTAAACAGGTATGGCGTTCATTAGGAGTGTACCTGTCTCCACGCCAACAATCTTCACTTGAGCCTTCTTCATCAGCTGATTATTGCGACCACTATTTTGGCCTCGACTTTCCTTGTTACTTCCCTTTGTTCACCCTAATCATTCTTGTTCCCAGACTGGTTACTATAAGATCTTTTCTTCAGCTGGCGTCCACGCTCATCAGGTCCTTGACCTCAGGCGTTCCCTTTCTGATTTGCGTAGCACTCATAGGCTCGATGTCCAACCTTTCCACATTTGAATCACCTTATTGGGTTCCCACTACAGTTGGTTCTTGGGTGATCCTTCCCGCACTTCTTACAATGATAGTGTCTCCCTTCAGTCATGTTCTTCCTTGCTACACTTGGGTCCTGACTCGGGCTATCCTTGCTATCCACCATGCCATTGTTCCTTTGAAAGCTCTTGACATGATCATAATGGCTAAGTCTTGACTTCTTCTCTACTTGCGTCACGTTTTCGCTAGCTTTTCTCTTGCTTTGGCTTTGCGTGCTTTCTTGGATCTGATGTGCCTCGACGACGGGAAGATCCATTCCATGAATGCTCCGGATCCAAACGTTGCTTCGTGGATCCATTACGATGCTACAGGAACTACACTTAATCACTAACGCTTGTCTCATTCTAACACTTTACACACAACAAAAGCACACCAACAGGATACAAACATAACTCCTATACTTATCATATTAACAACTTTCACATAACTCTCAACTTTCAACTTTTAACTTTCACTTTTCAAGGATAACAACAAGGCTAAACAAAGCAACCACTTAACTAATAAACTTGGGTTCACCAAATAGGTGCACACTTGATTTGAAGGAATTTCGACTTCACAAAAGAGGAAAGTAGGAGGTTTCTAAATTTGAAACTCGAGAGTACTATTGGTTACAACCAAAGTCATGATTATCAAAGTCACGATTTTCTAAGATTCTACAAAGTCTTGTGAAACAAAAGCTGTGGATTGAATTCTAAGCGAAGGACACAACAAAGAATAATCTAAATGAAATACTTCAATACTAACGGATTCCAAATAAAGATGCAATAAGGATTTAATCTCAAGCAATAGATCAACACTAGTGAATTCCAAAAGAAGATATGAAAGAGAAATGATCTCGAAGCATTAGCTCAATAGCTCAATAACAAGGAAAGAATGCCACAATGGATGATTTCAAGACAATAGCAACAGGATCCGAGGGTACAAAGAGGACACATAGTCAATAAAATAGCTCTTCAAGAACAAAACACTTCCAAGAATACTCAACAGATATAAGTTAATTGGAATTACTCAACAAATATGGATTCCAATGGCATAACAATAACGAATAGAGCTTGACTCAACAACTCAAGGGATTCCAATAATAAGGATTTAAGGATGATAAGCTCAAATCAAATTCAACAAGATTCCAAGAATAAAGCTTACAACAAGGTCATACTAGCATCAAGAACTAATTATACTAGTATGCAATCCAACGGAAGGCTCACAAGAATACTTATAACGAATTAATAAGCATTCTAGATACAAACTCATCAATAAATCGTGGAAAATATCAACAATAAATGTTAGCAATAATTAAAAGCTCAACTCAATCAAGACAACTTCTCATACTCAGCTTTAGACATTAGACAGCTTCAATAGATATTGAAAGCAAACTAGAAGTAGTCAGAATGACTCAGTAATCAATACGAGAAAATTTCCAGGAAGCATAACCTCAAACTCGATGATACAATTTCAAGGATTATCATGCCATCAACAACAAAGAATTTAGAATAGAAGATTGGCACAATGAACACAACGAGATACTCAAGAATTAACTGCTTTTAACTTTCCTTTTCTTAAAGCAAGGCTTACAACAAATAAGGCACATAAACAAGAAACAGGTATAAGCTCTTATACTTTTCACATTAACGACTTTTACAAAACTTCCACTTTCAAACTTTAACTTTCAAAGTCTCAACTTTCAGCTTTTAGCTTTCAAACTCTTGGTTTTTCACTTTCAACTTCCCACTGATAACTTCTCTACTTTACTTTCAAAAGATAAGCAAAAGCACTTTAAACACATTTATAAAGCACATAAATAGTTAAGCAAGCGTAAGGGAACTCACAACCTCACCGCGTTCCTAACTGATACTTAGAGTTTTTCTTAACTCTGATTCTCATACTTAGTCACTGAACTTAGAGTTTTTCTCATCTCAAATTCATAACTTAGGGTTATTTCTTATCTCAAATTCATAACTTAGGGCTCTTTCCCTATTCATATCCTTCCTAGAATTTCACTTAGAGTCCTCATCTTAAATTATCCTTCTTAAAACTTCAACTTAGAGGTCTTTCCTTAACTTCTCCTTCCTAGGACTTTGACTTAGAGTTTCTATACTCAATCTTAAGGGTCAAACATCCTAAGTCTCCAGCGGTTCGTACCGCTCTGATACCAACTTGTAACACCCCACTTTTCTTAATCTTAATTACAATTCTAAAACCAAAATTAATATAAACTAAGCAACGGATAAACACCTTAATTAATAAACTAGTGAGAATGCCACAACCACTACTCCACGGTGATTGCACATGCTAAGGGTGGAACTAAATCAATAAACCAAACTAACATTTAAATTGCTTAATTAAAAGTCATTTGGGGGAAAAACTCCCCGATGTCTATCATCCAACATAAAAAACATAAGTCTACAGTCCATCAAATAAACATCGTAATAAAATGAAGAGTTTTGACTACTAGATCTTCTAAGCTAGTCTAACTCGATCATCTCTCAAACGCTGGGCCCACCTGAAAGGGTTTTGCAAAACAACACATAGACAAGTAGGAAAACACCCGTTAGCACGAAGCTAAGTATAACCACACTCAACCCTGTAAAGTACTACAGTATATACTTTGGAAAAACATTTGCTCACATTCTCAAATTAAACAATCTCAAACAACTAGATGAACTTTAAGATAAACAACAAGCTTTCTATATGCTCACAACTTATAATATCAACATGCATGCTTCAACGATAATTAACTTATCAACATAACCACTCCAACGCATATTCATCATAGCAAACTCATCATAACGAACTCATGCTATCAAGCAAGTGCATACTATCAATCAATATGAAATTATTCTCATGCTTTCAAGTTCTCATCATGCAAACTAGATATATAAGACGTCAAAATGCAACTAAAGCAATCATGCTCAATATACATTCTCGGTTAATAACTCTCATTATGCAATCTAGTAAAAACATTCTCATCATGCAAACTCATGCAATACTATACTCAAATGCAATCTCGTGCAAACATTCTCATTATGCAATCTAGTGCAACACTATAAGTATACTTATACACTCGTTTGTAAAATAGAATACTTTTATGTGGAGGTTTCTTAGAGTCACAATGACTCGCTTTCTTTCTCTTGAGTCTCTTGACTCGATTTCTTTCTTGCTCAAACTTTCTCATACTTCTCGTTTCTCTTCTTGTGCGAGGCAGGTACTCTGCCTCAGGGAAGCCCTCGCGTACGGTGCAATCTCGTGCATCCGCCACATCCTTAACTATGGAACCTCTAACTCGTGGGGAGGTAGGTCTTCACGAATCGTGAATGGACCTAACCGGCTCGGCAAATCTAGTCGGCCACATACTCAACTCGCCCAACAAACCACTCTCTTGGTTCTATGCTCAAACTCTGTGGAATCAGGTATCATACTTTTAGTGTACACACCCCCTAACCAGGATTCCAAGCCTGGCGGGCAGTCTCTAACCTCGTAACGTGGGAATACGCCGCGTTACATGATAAATCTGCCGGATCGCAATGTCCGTTACTTTCTCTTTTACTCCGAAAGGACATAGTCCCAACGGGTCCTCCTAAACCTCACTAATATATATATATCATGCACCAAACTTATGCATGTCACCTCTCAACAACTTCTCAATGCAATGAAATTTCTCAATGCAACAAGAGTTTCCCCATGGTCATGAGTTTTGGAAAATAATACTTAGGAGGGTGTATTCAATCATGACTTTTGTAGAGTTTTAAAGACTTTTAAAATGATAGATTTTAATAAACTTTGATTGACTTTTAGAGAGTCGTTCAAAACTTTTTAAAACTTTATAAGACTATAAAAGTCTATATAAAAAATATTCATAGACTTTTATCAACTTTTTATTTTTAAAAAGTCTACAAAAGTCATTGAAATTCTAAATTGAATACATCCTTACAAACTTTCAATGATTTTGATGCTTATAATTTATATAATTTTCTTACAAAACATTTATAATATATCATAAAATTCTTCTTATTATATAGTTCTTCATCCACATCAACATTCTCAACATTATTATTTTTATCCATAGTATGTTGAGACTTACTCCGTATATGTTAATTACTTATATATATATATATATATATATATATATATATATATTAATATATTATTAATAAACATCAACAAAAAAAACTATTTCATTAGAAATTCATAACAATATTGAACAATAAAATTTATAATAAAAGAATTGAGAAATAAAATATTTAAAAATATAATTACAAGTTGCATAAAATAAAAAATAAATAAAAATCTAATATTAATAATATATATATATATATATATATATATATATATATATATATATATATATATATATATATATATATATATATATAAATTATATTTGATATATTGCTAGGCATTACATAAAGAACTATTATTTACATTTTACAATAACAATTTGAGACTACGAACAACAACAATGTGCTACTGTTTGCAACCCCAAATTGTTGTTGCGAACAATAGTTCGCTATTCGTAGTAACGTGTTGTTAAAAAAAAAAGAGGAAAAATATATATTACGGATATAAACATAAAAAAGAATAAAAATCAAAATCTATAAGTATTTATGTGAATATTATGAAACATATACTAAAAGTTGACGATGAAAAATTTGCTTTACTCATGTATTTAGGAAAAATTAGAGAAAGTTAGGGATAAAAAATTCATAGAAAAAATAAAAATCAATATAAACAATAAATAATGAAGTAAAAATAATATTATTTCGAATTTTTAGAAGAAGATTGTAAAGTTTAGGAGAGAGAAAAATTGGTAGAGTTTAGGTATGAAGAAAATATAGGATAATGAAGAAAAAATAATTTTATTAAATTTAGATAAGTTTATAAAGTTTAAATAGGGAGAAAAAAATACAGTTTAAATAGAAAGAGAAAACATTCAAAGTTGTTAGAAAGAAAATTTTGAAATCTTGGGGTTGATGGTTGTATTCCGCCGGCTGCCCGCTGGAACAGTGATACGGGCAGCGGGTAGGTGGTCAGTCCCCCACCTACCCCCCACTGATATGCAGGCAACTTTCGGTCCCGGTATCTCTTGTGGACCCAAAACCATGTCCAAACACATTCAAACACATAATGACAGCACCGCATATTCAATTAATGGAATTAAACCAAGAATCACACCAAATACATCCTAACACAATTCCCAAACATACCAAGACCCAACATAAATCATATAACGGTTCAGGAGCATCCGGAACCTCAAGAACATCAAGAAATCTATATGCATGGTCCTAAACACAAGTCCTAGGCTAGACTCAACACCCGATCATGCATAATCCCACCCAAATACACCAATAACATCATAATACGAAATTCACGATATGAAACCTAGGGCTCTAGACATAATCCAAATGCAAGATCGTTCATATAATCAATCATAATATCAAGAACATCAAGATTATCACATAAAACAATATAAACCCTAGGCAAAGATCTATCAAGACTCAAACACAAAATCATATATCAAGGGAGCCAATGAATAAGATATAGCAAGGAAAATAGGTTTTGTCGAGACATGGGTTACCTCTTAGCCTTAATTAATTATCCCTTGGCTATTAAGGTTCTTCTTTAAAATTTCCCTCCGATTGATCTTCCTAGGCTTGGTGGTGGGGGAATCTCCTGGGAATAATTTCGTGTAATACAACTATGGGAGGTAAGGGTTCTAATTTCTTTCTAATCCCCTATATATAGATTTAGGAATCCCAAACAGAGTCTAAATGGTAAAGACCTATATTCTATTCCTAACAGGTATATGGGTCTAGGGTTCCTAATTAGAATCTGAATAGTGGAAGGTCCAATCTCTTTATTCCTAAGAGGCTTAAGACTCTATTTTAGGCAAGGGTCCACGATCCATGGTGGACCACATTAATTAATTAAAGGGAATCCTAACCAAATTAAGTCTTTTTTAATTATTATTAACGGAATTAATTAAATAATTAATCCAGGATTAAAGGCCATAACATGAGGTGTTACAAAAATGATGTTGGAGGAGTTACACAAGAGGATCATACACACATTAATGTGGACTTGCAGTATGAAGGGGAAGATGAGGGTACTGTTAAGTGTAAGGGAAAGGGAAAGGCAAATGGAAAGGGGAAGGGAAATGAAAAGGAGGTTATGGGCAAGGACAATAAAGTGAACCTAGATGGCACTAAAAAAACAGTTGAGGGTGAGGCTTGTAGTGATGACTACTATTATGACTCAGCAGACCCACCAACCCAAGAGTCAGAAGAATAAGAAGTTGCACAACATATAACACCTCCATCTAGGAAATCTAAGCTACCATCTTATAATCCAGATTGTGATTTCCTTGAGCTTGAAAAAGGAATGTTATTTGAGGATGCAACACAGTTTAAGACTGCCATGATCAAGTATGTAGTGCACTTTAAAAGGAATATATACTTTTACAAGAATGAGAATACGAGGGTGAGGGGTAAATGTGTTGAGGGGTGTCCTTTTCTTTGTCATTGTAGTTGGGAAGAAAGGTATATGTGTTTCCAGCTGAAAACATGCTTACTTGAGCATAGGTGCAATAATAAATACAAGCTGAAATTGGTAACTCAAAAATAGTTGGATCAAAAATATGAGGGTATAATTCTAAAAGACCCAACCATGCAACATAGCAAGCTTAGGGATCATATTCAATCTGAGTTGAAGATTAATTTGACCATCACTATGGTCAGAAGGGCACAAAAAGCAATTTTACACAGGGTGTGTTAAGGAGTTAGTACTGTTAGAGCTAATAGCTTTAGTTTCCTTTATTTGTGGTTAGTTTCCTAAGTTCTAGCTACTTCAGTGTATATATAATCTCTGTGATCTCAAGTCTAATAATATATAGAAATTCCCTTTGTTAAACATCCATCTGGTATCAGACGTTTCTACCGATCCTATGGCCAATACACAAGAACAAACAAACCCACCCACCGCTGTTAATACTTCGGTCACCTCTTCCGACCGTACTGTCACCATTCTTGATTCCAGACCCCAAAACATGTTGCAACAAGCCCACCATTACGTTTCAATTAAGCTGACTGCCACAAATTATCTATTTTGGAGAGCGCAGCTAGTGCCCTTCTTACGGGGGCAAAATCGTTACGGGTTCGTCGATGGCACTACCGTCTGCCCACCAGAATTTGTTGCCTCGTCCTCAGCGGTGGCTCCGGCCACCAACCCGTCCTATGCTCAGTGGATCCAACAGGACCAGTCCATCTTGAGCATGATTATTTTGTCGTTGGCAGAAGAAGTTCTCTATCTAGCTATCGGCCATTCAACGTCCCGTGCGGTTTGGCTGGCGGTCGAGACAGCTCTCGGCTCAGCATCACGGGCTCGCTCGTTGAGTCTTCTCACTCAGCTACAGAACCTACGGCAAGGTGATTCTACGCCGGTCGAGTACTTGGGACGGGCGCAGGTGCTCGTTGAGCAGCTCGCTCAGGCCGGTCGTCCTATCGGTCTCGACGAGCAGAATTTGCACGTGTTTCGTGGACTCCGTGCAGAGTATCGAGGTCTGGTCGCGTCGCTTACGACCAAAAGCGCTCCGCTAACAATTCATGAGGTTTCCGATTTTCTCTCCACTCATCAGTACCTCTTTCCCGATGAGTCTCACACCATGCTACCCCAATCGCCTTCCGCACTGATCGCGCAGCATCCACAGTCGCGTCCTTCCCATGATGGTGGTCGAGGGCGAGGGCGTAACCACCGTAGACAATGAGGACGGGGACAGCGAGGGAGAGGGGGTGTACGCTGCAAGCTATGCGACATCCCTGGACACACTGCACTAACCTGCTATCACAGGTTCGTTGACGTCTCCGGCCATCGGACGATGCCACAGCAAGGGGGAGCTCGTCCACCACCACAGCCGCAGGTTAATATGTCATACCATCAGTCTCAGGATGACTATAATACTGTGCCCTTTGCCAATGTATGGCTGCCGGACACCGGCGCTAATGCACACGCAACACCGGTAACCGATGGCTTGCAGGAAGTTGAACCTTACACGGGCGCGGATGCTCTTCGAGTTGGTGATGGGTCAGGTTTGTCTATCAAACATACAGGTTCTGCGTTTATCCCATCTAGGTTACGGTCACTGTCTCTGAACAATATCTTGCATGTTCCCCATTTACGTGCTCCATTACTTTCAGTTCATCAATTTACTAAAGATAATGACGTTTATTTCGAATTTCATCCCTTGTTTTTTACTGTGAAGGATCGTACAACCCATCAAATCCTGCTTAGTGGTCCCAACAAAGGAGGGATGTATTCTCTCAGTACGTCGCCTCCGGTCGTGTTTCTGTCTGCTAGAGCTACCCCGCAAGTGTGGCTCAGCGTCTTGGTCACCCACACCTTAGGGTCCTCTGTCAGGTTATTTCTCATTGTCTGGTCACCGGGTCTATTAATTCAATGAATAATCTATCTAAGGCCTGCCAGATGGGTAAATCATCAAAATTCCCTCTGGCACGCATTGAAAAGTCTAGTCGGGCACCTCTTGAGTTAGTGTTTACAGATGTCTGAGGGGCCTTCTTCTGTTCCGTCAGTTGATGATTTTAAATACTTTGTATTATTTGTAGACGACTTTACACGCTACATATGGTACTTTCCAATGAAATCAAAGACTGACATTTATTCTATTTTCAATACCTTTCGCACAACTGTCGAAAAATTATTGTCGTGTCAAATCAAAAGCATTCAATCTGACCTCAGTGGTGAATACCAAAAATTGCACTCCATATTCACTGCTGCAGGGATTACTCATCGACAGTCCTGCGCCCACACACATGAGCAAAATGGTGTTGTGGAGCGCAAGAACCGTCATGTGGTCTAAACTGGTCTATCTATGTTAGCTCAAAGTCACGTACCCCAAAAATACTGGTCGTTTGCATTTGAGTCGGCCGTCTACTTAATAAATCGGATGCCATCGTCAATTCTAGCTAATCAAAGTCCCTATTACTGTCTGTTTCAAAGGTCTCCAAGTTATCATATGTTAAAAGTGTTTGGGTGTGAATGCTTTCCCTGCCTAAGACTGTATAATACTAACAAAATAGAGTACAGGTCCACCTCATGCGTGTTTTTGGGTTATCCCAACTTGTTCAGTGGCTACAGGTGCTTAGACCGCAACTCAGGGCGTGTATATGTCGCCCGGCATGTACGCTTCAACGAGAATGTTTTCCCGTTCGAATGTACACCATCTACAACAGCTCCATGCACCACCAGCGCTGCCCCAGCTGTGTCACCTTGGGCATGCGCGCCAGTCCTCCATGCAGCGCATCCGACGCCACCACCTGCACCGGCACTGCCAGAACCGTGCCGTGACTTGGCGACCGAACCTGTGCCTGGCTTACCGTCATCATCTTCGGCTGTTGCGACATCATCGTCCTATCAACCGTCGACCTCGTCAACAACCACGAGCCGTCGACGGAGGCGTGATCCAACCCGCACGCATGGCATGAGACTACGGCTAACAACGAATGTTCAGCACCGGCCAACACCGTTTGTGAGCCGCCGGCCTCCCCGAGCACTGATCGCCTCAGTAGATGACAACGAGCCTACCTGTCACTCCCAAGCGATCAAAATTCCGGAGTGGTGGACCGCAATGGACGTTGAATTTAATGCTTTGTTAGATAATCAGACGTGGCAGTTGGTACCACTTAAAAATGATATGAATGTAATAAGCTGTAAATGGGTTTTTCGGATTAAACGCAGGCCAAACGGCACTGTTGAACGGTACAAGGCCCGCTTGGTTGCCAAGGGGTTCAATCAAGTCCCGGGCACGCACTATTTTGAAACATATAGTCCGGTGGTCAAACCGACTACTATTCGCCTTCTTTTGGCGTTTGCAGTGTCGAATAAATGGACAATGCGACAACTCGACGTCCACAACGCCTTCCTAAATGGGCGAATTACTGAAGACATCTACATGCGTCAGCCACCCGACTACGCCAACCCGAGCTACCCACATCATGTGTGTAAGCTTCAACGGTCTCTTACGGTCTCAAACAGGCACCCCGTGCCTGGTTTACGAGACTACATGATTTTCTAATACAGGTTGGCTTTCGTCCTTCCAAAACGGACATATCTTTATTCATCTACGACTCTGGACAAGTGCGGTGCTATGTGTTAGTCTATGTCGACGATATTTTATTGTTGGCAAATGAGGCTAGCATGGTCAATGAAATGCTTACCAAGTTGGCTTCCGCGTTAAAGATACGTGATTATAATACTGTGCCCTTTGCCAATGTATGGCTGCCGGACACCGGCGCTAATGCACACGCAACACCGGTAACCGATGGCTTGCAGGAAGTTGAACCTTACACGGGCGCGGATGCTCTTCGAGTTGGTGATGGGTCAGGTTTGTCTATCAAACATACAGGTTCTGCGTTTATCCCATCTAGGTTACGGTCACTGTCTCTGAACAATATCTTGCATGTTCCCCATTTACGTGCTCCATTACTTTCAGTTCATCAATTTACTAAAGATAATGACGTTTATTTCGAATTTCATCCCTTGTTTTTTACTGTGAAGGATCGTACAACCCATCAAATCCTGCTTAGTGGTCCCAACAAAGGAGGGATGTATTCTCTCAGTACGTCGCCTCCGGTCGTGTTTCTGTCTGCTAGAGCTACCCCGCAAGTGTGGCTCAGCGTCTTGGTCACCCACACCTTAGGGTCCTCTGTCAGGTTATTTCTCATTGTCTGGTCACCGGGTCTATTAATTCAATGAATAATCTATCTAAGGCCTGCCAGATGGGTAAATCATCAAAATTCCCTCTGGCACGCATTGAAAAGTCTAGTCGGGCACCTCTTGAGTTAGTGTTTACAGATGTCTGAGGGGCCTTCTTCTGTTCCGTCAGTTGATGATTTTAAATACTTTGTATTATTTGTAGACGACTTTACACGCTACATATGGTACTTTCCAATGAAATCAAAGACTGACATTTATTCTATTTTCAATACCTTTCGCACAACTGTCGAAAAATTATTGTCGTGTCAAATCAAAAGCATTCAATCTGACCTCAGTGGTGAATACCAAAAATTGCACTCCATATTCACTGCTGCAGGGATTACTCATCGACAGTCCTGCGCCCACACACATGAGCAAAATGGTGTTGTGGAGCGCAAGAACCGTCATGTGGTCTAAACTGGTCTATCTATGTTAGCTCAAAGTCACGTACCCCAAAAATACTGGTCGTTTGCATTTGAGTCGGCCGTCTACTTAATAAATCGGATGCCATCGTCAATTCTAGCTAATCAAAGTCCCTATTACTGTCTGTTTCAAAGGTCTCCAAGTTATCATATGTTAAAAGTGTTTGGGTGTGAATGCTTTCCCTGCCTAAGACTGTATAATACTAACAAAATAGAGTACAGGTCCACCTCATGCGTGTTTTTGGGTTATCCCAACTTGTTCAGTGGCTACAGGTGCTTAGACCGCAACTCAGGGCGTGTATATGTCGCCCGGCATGTACGCTTCAACGAGAATGTTTTCCCGTTCGAATGTACACCATCTACAACAGCTCCATGCACCACCAGCGCTGCCCCAGCTGTGTCACCTTGGGCATGCGCGCCAGTCCTCCATGCAGCGCATCCGACGCCACCACCTGCACCGGCACTGCCAGAACCGTGCCGTGACTTGGCGACCGAACCTGTGCCTGGCTTACCGTCATCATCTTCGGCTGTTGCGACATCATCGTCCTATCAACCGTCGACCTCGTCAACAACCACGAGCCGTCGACGGAGGCGTGATCCAACCCGCACGCATGGCATGAGACTACGGCTAACAACGAATGTTCAGCACCGGCCAACACCGTCTGTGAGCCGCCGGCCTCCCCGAGCACTGATCGCCTCAGTAGATGACAACGAGCCTACCTGTCACTCCCAAGCCATCAAAATTCCGGAGTGGTGGACCGCAATGGACGTTGAATTTAATGCTTTGTTAGATAATCAGACGTGGCAGTTGGTACCACTTAAAAATGATATGAATGTAATAAGCTGTAAATGGGTTTTTCGGATTAAACGCAGGCCAAACGGCACTGTTGAACGGTACAAGGCCCGCTTGGTTGCCAAGGGGTTCAATCAAGTCCCGGGCACGCACTATTTTGAAACATATAGTCCGGTGGTCAAACCGACTACTATTCGCCTTCTTTTGGCGTTTGCAGTGTCGAATAAATGGACAATGCGACAACTCGACGTCCACAACGCCTTCCTAAATGGGCGAATTACTGAAGACATCTACATGCGTCAGCCACCCGGCTACGCCAACCCGAGCTACCCACATCATGTGTGTAAGCTTCAACGGTCTCTTACGGTCTCAAACAGGCACCCCGTGCCTGGTTTACGAGACTACATGATTTTCTAATACAGGTTGGCTTTCGTCCTTCCAAAACGGACATATCTTTATTCATCTACGACTCTGGACAAGTGCGGTGCTATGTGTTAGTCTATGTCGACGATATTTTATTGTTGGCAAATGAGGCTAGCATGGTCAATGAAATGCTTACCAAGTTGGCTTCCGCGTTCAAGATACGTGATTTGGGGCTTCCTCGATTCTTTCTTGGAATTAAAGCCAAGTACGGCCCCGATATGGTTGTGCTCTCTCAACAGCGATACATGTCAGAACTACTACGCAAGGCTGGCATGGAATCATGTAAACCACTCGCAACACCGATGACTGCAGCACAGATGAGTGTTTCAACCGATTCACCTTTTCTAGATGATCCCACACCCTACCGGCAGTCTGTCGGTTCTCTCATGTATTTTTTAATTACCTGGCCGGATCTATCCTATTCGGTGAATAGGCTCTGCCAGTTTATGCACAGCCCTACACAGGATCACTGGGCACCGCTCAAACGAGTCCTACGTTATGTTAAAGGCACCCTTACTCTTCGGCTTCGCCTCACCGCGTCCTCTTTGTCTCCTGTTGTGCATGCTTTCTTAGATTCAGACTGGGCCGGTTGCTCTCTGGACAGGAAGTCTACAGCCGGGTATGCGGTGTTTCTTAGACCCAATCTGGTGTCGTGGTGCTCTCGGAAGCAGCGGACAGTTGCACGCTCCTCGACTGAAGCTGAGTACAAAGCACTTGCCGACGTTGCTGCAGAGGTTGTTTAGATACAGTCCTTGCTCCGTGATCTAGGACTATATCGCCCGGTTGTTCCAGTGATGTGGTGTGACAATCTAGGCGCAACATATTTATGTGTCAACCCCGTCTTTCACGCAAGGACCAAGCATGTTGAAGTAGATTACCATTTTGTGCGTGACAAGGTGACGTCGGGAGATCTTAAATTCAACTTTGTTTCCACCGATGATCAATTAGCAGACATCTTCACCAAACCTCTTTCTGCTACTCGGTTCACTGATCTACAGGTCAAGCTTGGCGTTGTTCCCTGTCCACCGTCAGCTTGAGGAGGTGTGTTAAGGAGTTAGTACTGTTAGAGCTAATAGCTTTAATTTCCTTTATTTGTGGTTAGTTTCCTAAGTTCTAGCTACTTCAGTGTATATATAATCTCTGTGATCTCAAGTCTAATAATACAGAAATTCCCTTTGTTAAACATTCATCGGGTGAATCTAGGGTATTCAGAGCAGTTCAAGAAAATAAGAGATTATGCTCAAGAGTGTTTGAACTCTAATCCTGGAAGCACTGTTGTTATCAAGACTACTAGGGTAGTTCCAGAAGCACATTGTACATTTCAGAGAATATACATTTGTTTCTAAGCAATGAAAAGTGGGTTTCTATCTGGGTGTAGACCTGTAATTGGTTTGGATGGTTATTTTCTCAAAGGGGTTATGATGGGTAAGATTTTAGCTGATGTTGGGATTGATTCTAATAACCAGGTGTACCCAATAGCTTGGGCAGTTGTTGAGATAGAAAACACAGACTCTTGGAGATGGTTTTTACAGTTGTTGGTTAAGGACTTGGCCATTAACAATAGCTGGAATTGGACAATAATTTCATATCAACAAAAGGTACTTTACAATTCATATTTACTTACTGATTTACTTACCATGACATACTTACTGATTTTCAGCTTGAATTGGCAAATAATTACAGTTTCTATTTCTGTTTGTTGTTTCTGTAGGGTTTAGTGAATGATTGATGTATATTTTCAAACAAATAAACTCTGAGTAACGAGTTATTAATCCACATGGAAGTGGGGTGTTAAGCACTAGTTACTAATTTATTCACGATAAGTTAATCCTAGTGATTATGATGGAAGAGGGCAAATAATTAAATAAAGCAAAGCATTGAATTTACCTCTTTGCTCCATTTCTGCCAGATTTACCGTTCAGTTTGTGGCTTGTGGACGGTAACCAGACGTTACAGTCCTTGTTTTTGTCTTTATGTCTTTCGCATCATCATCTTTCATTACTTCCTTGCCCTTGACAGATCTTTTTCGCTCCATGGTGATGATTTCTGGTTTAGTCTCCGGATGAATTGAGATGGCATTTACCCTCTCTCTCATATTATTCTCCGTTGTGCTCGGTAGTGATCCTCAGGGTCTCTCAGTTACCAATTTAACCAATTGTTTCATTTGAATTTCCATGTTTTTAAAAGACGTTTGTGTTTCTTGTCTCATGGTTGCCATGTCTTGCCTGTATTCCTGTGTTATTTCTTGCTTCAGCAGCATTCTATCATTTTTGATTTCTTGAAGTGTGTCCGGTTTAATTTTTCATCGATCTCTCGCAAATCAGGCTGGTAAGGACGCAAATCGGTTTGGGGGACATGCGGTGGTCGATAGAGAGCGTTGTTGCTTCCTCCTGATTGTGGGCCATAGGTGATTGGGTCCTTCTCTCTATTCTGACCATAGGCATGTCTACTGCCATGTGAATTTTGTGGTCTCCCTTGCGATTGTGTTCCTTGATTCCATCCCTATGCTTATTTCCATTCATAGTTTCATCCTCCAGGATTGTTCTGATAGGTATTTCCTTGTTGCCCTTGCACGTAAGCTATCTCATCTTCATTTTCTGATCCACTTGACGAAGTACAAATGGCAGTGTCGTGTGGCCCCCCACAAATGTTATTGTACAAAGCTAGGGCCATACACGACTTTCCTTTAGTGTCCATTTTCTATATCATTTGTTGTAGCTTTTTTATCTCATTACTCATGGCTTCAACCCTAGCATCATGGGCCACATTCCCAGATACTTCATACATCACTGCCTTGGTGTTTCTTCTATTGTACCAGAAAGTGGTATTCGAAGAGATCTTTTCAATTAACGCTTCAGCGTCTACAGGTGATGATGACACAAATGCCCCGCTAGAAGATGAATCCAGAAGCATTTTGCTCTCATCGTTTAAACCTCCATAAAAAGAACTGATCACGTCCCAATGGTGCAGTAGATTGGGAGGGCATTGTCTTCTTAGTGTCTTGAATCTTCTCCATGCTTCACCCAATGAATTCTCGATGTAACTGTCCCCAGGAAGTGAAGTGTTCATTATCTTGTGAATCCAACCATGTCTCAGCTTCTCCAATGATACAGAAGGGAAACAGAGTAAGGTGGATCACGTCCTCTAGAACTCCATTGGGTCTAAACATACTGCATGATCTGACAAATCAGGTCATGTAGGCATGCGGGTCTTTTGAAGGGAGTCCGCAGAACGGATTGCTATGTATCATGTCGATGACAGATGGGTGAATTGTAAAGTTGACCCCTTCCATGGGCTGGATATAGATGGAATTGTACATAGAGAACTCGGGAGTCAAATACTCCGCAATTGTTCGCATATGTGTCTCTCCTTGTTAAACTTCTCTATTCCGGCCTTCCGCATAACCTGGTACTTCTTCCTCAAATCCTACATTGTTGTTAACTTGTGATGCGGCCCAACATATGAAGGCCCATTAAGAGTACTAATTGGGCCAATCACAAGGCCCAAGTCCAAACAATTAAGGCAACTCTTCATTGGTGATGTTCAAAGATGGTGGAAATCCAAGTCAAGCCCATTTGCAAAATATGAAGAAGAACTCAAGGCTTTTTTATAATTGTTTAAGTGCTGATTTTGGTGATTAAATTAGGCCCAAATCAGCCCTATTATTTTTGGTCATCATTAATTTAAATTGTTTGGCATAAAAGAGAAAACACTAGTTTGTATTTAGAAAGGATTCCTTAAATCCCTTTCTAAATAAAACTCTATTTACTTGTTTTCTAGATTAGGTTTAGGACTCTTTTACCCATTGTATTTAGAATTATAATGCTGCCCCTATACCTATAAATAGGGCACATCCATATCAGTTTCGATCAGGCTTTAATTCAATAAAATTCTTAAGTTTTTCTTTACACTTGTGTAAGAAACCTTATGGCTAATTGTGGACTCAATTAGTGGCTAGTCGTGGACTCGACTAGCAAATTGATTCGTGGACTCGAATCAATCTTACTTTCTTCAACCTTAGATTTAGGTTCGTGGACTCGTTCTTGAATCGAAGGAAACTAGATCCGACTCTAGTTGATTGAAGATTGCAACATCAATGTACTTGAAGCTACATGGGACTCTTCCAAGTCTTTGAGGATTCGAGACAAAGGGTTTCTCGTGAGATTTAAGGTATTTTGTTCCATCTCTATCTTTACTTTTGAGAGCATTCTTGGGACAAAATTCCATCTTTATTTGAACCTTGGACTATGTTCATATCAATTTGGTATCAGAGCCTAGGTTTATCTTATTCTTATCTTACATACTACTTTTTTTTTTTCGTGTCTTATTCATAAAAAACCCAAAAAAAAAAAATTTCCTTTGCATTCTTGATTGTGTTCTTGAATCTTGATACATGTTTTCCAGTTTCTTGAAAAACAATCCCGAAAGAGTTTTCCCATTTTCGCGTCCAATATCAACGAGACCTCATACCTCCTAAGCACCATATTACCACATATTCTGTCAACAAAACAAACCCATCTCACCCTTACCTATATCCAAAGCGCATTTACGCGCAATCACGTCTCAATCACACCCTGTCCAGATTTTCGGGAGCTGTGACCAGTTTCAAAGAGTTACCTATATCTCGTGATCCACTGATTAGTTTTATGTGAAATTTGGATATGTTGTAGATCTCTTCTGGGGAGTTCTTTTGATATATTATACATTGTCTAATTCCTTCTGGTTATTAAGATATTGATCTTCAAAGTCAGGCCATTGTTTCTGTTTTTCTGGGCGATTCTTGAAATTATTGATTCTGTTGGGGTTGTGTGGTTCCTCTTGGTCCGAAATTTTTGTTGTTATTTACAGTTG
The DNA here is from genome assembly GCF_001879475.1 of Ipomoea nil. Classification (NCBI taxonomy): domain Eukaryota; kingdom Viridiplantae; phylum Streptophyta; class Magnoliopsida; order Solanales; family Convolvulaceae; genus Ipomoea; species Ipomoea nil. The sequence continues at coordinate 24,406 of NW_017619625.1, read as the reverse complement.
TTATTTGGAGGTTACCTATCAAATAAAAAATTAAAAAAATCAAGAAAGTTAAAAAAAAAAAAAAACAATAAAGAAGAAGTATAAGGTTGGGGAAAGAATTTGGCTGGTAGGAGAATTTTGGAGGGACAAGGAAGGAGAAAAGTGTAACACCCCCCGAACAAGGCCCAATAAAAGCCCTAACACATACAGATTAAACAACAAAACTAGCACAGCGGAAGATAAAACGGAAACTGGATAAAAAGAAATCCAACGGGGTGTTATGCCACGTCTACCAAACCCGGTAAACGCTACGACGAACAATCTGCAAGTGTATACATCTATCCCAAAAAGACATCAAACTAACACTACAACGGCACACAGGCCATAACAGAAAGGTAAAGGTGCTAAGCTACCAGGCTCTAGACATCGCGCTCGTCTAAACATCACTTGAAAGATACAAAGATAAACATTGGGACGACGCCCGGTCAGCGATAATGCTGGTAACCCACCAATACCGTTAAGTATCATATATAGATATAAGTCATAAAACCATTTTCGAAACGGATTACATAAGTATATAAGTCGAAAGCCAAGATCAATAGACAACACAAGACTCATCACTCTCAAGGATAACACTGGGAACACATCCCAAACCACAAAGGTTAACCACAACACAAAGGAATAAGACTCACCCATGGCAACACATGCCCTTGTGACTACACACGTCACAAGAAAGAGAACTCACCACAACGGCTACACAAGCCCTCGCGACATCACCCATCACGAGTTGATATGCCTTCCTTATGCCCTGTTCCAACCTTATGGCTACCCCCAACCTTGTATCTTCATGCCAACCATTACCTCCAGGACCCCTGTACAACCAAGTCCAACCTTATTCCCCCGGGACCGTCGTCGCCCACCAACAACCCGCCTATAAGACCACCAATTCATAGTACACAAGGTACCGTACATGGCGAAACACATGCCCGGATAACACATGTTATCCCCCAATCACGTGAACCTTACACAAAGGAACACAGCTCCATAATCACGTCACGGCCACCACGAGGACCGCTGCAATACCTTGGTGACTAGTGTCCCATACCACTAATCGTGCAATCCAGGTAAAGCCACACACGCACCACAACTCACACGAGTCAAGCAACGGATTACAACGAAGGTATGAAACCATACTCAATCAAGGGAATGGGTCACCACCCAACGACAACAACGATGAATAACACAAGTTATCATCAACCAAATAGAAGGTACAAACAACACACATGCTAGCATTAAGACAATAAACTAGCATGCTTAACAACGGGGAAACTCAAGATAGTTCCGAGGAACACACAAGACACCTCTTGGTCCAATGAAACACAATGTTGAACACTTAGCACGATTCAAGACACCAAAGTCCTACATGGATACCTACCATATAGTTCTAGACCTACGAAACATCAAGAAGACGCTCAAATAGTTCCACAAACGAACAACGGGAAGTCAAAAGATCAAATACCGAGACAACCGAATCACGAGGAACAAATCCCAACATAACCACAACCATGTACCCGCGGGTAGACCCACGGGTAGTGCCCCACCCGTGGTCCCGCCCGCGGGAACACCATCCCACGAGGCCTGTACCCGCGGGTAGGCCGGCGGGTGGTGCCCCGCCCGCCGTTCCGCCCGCGGGAACATTCCTGTTCCACAACAAATCCCTTCGGGGATTTTCTTCTCCAAACACAAATTCAAGTCCAAAACATGCCAAATCTCACCCAACACAACAAAATGACTTGAACCATGGAAAATGCCAAGCAATGGCACAAAGGAACCCTAAACACAAGCTCTAGATATGCAATATCACAAGATAAATGCATAAACCCTCACATTTCATAGCAAAACAAAAGTAGAATCCAAGAAATCACATATAGGTAAGCAAAATAGGTTTTGTAGAGCATGGGTTACCTCTTGTAGACCAAAGACTTCACTTTACACCACAACAAGCTCCCCACAAGGCTTACTTTCCAAACCCACTTCAAGATCAAACCAAAAGATCATAAAGATCCTACCTTTAAGAAAAGACAACTAAGATGGAACCAAAAAGATAAGATAAACTTAGATCTTACCCTCCTAGATGCCCAAATAGGTGAAAGGTTGAATCTTGGAAGAAAATCTTGGAATCTTGACAAGGGTCTCAACTTGGCTTGGAGAATAAGCTACACTTCTTTTCTAGAGAGAAGGTAGAGATATTTTTCTAGGAATTGTAAGGAATGAAATGAAGAAGTCTTCTAGGTTAGGTTACAATACTAACTCTTGATGAAAATACAAGAATACCCTTACTAAGCTTTAGAAAGTGTAAGGAACAAGGGAACTCCTCTCAAATCACAAGGTACAACACAACTTAAAGGTTGACTAGTCAAATACTAGTCCTTGAGTTTTAAAAATCAGGATTTTAGGAATTAGTTCCTCAAAAGATATAGAATTAATTACTCAATTAATTCATGGATTGAAATGTTGATTTTTGGGGTGTCACATCCTCTCCCCCTTCAAAGAAGCTTCGTCCCTGAAGCTTGGGTACGACGAATTAGAAACAAACTGTGAAAGGAAACAACATTGTGACAAGAAGTTCAAGAATAACTCTTTTGGTCAAAAACTCCAAAAGATTCAACAAGGATTCCAAAGCAAAGAAGAAGACATTTCGAATTCAAGGATTGGCAAGAGCTTAACAAACGAATAGATTGAGCATCAAGAACTCTAGCATCAACACAACCACCAACTTCTAGACAACAACCAAGAACCAACACTAGCTCCAAACACCAACTTACCAAGCTAGCTAAACAACAAAACGACAAATAAAACAAACAAGCACGCAAAGCAAACAACAACCTAACACCAAGCTAACAACGGATAAGGAGAAAACAACAAAGAAAAAGGCGAACGGAACTACCACAACACAAACTAGGACTCTTCACTCTCCGACTCCTCAGCCTCTTCAGACTCTTCTTCGTCTTCATCTCTACGGCTAGAGCTAGCTTCGAACTGGTCCAACCTCTGATGCACTGCGACGAACTGCGCCTTCAAAAACGCGAAACCCTTGGCAATCATGCTGTTCTGCTGATGAAGCAAGGTGACAATGCGCTCCTCATGCGCCACAACATCATGCCCTCTCTTCGTGCGAGCTTCACTCCTTCTCCAGTTTTCCTCACTATCTGAATCACTTTCTGCAGCTTCGGCGGCCTCCGGTGTTCCTACTTCCTCTTCTTGGTCTGCTTCCTCCTCAACTTCTTCGTCACCGCCCAAACTCTGGACTGCAAGACTCAACTTCCCGGCATGGATTCCAAGCTCGGCAGCTAACTCCGCCCGTTCATCAGGTGCTTTCCTCGTAGCCTCCTCAAGCGTGACAACTCCGGAGATTGGCGGCATCCAACACCATCTTTCCCACGGCCTTCGGGAGACAACCATCCCCACTAACACCCTTCCTAACCAAGATCCAGCTCAGCACCATCCCATAAGGTAAGCTCTTCCGATTCTGATCACGGCAAAACACCATGTGTTGCAACATCAAAGCAGGCAGGTTGAACTTAACCATATTCTTCAGACAGAAAGCAAAGGTGCACTCTAACTTACCCAACAGACTGCTCTTGTTGGATTTCTTTTTATCCAGTTTCCATTTTATCTTTCGATGTGCTAGTTTTGTTGTTTAATCTGCATGTGTTAGGGCTTTTATTGGGCCTTGTTCGGGGGGTGTTACAAAAAGTATAAGGTTGGAAGGAGTTCTTGATAGATTCCTAATTGGTTGTGGTACACGTGAACCCCTTTTATATTCTATTTGTCTCTATCTTTTGATATTGGTCTTGCATATCTTTCTGCCATACTTCCTTCTTTGGTTTCCTTTTTCTTTCAAATCTTATTTAGTTTCTTTGCTCGTATTCTCCTTTTTCTTTGCTTCTTGCTCTCAATTTTATTACCTATCTCGCGATACACCCTTACTCTCAAAGGCTTGTGAAGTCTTCCAAGGTATGTTTTCTTGAACTTTGAGGTTGAATCCATATCAACTTGAGTACCGGACTAGAATTTTCCTTTTTGGAAAAAGGCTTGTGAGAGTATCTGCCACCTTTAGCGATACACGAGTGGAGTGTGTGTTTGTAAGAGTGTGTAGTGCACCCCCAGAGCTATATAATCCACCTCTTACCTCTGAGCTGAGAATAGTGAGGGAGTGAGCCAACTTTTTGGTTTCACTAACGTGTCTATTCACACATCTTCTTGTTTTTAGAATTTTTTTTTCTCTACAGATGGATGAACAAGTTCCAAACCCACCCCAGACATTGGAAGAAAAAATAGATGCTCTAACCTTTGCCATGGACGGGTTACTCACACGAATGACTAATCTGGAGCAACGCTCATAGCAAGTGCAACCACCACACAATGATGAGCGACACCTGCCACCAGCAAGGAGAGTGGATCCTAGATGTCAAAGGATCCAACAGCCTAATGAGGAGTTAGGAAACGTTAAACTTGAAATTCCTAACTTCTCTGGTGAGAAGGGACCAACAGAGTATATAGAATGGGAGAATGCTGTTGAAACACTTTTTTATTTAAAGCACTATTCTGATCTTACAAAAATTAGGCTAGTTGTTTTATCTTTTAAGGGGTATGCATTATCTTGGTAGAGAAAAAGAAATAGAGAGAGAGTTGCTAATTTTATTCCGTATGAATCTTGGGTTCAAGTGAGGGAAGATATGCGTCTAACCTTTCGTCCTAAATCTTTTTTCTATGATCTTGAAAGAAAATTGCAGGGAACGGTGCAAGGAAAAAAGTCAGTTGGTGAGTACTACCAAACTATAAATATTTTGCTTAAACAGGGAGACATACTTGAAGAAGAGACAAAAACTGTTGCTCGTTTCGTACATGGATTGAACTTAGAAATTCGATGTGGAATGAGTATTCAGAGATATGACACCCTTTATGATGCCTTGTATGCTGCACGTGAATCTGAGGCAAAATAAAAGAGATGAAAATGTACAAGTCCAACAATGGTGCACCAAGATGGAACAACACTCGTTCAACCCCTCAAAGGTGTGATGAACATCTTCCTCTAAGAGATGATTCACGAGAAAAAGGTAAGAAAAAGGTAAGTGAGGCAGTGAGGCCTCAACATGATAGAGAATTGATTTGTTATAGATGTAATGGGAGAGGCCACATAGCTCGTGATTGCCCTAACAAGAGGGTAGTTAAGATAATAAATCAATCTGAAAATTTTGCTTCTTGTCTTAAATATAAGTCTGAGGATGAGGTTTGTGACAATTTTGAAACCCCCAATGAACATGTTGAGGGGGAACCATTCATACCTATAGATTTTGATTCTAAATATGCTGATAGGGAGTCTAGTCATACTCTTGTTGTTAAGGAGGTGTTGATTGTTCACCCTATAAAAGAAGATGAGTCTCAAAGTGAAAATATATTTTGTGCTAAATGGTCAATTCGAGGGAATGCTTCTGTTATGGTGATAGATTCCAGAAGTTGCACAAATGAGACTAGTTCAGCTATGGTTAAATTTCTTCAGTTACCTTTGCATGATCACCTGAATAGTTATTGTTTGCAGTTGTTATCCGATGCAGGAGAAGTTAGAGTAACCAAACAGGCTCTTATTCCTTTATCTTTTAACAGTTACTCTGATGAAATCTTGTGTGATATTATCCCAATGCAGGCTACTCATATCTTGTTAGGTAAACCATGGCAATTTGATAGAAAAATACGTTCTGATGGAATGAGGAACACTTATGTGTTTCACATGAATGGAATTACATAAGTCTTGCCTCCTTTGTCTCCTAAACAAGTAGAAGAAATTCAATTGAGGTTGATGCAAACTCTCAAACCAGCCTCAAAGAACGAAGAAGTCAAAGAGAGAAAAGTCGAACCTCCATGTTTGGAATTGCAATCACCACTCCAATCCTCTAACTCAGTTTGTAGCCAAACAAAGGGACCACAATTAGTGATACAATGGAAAGGACCAACCCAAGGTGTCAAAGTACAACCTCTCTTGGTAACTACAAAGGATAGTATTCAAGAGAAAGGAAGGGGAGTAACTATTTACTCACGTTTATTTCAAAAGCATGCATTAAAATTCTCTAGATTTGTTTGCCATGTTTCTATTAATGACCTACTTGCCATATGTGTTAGAAATTTGTTTGCCTCCATACATCCAAGATTCCTTAATTTTGATTTTACTAAAACTTTATTTGATAGAGATAAGGAATCACTTGGAAGTTATAAGGCACATTTGAAAACTTCTTATGGCAAATACCACTTGCACAAGGGGTTTTGGTTCAAAGTCAATGGGATTGACACTTTTTTCTTTGTTTTGGGCAATGATTTAATTGTTGATTCACGTAAGGGACATTTTGATTTTCTAAAGAGTAGTGATGTTTTGCATGAATATTTTCATTGGCCAAAGAAGAAAAAAGATGTAGAATCTTATGTTCAGAATTGTGCTACTTACCACCATAATACATCTAAATCATTACTTGATATTTCCATGAATTTTCTGTTTGATTTTACCTTAAGCTCTAGGAGGAAAGATTTTGTGCTTGTTGACAATTCAAACAAGATGCATAAATTTAATATGTCTCATTTTGTTGAATTATTACCATCCAGAATGTTTAAATTCCCTGATGTGTCATTAGACTTAATTGCCTTACTTGTTGATTGTAGGATGATGATTGGAGCGACTCGTGTCAAGCATCCCAAGAAAAAGTTCTATGAGCGTGATAAAACAGAAAGTGAGCTTGTTACTTTGTCTTTCACTGAAGATTTGGATTCGAGGACGAATCCTTTTCAATAATGGGAGACTCACCGGTCGCCGGAGGACCAAGACCTTCTCGAAAGAAGCACTAAGAAAATCAAGCGAGGTCGCGAAACCACCGAGACGGCACTGCCGTTTCCGTCAGGTGATGTTGTTCAGGAAACGCAAATGACTGCAGGGGATACAACTCCAGATTCACTGCATCGGAGAACACCAGATGTGACCCCAAATCAAGCCTGGGCGAGTAGAGAAACTGTAGTCTTCCCAGTAAGGAGGTGGTATCCGACGACGATGTTATGGACAAGGACGGTAGTACGTCTATGTTCCCGGTGATCCAGGTTACTAAAGAGGAAAAGGAAAGACTAAGGCGGCCATGGCGCCGGTCCCTCATCATCAAGGTTCTTGGAAGAACGGTGAGTTACTCCTATCTTCTTCAAAGACTTAAACGTATGTGTAGACCTGAATCTACCCTTGATCTTATTACTCTTGCCCAAGATTATTACATAGCCAAATTTGAGTCACTATCAGATTATGAACAAGCAAAATTTGGGGGTGTAACACCCCAGATTTTCAAGACATTTTAAGCTTATATAATAAAGGTAATATCTCATTACATCCCAAAGTATATCATAAGTGTACGGGGTGCTATGCCACACCTGGGCTAGAGAACCTAGGTGCACAGGCTGTCTAACTAATATCCATTGAAACACAATGCATAATATGGCACGCAGGCCGAAAGGGAAACTACTCTACTTCTACGCTCCAGTTCTAGCGCGCTCCAGTGCTCTAGTCCTCTGTGCCTGAAAGCCAAATATATCTGTTCATCGAGAGATGCTGGTAACCCACTCCAACGCGTTGAAATACAATACATATAGAGATATATATAGATATACGAAAACCATTTTGAGCATGAAGATATATCCTACGAACTCTAGTTTTAAAACCGGGAATGACTCGACAGATAAGGTCAGACACAAGCAACAGTTATAACGAGCATATGCAGTTCACAACAGATAAGGCAGATAAGGCAGAGCATAAACAATGATCATAACCCAACATGAACAATCCCTAATATAAATCCCATAGTCACATCCCCCAAGACACTCGTAATCACAACTCGTCCATGTCACAACACATAACACACTTTGTTGGCGCCACAGGACCAATCGCATGCCCATACATGAGGGTCAGCGCATATAGCTCTGACACGGCCCCGCAGCACCCTGCCCCGTATCGCAACACGGAGGGGTCGATTGCAACCGACCGATGAACCGCAGCTCATCATAGTGTTTGATCGCAACCAAACAGTGGACCGCAGCCCAAGAGAATGTCATCTGACCGCAGCCAGGAAAAAGGACGAACCGCAGCTCGTATAGAAACGTTTGATCGCAACCAAACGGTGGACCGCAGCCCAAGAGTATCAATCTGACCGCAGCCAGCTTCTGAACCGCAGCTCAGGATAACCAATCCGATCGCAACCGAATTGGGGTAACACACACGTAACACATAGCAAGCACATGCAACCCACATTACACATTAGGAAGGGGGAGAAAACGTATAACAAAACCTATGCGTGATCCATCACTTACTAAGAATAGTCCTAAGGGGTTCATACTTCTTCCACCTAGGTCAACGGGATACCAATTCAACTAGCATGCAATATAATAGACTCATAAACCTACGAACGGTACCCGAAACATCAAACTAGACATAGGCACGATAAACGGAGTTCGTTGGGACACCACGGGGAACGGGGAACATCAAACGGGGAAGCCGAACTCCCGAGTGGGGGAATTTTCCAGCGGGTAGCCGATGGGTGGGGGGGCCACCCGCCGGCTGCCCGCCGGACGTACTGTTCCGGGCAGCGGGTCGCCGGCGGGCAGCCGCCCGCCCGCCGGCTGCCCGCTGCCGGAAGTGAAATCTCGGCCGTGGGTAGGTGGCGGGTCCCCTACCCCCCACCTACCCCCCACTGACTCTTTTTCATCAATTGCGCCCCGGGAACCGTTGTGGAACCCGAAACCATGCTTAGACACTTTACAACGCAATTAACGACAACACGTAGACAATTAGCGGATTAATTATGAGAAACGAACGACACATACCCTATCATGCTTTTCTAAATATAATCAACACCCAAACATGCGATTTCCCCATCCGATAATCCAAGAATAAGATCATACGATACAACCTAGGGTTCTAATCACTTTTATATCAATAAGAATACGGTTCGTCTTCTAATTGCAAGATTCGGTAAGAATAACACATAATCATCAAGATTATCACCCAATTATCAAGAACAACACATAATCATCAGGAACTCCATATAATCATCAAGAACATCATAATTATCAAGAATCTCTCAATATCAAGATTATCAAGATCCCCCATGGGATCATCACATTAATCATCAACAATAATTATCACAAGTCATTAATACACAATAATATGGGGAAACCCTAAGGGGGAAATCATAGCTATGAAAATAGGTTTTGTTGAGACATGGGTTACCTCTTAGCCTTAATTAATTCCTTGGCTATGAAGGATCTTTCTTTAAGCTTCCTTGCTTTCTCCTAAGGGGATTCTTGGAGCTCTTTTGGGGTGGTGGGGCGTTATTTTTGTGGGAAGTTCTAGGTGCCTCCTAAGTCCCCTATTTATATTTTTAGGAGTCCTAATTAGGAACTAATATTATAGGCTCGCTAATTCTATTCCTTTTGGAACTAAGGATTGGGTTTAGGGGTTGGGTTTATATATGAGGGCCCATGGACTATGGTGGGCCTTTTTCCCTAATTAATCATTATGATTTATTCTTTCTCTTGGGCTATTGATTAATTAATTAAATGGTTTTAGGGGCCGTAACACGGGGTGTTACAGGGGGTCCCTGGTTGATCTTAGGGCACTATCTGGTGGTTCAAGAATGGGAGCCAAACTTTATTCCTTCAAAGAACAGAACCAAGAAAATTCTGGTATGGGTTAGGTTTCCAGAATTACCTATAGAATATTTTGATGATGATTTTTTGAAGAAAATCGGGAAGACAATAGGCCGGCCGGTCAAGATTGATACCACAACTAGCTTAGCGTCCATAGGGAAATTTGCTAGAGTCTGCGTAGAGATTGACATTACGAAGCCGATTCTATCTAAATTTGTTCTCCACTTTGAAGATTGGCCCATTGAATATGAAGGAATACACCTCATTTGTTTCAAATGTGGTGTTTATGGTCACCGTCAAGAACACTGTGGTTTGAATGGGGGCGGAGAAGCTGCATCCTCTGGGCAAACTGAAGGAATTCCGTCGACATCTGAACCTCCGGTAGAAAAACAACCGCAGAAAGAAAGGTACGGGGCCTGGATGCTTGTCACTCGGAAGGAGAGACGAAGGAGAACGAAGAACTATAATCAACCAGGCGGCGCGCCGCCTCGGAGAAGGGGATCATACCGTAGTAACTAACGCTCCGGAATTTGAAGGCTTGGGGGACCAGTCTCGTTTTGCTTCTCTAGATGGATTGGATGAGAATATGCAAGAACAGAATGCTCAGGGTGAGGGTGTGGAAATCCAGCAGCCGGATGTGGTGTTACCTCGCATAAGAACCAACTATCGCAACATACAAAGGCAACCAGAATGAAGATCGGTTAAACATATCCAGAGGGTGGAAACGCAAGCCATTCCACAAACTCGAAGTTTACCAGCTATTCGAGGGGATCCCAGAGGAGGCTACAGAGGTCGGGGAGCGAGAAGTGCTATACCCAATCGTCCAGCAGCAGAAGAAGAACATACAATCGTTCGAGGCTCCAATCGTGGTGGCATTATAGTGTCAACGGTCCATTATGCAAACATTCGTCCAGACTCACCTTCAGCGGCGAATTTAATGTATGGCCATAAGGAGAATCCACCGGACCTCGCACCATCTTTACAGGAAGAGGCAGAACCGCCGGATATGGCCATGGTTGATGATGAACGTCCTGCTGCCCAGATTGGGCCTATGGAGTCTAACCACATGCGTGTTTAACGCTATTGTTTTCTGCCTTTGCATTTATGAATTGTTTAGTTTGGAATTATCAGGGTGCTGCCTCTAACTCATTTAGGCGCACCCTTAACCAGTTTTGTAGGCTACATAAACCTACTATTGTTTGTTTACTAGAAACCAAGGTGTCGGGTACCCATGCCAATGCAATCTGTTCCAAACTCGGTTTTGAGGAGTGGATCAGAGTGGAAGCGGTCGGCTTCTCGGGCGGCATCTGGGTTTTTTGGAAGGAGTTTTTGACCATCAATATTATCCGTACTCACCCTCAATTTGTTTCTTTGCAGGTGATCGACGGGCAGTCGGAACCATGGCTGCTAACACTAGTATATGGTAGCCCCAACCACTACCTTCGAAGGAAACTATATACAGAATTATCGATTCACAATGCACAGACCCCATGGATTATCACCGGTGATTTCAACTCGGTCACTTCTCGACAAGAAGTCAGCAATGTTGATCACTTTTCTTTATCTAGATGTGCAGATTTTAACGATTGGATTTTCAGGGAAGGACTGATCGACTTAGGATTCATAGGTTCCAAATTTACTTGGATGAGAGGCCGGGACTCACCCACTTTCAAAGGCGCGCGTCTTGACCGCGCTATGGGGAATTTAGACTGGATTCTCAAGTTTCCCAACACCTCAGTAGAGCATCTTCCTATGATAAATTCTTATCACTTGATGTTATCACATCTTTGCTTGTTTTTATAGTTATTTTGAATCATCTCAGTATTTAAGTTCTTTAATTTTGCTTATTTAATACAGGTTTTCCTTGCTATTATCATTTAATTATGGTTCATACTTGTTTTGAATGTTTTACGGTGTTTGTTAGTGTTTTTGAACCATTGTAGGTCAATTCTATGAGCAAGGGAAGTTCAAGGATGAGTTTGGAGCAATTTTGGATGAGTTCGGGGCCCAGTGGACTCGACGCGTCGAGCCCTTGGCTCGACGCGTCGAAATTTTCCAGTAGCTAACTAATTTGCGCACAGGAAGTCTCGACGCGTGGAGAAAATTCTCGACGCGTCGAGAGAATAGGCGTCTATTTCTGGGATAAAAACAGACGCCTAAAGTGGCGCAGCTGGGCAAAATTCAATACAAGCGCGAGATTTCTTTTCCTAATATCAATTGCACGGATTTCAAGGCTCATATCTCCATATTAAAAGTTAGCAATTCAAGGAATCTTCCAAATTCTAAATATCATTAAAGACGTCAATTTCTTTATTTAAATATAGGAATTAGAATTTGAGTCCAATTTGGTACAAGATTCCTATTTCATCTCAACTTTGTATCCACTATAAAATCCCTCCTTCCTCAACCCTAAGAAGACACCGAGAGATTTTTAGAGTTCTTTGTAGACAAGAAAGAGAGAAATCAAGAGGCTCAAGTCGTCTTTGGAAGCAAGAGGAAGCCAGGGAGATTTGGGAGAATCGCTTGGTTAATTCTTGTACTCTTCTGATGATTTGTAATCCTTTATTCATATTTGCTATGTATAATTTAGCCATGCTCGGCTAAATTCCTTAAGGATTTTTGGGTGAATTTGTTTATGAACCTATGTGCCTAGTTCGTTAATTTCTTAATATATTTGTGTTTGGTTTTATGATTTGTGTTGCAATCTTGTTTTAATCTGTTGTTGTTGGTAGTTAAAGGCCTAAATTACTAGCTTCACAGTCATGTTTGTGTCACCAATGGGAGTTGGGGCATAAATTAGGGCACACACGATTGCACCTAATGGTTGGTCCTTGGGAAAGGGGAACTTATTAGGGGAAGTTTATTCTAGATTATTGCTCATCGGGAGATGGTAGTAATTAGGAATACTTGAATGCTGATCTTTGATTTTATTGGGTGTTTAAGCCATGGGAGTGGAAATTCACTAGGAATAGAGATTACGGGAGTAATTCGATTCCACTTTGTATTCCCATACAAATCTTAATTCCAAACCAAATATTACAAACGTTAATTGGCACTAGGTGATTAAACATTGTGATCCCAAGAATCCTATTTTGCTATATTGTCTACAAAACCTTGCTACTTATTTTATTCTGCTCGTTATTTTATGCAATCAATCAACCTTCAAGCTTTGTTCGGACTAGTTTCATATGAGTAACCTAGTAGCTAGTGATTAGTACACCACCTCTCTGTGGTTCGACAACCTGAATACTCCGGGTATTATTTGTTTGCCCCAAATTACAGCAATCAAATTGGCGCCGTTGCCGGGGAGGTGGCGTTACGTACTGACATTAGTGAAAGCCTTACTTTAGGAGTCTAGTCCAATTTTTTTTATTTTATTTATTTATTGATTTATTTTATCTGCTAATCCATAACAAGTTCCTTGTTCTTGAGTGTGATTTTGCTTTGAATCTAAGAACTTGGCTTTTTATGCATACACGATCACGTGGGAAAGAAGGATTATTACCTTTGAATCTTGAGATTGAGAAAAGAGCCAAGTTTCTTAGGAAACGAACTAGGATGGCACAGGTACAAGAAAATCAAGCTGGAGGGAGATCAATGTCTGACTACCTTGCTCCGGATGTTGAGGAGCATGGTAGCATCAATATTCCAAATGTGGAGGCCAATAACTTTGCGATCAATCCGGCCATACTCAGCATGGCTGCGGCAGATCGATTTGGAGGGATGCCCACGGAAGATCCCAATGCTCACGCCACCAAGTTCCTACGACTTTGTGGCACTTTCAAGATAAATGGAGTCACTCAAGATGCTGTCAGACTTAGGCTTTTTCCCTTTACACTGAAGGACAGAGCTGAAGATTGGTTATCCTCACATCCTGATAACCATTTTGACACTTGGGACAAATTACACGGAGAATTTTTGAAGAAGTTCTATCCTATCTCCAAAACTCAAAGGATGAGAAGGGCAATTCAAAACTTTAAGCAACTGGCAACCGAGTCCCTCACCGAGTCTTGGGAGAGATTTAAGGAATTGAAGAGGCAGTGTCCACACCATGGATTTCAAAGTTGGGATTTGATGATGTCTTTCTATGAAGGATTGCTTGATAATTCTAGGATTTTGGTGGATGCTTCTTCGGGTGGTTCGTTCACGATTCTAGAGCCAACACAAGCCGAGGAACTATTGGAGAAAATTGCTATGAATGGATCTACTTGGTACACGGAGAGGTCTCCACAAAAGCTGGTAGGAGGAATTCATGATGCGGGGCAGTTAGCCGATTTGTCAACAAAGTTGGATAACGTGGTCTCCTTGGTTCAAAAACTTGCCCAAATCACCAGCCAAAATCACAATTCAGGGGATTGTATCGACGAGTTCAACTCCCAAACCTCTATGGAGCAAGTTAATATGTTGGGATATAATAGGCCTCATCAACAGTCTTACCAACCTCAAGGGACCTACCATCCTAATAACTCAAGGAACCATCCCGGTTTTTCATGGAGCAACCCAGTGGGAGCCGCCAACCCTCAACACTTTGTTAATAGAGGTCCTCTGGGTTATCAAGGTACTCAAGTTCAATCTAAATTTCCCATTTCAGAGGCCCCACCACAATCGAATACGGACGCTTTGCTGGAAAAATTGATTAAATGTCAGTTAGAGATTACAGAAAGGATGGATAAAATGGAAGCTCGCCAAAATCTGGTTGAAAGGCAATTAGCAAATCAACCTTCTATATCAAGTACTAAAGTCACAGGGAAGTTGCCAGCTATGCCTGAAAATCCAAGGGAGCATGTAAATGCAATTGTTACAAGGAGTTGCAAAATACTTGAAGAGCCACCTCTTCCAATCAAAGCATCAATTCCTAAAAAGACAGTTGAGGAGAAGATTGAAGAGATACTTGATGGTATAGAAGATGAGCCAATTGCTGTGCGAAATAATCCACAAGTTCAAAAGGAAGTAGAGAAACCTGTGAGAAGGTATGTACCCCCATTGCCTTTTCCTCAAAAACTTGAAACAACAAAAGAAAGTAGGTGGAAAAAGTTTTTGGAGATTGTTGAGAGTTTGAAAGTTTCAGTTCCCTTACTTGATTTGCTTTCACAAGTTCCCTCTTATGGAAAATTTTTGAAAGAGATTCTAGCTAAGAAAAAGAAGTATGGGGAACGAGAGATGGTAGCTGGGGCACAAGAGTATCAAGCGTTGACCCCGGGAATTGGGAGGAATATACCTAAGCATAGAGATCCGGGGAAGTTCACAATTCCTTGTGTGATTGGAGGCCGACCTTTAAAGGGATCCCTTTGTGATTTAGGAGCTAGTGTGAGTGTTATGCCTCTTACTCTTTGTCAAGGGTTAGGGTTGGGAAAACCAAAACCAATCCAATTCACCTTAGAAATGGCGGACATATCCATCGTAAAGCCTATTGGAATCCTTGAAGATGTCCCAGTTCGTGTGGACAAGTATTTTGTGCCTTGTGATTTTATTGTGATAGATGTCCAAAGGAACTTAGACGTTCCACTCATTTTGGGGAGACCCTTCCTAGCCACTATTGGAGCAATGATTGATGCAAGGAAAGGGTCCATGATTTTTGACTTTGGGGAGGAAAAGGTGGAATTTAATGTTCTTGATGAGCCAAAAATCATTGAGTGCAAGTCAATCTTGCACATCGATCCTACTCTCAAGGTGTCACATGATGAGTATTTGCATTTGAAGAGTCTATGGGGTGATGAGATCAAACTCGCGGATCAACCAGGATGAGCACTCCATAACCAGGTTAGGTCGAGCTAGCGACGTTAAACTTAGCGCTTCATGGGAGGCACCCCATGTTATCTTTTATTTCTTTCATATTTATTGCTTTCTAGATTCGTTTTATTTAGTTTTATTGCTTTCTAGTTCGGGATTATTTTATTGCTTTTTAGTTCTCTCTTTTCTCTTGTTCTACTTTTATTTTATGTTGCATCAGGGACGATGCAAAGTTTTAAGTGTGGGGGGAGGAATCATTAATTTTGGGATATTTCTAAAATTTTAAAAATTTTTGCTTTTGCTTGGATGACTCATATGCTATTTTTGGTGAATAAGTTACTTGTCTTAGCATGCAGTTACAATTACTCTCTCTTGTTGGTTTATGGTTTGTTTTAGTGGTGCTTGCTGCATCTCAATTTGTGATGGATGATTTGAGGTGTAACACATATTTGATCTATTCCCTTGCCAATAGCTTTGTTAACCACTTAATAATTGGATTAATTCTTGATCTTGTGTTTTGCATTGCTAGTGAAGGCTTATGTGAGATTCCGGTCATGAGTGTTTTGCTAGAACTTGCCTCATTACTCCCTAAGTGATATCTAAGTTTTGCATGTTTTGAAGTGATTTAGGCCATTTTTGTTTAGCCATACCCTTTAAACCTGTCCCTATATATATTTTTATCCTTCGTGTCCCCATTGTGCCTTTTGTTTGTTCAAATAAGTGCTAAGCACTTATTTCCTCTTCGTGATTTTTCTTTGATTTACCCCATTATTATAACCCTTAGCCCGTGGCCAAATATTTCCCTTCCACCCTTGAGAGGATGAAACTTTTATCTTTATCTTTTCCGTAAGAAGAGTTTTATGGAGTTGTGCTACGAAAAAAGCAGCTAGTGTTACAAATGTTCAAGTGTGGAGGTCATGAAAGTTTGGATTAAAATTATCTTGCTATATCCAAAAGAAGTCCAAAGACAAAGAAAAGAATGAGAAAAAAAAAAAAAAAGAGATTGAAAGTTTTTGAGTTTGGATCCCCACTTTACCAAAGAGTTGCTAAGTTCTTAAAAGAAATTTGCTCCTTGGAATTATGATTATCTCATCTCTTCCAAATTTTGAAAAGTTTAGATAAATTGTGACATTCTCTCTTTTTGATTAATTTTCCATACCACTTCTTTGTTTGCCATCACCCGTAGCCCCGTTACAAGCTTAATAAAGTCCTATTTGATCTTAGCATGCATTCTTAGATTTGATCTAGGGGAGTATGAAAGGTAAGCCTATGGGGTCTCATTCATGAGCCGTGTCTTGCATAATCTCAACTGAGTATTTGTGCACATTTGATCCTCACATGCTTTAAATTCTTGGTGCTTGGTTATTGGCTTGGAAATGGGTCTCTTATGTGCCAAACTAATTTGATTCTTGAAGCTTGTTGTTTTGTAGCAAGTTGGTTGGTGGTTTGAAAGGTTGTGCAAGAGAGAGCATGAGTAATTTGTATGTTTTGACTTGTGATTTTATTCCTTGGTTTTGCTTGAGGACAAGCAAAAGCTTAAGTGTGAGGGGGTGATGTTATCACATCTTTGCTTGTTTTTATAGTTATTTTGAATCATCTCAGTATTTAAGTTCTTTAATTTTGCTTATTTAATACAGGTTTTCCTTGCTATTATCATTTAATTATGGTTCATACTTGTTTTGAATGTTTTACGGTGTTTGTTAGTGTTTTTGAACCATTGTAGGTCAATTCTATGAGCAAGGGAAGTTCAAGGATGAGTTTGGAGCAATTTTGGATGAGTTCGGGGCCCAGTGGACTCGACGCGTCGAGCCCTTGGCTCGACGCGTCGAAATTTTCCAGTAGCTAACTAATTTGCGCACAGGAAGTCTCGACGCGTGGAGAAAATTCTCGACGCGTCGAGAGAATAGGCGTCTATTTCTGGGATAAAAACAGACGCCTAAAGTGGCGCAGCTGGGCAAAATTCAATACAAGCGCGAGATTTCTTTTCCTAATATCAATTGCACGGATTTCAAGGCTCATATCTCCATATTAAAAGTTAGCAATTCAAGGAATCTTCCAAATTCTAAATATCATTAAAGACGTCAATTTCTTTATTTAAATATAGGAATTAGAATTTGAGTCCAATTTGGTACAAGATTCCTATTTCATCTCAACTTTGTATCCACTATAAAATCCCTCCTTCCTCAACCCTAAGAAGACACCGAGAGATTTTTAGAGTTCTTTGTAGACAAGAAAGAGAGAAATCAAGAGGCTCAAGTCGTCTTTGGAAGCAAGAGGAAGCCAGGGAGATTTGGGAGAATCGCTTGGTTAATTCTTGTACTCTTCTGATGATTTGTAATCCTTTATTCATATTTGCTATGTATAATTTAGCCATGCTCGGCTAAATTCCTTAAGGATTTTTGGGTGAATTTGTTTATGAACCTATGTGCCTAGTTCGTTAATTTCTTAATATATTTGTGTTTGGTTTTATGATTTGTGTTGCAATCTTGTTTTAATCTGTTGTTGTTGGTAGTTAAAGGCCTAAATTACTAGCTTCACAGTCATGTTTGTGTCACCAATGGGAGTTGGGGCATAAATTAGGGCACACACGATTGCACCTAATGGTTGGTCCTTGGGAAAGGGGAACTTATTAGGGGAAGTTTATTCTAGATTATTGCTCATCGGGAGATGGTAGTAATTAGGAATACTTGAATGCTGATCTTTGATTTTATTGGGTGTTTAAGCCATGGGAGTGGAAATTCACTAGGAATAGAGATTACGGGAGTAATTCGATTCCACTTTATATTCCCATATAAATCTTAATTCCAAACCAAATATTACAAACGTTAATTGGCACTAGGTGATTAAACATTGTGATCCCAAGAATCCTATTTTGCTATATTGTCTACAAAACCTTGCTACTTATTTTATTCTGCTCGTTATTTTATGCAATCAATCAACCTTCAAGCTTTGTTCGGACTAGTTTCATATGAGTAACCTAGTAGCTAGTGATTAGTACACCACCTCTCTGTGGTTCGACAACCCGAATACTCCGGGTATTATTTGTTTGCCCCAAATTACAGCAATCATCACTCACCTCTACTGATTCGCTTATTTGCTCGACCACAGGAAACTAGTCACAAGAAATTCAAATTTAATTTTTTTTGGTCCACTCACCCCTCTTTCTTATATCTTGTTCATACAATTTGGGATGTGAACCAGGATATTGCTTTAAACAACCAGAAGATGGCTACTGCACTTTCATCGTGGAATAGGAACACATTTGGCAATGTATTCAAGAGGAAGAAACAACTACTTGATAGGTTGGGAGGCATCCAGAGAAGCTTGTCTGTTAATAATAGATCTGATTTGGTGAAACTTGACAAAAAACTGAGGATGGAGCTTGATGAAACCTTGTACCAAGAAGAATTGATCTGGTACCAACGATCTAGAGAAGAGTGGATCACCTCAGGCGATCGTAATACACGCTTCTACCAAGTGGCAACCACGGCTAGGACCAATAACCGTAAAGTAACAGCCCTGAAAGATGATCAAGGCAATTGGATTACACAAGTTAGCAAGGTTGCAGAACATGTTCGGGACTATTTTGTAGAGCTATTCTCAGAAGACTCACCTTGCAACTCAAGAGGTGCTTTACATGGCTGATTTCCCAGTGTTAATGAGAACAAGTGGAGAGAGATCAACGCTAGCTTTAACATCAAAGAAGTAAAGCAGGCCCTTTTCGATATGTCACCTTGTAAGGCCCCAGGTCCTAATGGTTTCACAGCAGGGTTTTATCAGAAAGCTTGGAGTATTGTTGGGGATAGCCTGCTGAAACTAGTCCAGGAATTTTATGAGAATGGCTATCTTCCAGAGGGAACCAATGACACGCTCATTTCACTTATCCCGAAGGTAGATAATCCAGAAGTGGTGAAACAGTTTAGGCCCATTGGACTTTGTAATGTACACTACAAGCTAGTTACTAAGGTAATGGCATCCAGGCTAAAGAATTTATCCAGCAGACTAATTGGACAGCACCAAACAAGTTTTGTGCCAGGAAGATCAATCACCGAGAATATTCTAGTATATCAAGAAGTCTTACACTCCATGAGGATCAGAAAAGGCAATTTAGGATGGTTGATCATGAAGATCGATCTCGAAAAGGCATATGATAGGCTGTCGTGGAGATTCATCGATGACACTTTGAAGGACATCGGTTTCAACCATGCTTGGAGAAGAAATATAAAGGAATGCATCTCATCCTCAAGACTATCAGTCCTTTGGAACGATCAACAGACAAAGTGGTTTAAACCTGGAAGAGGAGTCCGACAGGGAGACCCCTTATCCCCTCTTCTTTTTGTTTTATGTATTGAAAGGCTCAGTCATATTATTGAGGAATCCAAATTAGCTGGTAGATGGAAAGGTATCTCAATTTCTAGAAATGCTCCTTTAATTTCCCATCTTTTTTTCGCAGATGATCTTGTGCTTTTTGGGGAAGCTACACTGGAGCAAGCTATGGAAATGAAACACTGTCTTGATTGGTTCTGCTCTCTATCCGGACAGAAGGTCAATTTACAGAAGTCCTCAATCTTTTTCTCAAAAAACACAGCGAAAGCTGCCCAGCAAGCTATTTCTGATGTTGTGGGCATAGGCAACGTCACGGATCTAGGCAAATATCTCGGCATGCCTTCAATTCATGGGAGAATCAAGAAAGAAACCTTTGCGGGGCTACTTGAAAGAATGCAGTCAAGGCTTTCGGGGTGGAAATCAAGATCTCTCTCTTTTGCGGGTAGACAGGTTCTCGCACACTCTGTGCTCTCATCCATTCCATATTACACAATGCAGACTACTCTAATCCCGATTGGTCTTATCGAATCTATGGAAAAGCTGATCAGAAAATTTCTATGGGGCAGTAAAGCAGGGGAAAGAAGATGCCATTTAGTTAAATGGGACACGGTAACTAAGAACAAATTAGCTGGTGGACTAGGCATCCGCAAGCTAGAGCCAATGAATCATGCATTCTTAGCCAAATTGGGCTGGAAAATATTACTAGATGATAACAGTCTCTGGACCAACATCTTCAAGGCCAAATACTCAGCCTCATCCATGGATTGTTCTGCATGGAGACTAAAGGCAAACAACTCTAATACTTGGAGAGGCATACTCAAAGCTAGATACATCCTTCAGGAAGGAATAAGGAAACATGTGAGAAATGGCAAAGGTACTCTGTTCTGGCAGGACAAGTGGATCGAAGATAGGCCCTTAAAGGACATGGCTATTACTGATCTGACAGATGCAGAGCTTGGAAGAACGGTAGCAAGTTACTGGATTCCGGATAGCGGTTGGTCATGGGACGACCTAAAACACGTTTTGCCTGAGGCGACTCAGAATAAGTTGGCTGCGTTTATCATCCTTGACGAACAAGAAGCTGTTGATAGTATTGGATGGTCCAAGGATTTATCCGGGAACTTTACAGTTAGCTCTGCATATGACATAGGAACTGGAGTTACAATCTCGACAGTAGCAACCAAGTGGAATAGTATTTGGAAACTCAAAGTTCCTAATCGGATACGTTCTTTCCTTTGGTTAGTTGCCCACGAAAGGATTATGACAAACAGCAATAGGGTAAAGAGGGGGCTGGCCACACGTGACAAGTGTTGGTCTTGTGATGACTCGATCGAATATGTGGACCATGTTCTACGTTCTTGTCCTGCGGCAAAAGAGATTTGGCAAGCTATCTTCCCAGACTCCGTCCAGAGGAGCAGTTTACTGCCATTCTCCGTATGGTTGTGGGATGGGCTAACTAACAAAGGTGATGGCAAAAGCCCGCACAACGCAGGCTCCTTATTTGCCATCGCATTGTGGTGGATATGGAAATGGCGCAACGAAGCGGTGTTCAATAATCTTGTGAAACCCATTTATGCTAAAATCACTTGGATCAAAACACAACATGATGAAGTAAATAAGGCATTTATGAGAGGTAAGGGACCATCGAATACACAAGCTGACTCCTCTTGGAGACAATTATGCTGGGAAAAGCCTCAAGAGAATTATGCCAAGTTAAATGTAGAAGGATCAGTCCAAGGCGAACACAACAATGCAAGCTGTGGCGGTCTGATTCGAGATAATACTGGTTTCTGGATTCAAGGATTTGTATACAATATTGGAAGCTGCTCCCCTCTCGAAGCTGAGGCCTGGGCCATTCTAAAAGGAATTCAGTTGGCCGTACACTCAGGCAGTAGGAAGATTCTCATTGAAAGTGATTCTGCTGAGGCCGTCAACTATATCAAAAGCAATACTGCCCCTCGTATCCCAGCTCATAATATCCTGGCAGCCTGCAAAAGAGAACTACGCGGCTTTGAGAGCTGGCAAATAGATGCGATAATAAGAGAACAGAATTTTGTTGCTGATCGGCTTGCATTCTTTTCCAGAAATTTTCCCCCAGGCATGCATGTTCTGGCTTTTCCCCCAATAGAGATCTTGGGCGTCCTTGAAGATGACAAAAATGGTATTCCTTCCTGGCGTCTTATGTACAATGACATGTAATCTTAACTCTGTTGCTTGGGTTTCCCCCTTCTTAAAGAAAAAAAAAATGGGAGAATAATAGGAACCAGTACACATGGAATCCAGTAACGGTAAATAGTAGGCTCATCACAAGGCCCATAACTACGAACTTAAAACATCATCGGTGGAAGAAACAACAAAGACCAATAATAAGTCCATTCGATAGAGAAAAATATTATAGTGGCCAATTTCAAGTGATATCATGGATCGAAGACAATGCTTACAAGATTCGAGGTCGAATCATTTTCAAGAAGGGGAGGATGATGCGGCCCAACATATGAAGATCCATTAAGAGTACTAATTGGGCCAATCACAAGGCCCAAGTCCAAACAATTAAGGCAACTCTTCATTGGTGATGTTCAAAGATGGTGGAAATCCAAGTCAAGCCCATTTGCAAAATATGAAGAAGAACTCAAGGCTTTTTATAATTGTTTAAGTGCTGATTTTGGTGATTAAATTAGGCCCAAATCAGCCCTATTATTTTTGGTCATCATTAATTTAAATTGTTTGGCATAAAAGAAAAAACACTAGTTTGTATTTAGAAAGGATTCCTTAAATCCCTTTCTAAATAAAACTCTATTTACTTGTTTTCTAGATTAGGTTTAGGACTCTTTTCCCCATTGTATTTAGAATTATAATGCTGCCCATATACCTATAAATAGGGCACATCCATATCAGTTTCGATCAGGCTTTAATTCAATAAAATTCTTAAGTTTTTCTTTACACTTGTGTAAGAAACCTTATGGCTAATTGTGGACTCAATTAGTGGCTAGTCGTGGACTCAACTAGCAAATTGATTCTTGGACTGGAATCAATCTTACTTTCTTCAACCTTAGATTTAGGTTCGTGGACTCGTTCTTGAATCGAAGGAAACTAGATCCGACTCTAGTTGATTGAAGATTGCAACATCAATGTACTTGAAGCTACATGGGACTCTTCCAAGTCTTTGAGGATTCGAGACAAAGGGTTTCTCGTGAGGTTTAAGGTATTTTGATCCATCTCTATCTTTACTTTTGAGAGCATTCTTGGGACAATATTCCATCTTTATTTGAACCTTGGACTAGGTTCATATCAACTTGTTCTCTCGGGGGAGAATCATTAAAGATGTTTACACCTGGCTGAGGTGGTTGGGGTGCGATTGTCGGCCTTATCCTTTCGTCTCTTTCTTGGTTGTTAACAGCACTGGTGGATGCCATATTGCTTTGTATTTCTTCGTTTCCTTCGGCTCTTAGCCTTCTTCTTGAAGTTCTTTGAATTTCTGGGTTTAACGGAATCAAACCTTCTCTTCCGTGAGATCTGGTGTGCATCAACTTCAAATTTGGTCTTGAAAGCAATGTAGCTAAAAGTAGCTACACTGTAGGGTAGAATGAAAGAAAAGAACAGAGAAAAAGAAAACGCAATTGAATTTCAAGGTTGTCCTTCCTCACGTACTCATAAGCTCAAGCTACCATTTGCTATTCCCCGGCAACGACACCATTTTCACCGGACTATTCCGCTTATGGTTGTGGTTCTTGAAAGCGTGGTCAAAAGATTGAAGTAGTATGGTTGTGATTGTTATAGATAGATAGTAAAACGGGGAGTTAGAACCACCCCGAGTGTCGTTCCCTCGACGAATGACAATTTGGAAATTGGGCTATAGAGAAGGGTGAGGTTATCGAAACACTTGAAGACTCGATTAATAGAAGTTGTTTGACGAATTTGGTTTTGACGTTGTTTGTTGACGAAGAACTTGAAACTAAGAAAGGTAGATCGGGAAATAGGAATTTACTCAGAGAGAGAAAGGCGGCTAGGATTGGGTTTCGATTGTGTTGTGTGATTGGTAAATCCCGAAATGGGAGGCTTGTGGTGATTTGATTGTGCGCTACTAGTCAAGAGAAGTGGATTGCTAATGCGTTAGCCGATTCGTTCTATACACCGCCCGTAGGAATTCTTATTCTCTACGGGGAATTTAAGAAAACACTTTGCACTCACTCCTTTCTGAGTAAGCCCTCTCGGATCGAAGATAGGGAAATGAAGAGGATCAAGGCTACCCGGATCTAACAATCTCTTGCCTAGATCTAGGTTTCCAACACCATCCATGGAGTTGGGCCCCCACTCCAAGAATGTTACAAAGAACATCCTCAACAACAAGACCTCCATAGTCAACAATCAATCAAGTACCACAAGATAAGCAAATCAAAGCATCATCGCAACAACAATCGACACCACAATCCTACCCACTAGATTTAGCCAAGCATGATTAAGATCTCAACAATCAAAGGGCAAAAAGATATATAACAAGAAAGCACAAATAAGATTTTACCCCAAATTGTTTAGATCCACCCAACACAAGTTGTTGAGGAAGATCCATTAGCCAATTGCTTTGAATCTTCAATTCTCCTTTGCAAAATCTAGCAATACAAGGTGTTTGCTAATGTAGATCTAA